>NC_045646.1:5509090-5833863 GCF_009829145.1 Chiroxiphia lanceolata
GGCAATTTATTTTTCTTTTATTACATAAAGATTAGGGCTCCCATTTCCCTACACTCTGTCCATATGCAGTTTCTGTTTCTCAGGATACAAAGGCAGAAATGGAATGTGTTCCTGTAAAAATTAGGTAGGAATTTTCGCCATTGTCTGGGAGCTGTCACAATATTGTGACTGCCATGGCAGGTGAATAATGAGCCACTATGCTGGGCTTCCAGCTAAATGGGGCTTTGTCCTGGCTACGCAGCAAAGGCATCCAGAAGAATGCAGAGCAGTTTTCCAGTATACAATGAATCACTCAGTGAGGCCAAATGACACTCTCCGAACACTTGTCCCAGATATTACAGCTGTTGAAGGAAACTGCTTATGAAACAAGGGTAGGCTCAGTCACTCCGTGACCTTACAGTTCCTGTGCTGTAGAAAATAGTTGGGGTAACTCTCTGCAGGAGTAGAGTTGCTTTTTAAACCCATAAAGCTCCGCAAATGGAGTTACTGGAGTGTTAAGACAGATAATATGTTGGGACCTGACCTGGCAGGATGTGCTCTGAAAGCAGTGTGTGGTAGCCATTGGGGTCAACTGCATTGACTGCACAAGCTTCAGGAGAGAGAGGAGTATTTAATTCAGAAACTTGGCAAAACCAAAGAAAGGTGTACCAGGAAATGGGAGGTTTGTCTCTCCCCTGGCTGTAACATACTTGGTGAAACAGAATTTTCCTTGCATGTTCAACCTCTACCACAGAGGGAGCTGTGCCAATATTTAGGTATATAGTTGGGAATTTGGGACATTTTGCAAAGCAAAACAGAAAGTTTAAATGGTACAGACCTAAAAATAATCTCCTGGATGGGAGTACAATCTGGAAGGGCTCTAGATGTTGTTGTCATAAGCACTGTTGTATGGTGAAATACTGTAATGTAGCTATTATCTCTGCTTTCCCTGCTCCCGTGGCCAGTCACTTAAGTTGTATTTTATATTGTCCTGTATAAACTCATGGAATGGTCCATGAGCAGCTAGTCACTCTTACACATTAGAGCAATGGGAATATATTATTTACAGGTTATACTTGCCTTCAATTTCCATCCATTTTTTTCCCTTGAAAATTTCATGTGTTTCAAAAGCAGATGCAGTCATAGGTAAGACTATCTACAGCTAGGTTTAGAAAAAAAAGGTTTGATTGGACCAATTATCCACTGCTGCATCTATTTCTTTAGTTCATGAAAAATCGGTTTCTTATTTTGATAATCTACATTATTAAACTTCACTTTCACGCTAATGAATTTCTATTAAGAAAGATTATGTCCCAGTGATTCACAATATTTACCTGCATAAGATGGAAAAGAGGAGGCTGTAGTATCAAGGGAATTATGCTTGTCAACAGCCTTTTTCATGAAGAAATGTTTACCTGGGAAGCAATGAGAACATACAATTTCTATGCAGACACTTTGAGAGAAAAAACCCAAAATTAACGGTATAAGCATATGGTCATTTGTTAGGTCTGTGCTAATCACATATGAGCAGTTTCTGATAATTAGAAATTATTGTGTGTGTCATTAGCTGAGTGAGGTCTTGCACTTTCTTTCTGCCCTCAGGATTTAAGCACAGTGCACCCAGCAATCATTTCCTTTGCCCATGATTTGGTTGTCATCTGTCACAGAACAGTTTCATTTCCCTTTTATTCCTTTTTCTTAAGTTACAAATTTCCTGCAATCTTGGGTCCAGATTGTGATAAATCACACACACATTCACAAACAAAACAAAGATCAAGATGGTATTATCTGTGAAAAATCTACCTGCATACACAAACTGTTGTGTGTTCCTTACTCTGGTGTGTAAATTTACTGTCCTATTACTATGTGAACTGCTCAATATGAAGTTGCATATGGGTGTTCATAAGGAAATGGAATGGATGGTCGGGATACCTATTGTCACCCCCTGGAGATTCAGGTTGTGCTGCCTCCCCCCAGATGCTCTCCAGAGGGACATAGGTCTCCCCCAGGTCCTGTGTGCTCTGCCAGTCTCCGCAGATGTCCTGGATATCCCGTAGTGTCTAATAAGGTGCAAGATGTTCCTATTTCAGCCCCTGGTCCATCACAGGATCCCTGTTTCTTGAGCTCTGGGACCTGGCACTGAACCTTTCAATTGTTCTTCTCTCAAAGCAGTGACACAGAGTAAGCAGTGCTGTGAAACTGGGAGGATTTTCTCTTCTGTGTCTCGGTCCCCTCTGGTGCAGCAATCAGGAGCCTTTGGAGGCATTTCAGGTTGACTCAGCTGCTCTTTTAGCACTGTATTGGAATAGCTTCATTACAGTCAATGGAACTATTCCATCGAGTAGCTTATTCAGTGAGGTGAGAAAGAAGCTCATAATGTGGCTATAATAAAAGGCCCAATTTTGTCTTCTTTAAATGCACAAAATTCCCATTGACTCTAGGGTAAAAGGAAACAGGGATATCAGGCCTAATGCTGTCTGTCTAAGTGTAATTCTACCTGACATGTCTGACCTTTATTTTTAGAGCAATTTCACTTTTAAAGGAAAGTGCAGAAATATAGGAGCATTTATCTATTTATATAGGGGAAAAGTAAAATCACTTCTTCTGTCTGGGTGCTGGAGCATGACAATATGCCTGCCAAACTCTCTGCATAGCTTGGCCTTCAAGCCAGATAGCAAAGCCTTAAACGAGCAAAAGACAAAACAAAAGCCTTGTTTGAACTGTAGGAGGAGAACGAAGGGGACTGGAATTACGTTTAAGAACATCAGACTCTTTATTTGGTTTTGAAGTCATATTTAAAACGATTCAGATAGGACAGAGTTAAATCTTGGCCCCAAATGAACAAGGTCATCTGTAAATTTTCTATGTTACAGAAGGCACAGTGTGTACTGTTACGTGTATTGGCGATGTCCGAGAATTGGTAATGGAAAAACCCCAAGTTTCATTTTGCCGAGACTAAAGCAACAGTTTAGCACTGTTGTTCTCTGAATTTTTCCCTGCATTTAGCTGAATACAAGGATAAATTTGATCTGCAGAGAATATTCCCCTAACAAGGATTGCAATGTAGAAACAAAACACGAGATGGCAGCCGGGAGCATTCCTGGGAGTGACAACCTGAGGCTGTGGTGGAAACGGGGTTGGAATTGGGTTAAAACAAATGAAACAATGATCTCCTCTTGTTCATTGGCGAGCCTGTTTAGACTCAAACTATCTCTTATCTTATTTGTTTCTTACAATTCTTGAAGTCTTTTGGAAGAGTCTTGGATACTTTTCAAAATAATTGTACTCAATGTTATAAAAAGCCCTTGTATGTCTGATCTCATAACTGTATAAAAATCAATAAATTTCTGTTAAAAATGCCAAGGTACAGAGTGAAAGCACATGGGCACAGACCCAGTAACTTGTTTGGCACTGTGTGGATTAGTTTCTTTTGGAAACAGCTTGTGTCAGGATTGGGCTGGGGCACTTCCATTCCATGACACTTGGGTCGTCTTTGTCTATTAGGAATTTTCTGTCCAGCTGTAGGCACGTGATTATTACATCAGTCATGTCAGAAACATAATTCTATAGTGATATCTTTGTATTTTCATTTTTCTAATACCTCTCCCTCTTGCTTGTGTAGCTGTTTCATAGGCACTGTATGGGCTAAGCCTGCCATCCCTCTTCAGTGCAGTGAAACAAGGTAAACTCTATAGAGGAAGAAAGCAGTTTAAAAAATATGATCTATTGTTTATAAAATTTATTTTTACCTAAAATCCCTTGTAAAAAGTAAACTATAAAACAGAGTTGTCACTGTATAATTTATAAATATATTATTTCCACAGTCATAATGCAATTTTTTTATGCCTTGCACTTTATATAATGATTATCACATTTATCCCATTTAACATATTGGTAGATTTTACTGGAATAACCAAACTCATTTCTTTGACAGATAGGAAGAGAGAGGAGGAAACTTTTACATGAATTTAAGATCTCGAATTACAGATACAAACTATAAAAGCTGAATGTGTTTTGGTACACATTTGAGAAGAAACCAAACCCACAATAATACATACAGTGCCAGTTCAGGTCTTGTTCTTGCCCAAATTCTGAGCGTTGACAGAAAATGGGATCTAGCTCCAAACTCCTACCCACATGGCCCAGCTTGATCCATTTCTCAAACTGAAAATACCTATAATTCAAAATATATCACTGATAAGAGATAACATGTATAAGTCATGTGTTGTTATATGTGAACATCTTTTGATAAAGTTCAAAAAAATAGGCCATGTATCAGCTAAAAATATCCTCTTTGACCTGCATGTTTTCATTACAACCAGTATTCCAAGACCTATATACTATAAATGCCATGGTATGAGGACTGTTTTTCCTGGAGAAGAAAGCTTGTAGTACATGTCTTTGGTTTCTGGCAGTTCATGAGGAGTTTTGCTGTATTCCAAAAAGCATAACCTATGACTCCCAGGGGAAAGAGAGAGCCATGTGGAACCGGACTAGAATGATGCTCCCTTCATAAAAGTTTTAAGGGCTGCATTCTTGTGGGATCATTTTGGAGTGCATTTGAATACATGTGAGATAACATTTTGCCTATTGTATTGTTGAGCACTACATACACGTGGATCAGATCTGCGGCTCAATAAGGATACCCAGGCAATAAGTAGCCCTCTGAGCTGAGCTTAAATGTGTGCCATCCCTGTTTCCCAGGGCTTTTGATCCACTTCACAACTTTCTGAAGGTCATTTTTGATCTCCATTTCTCCTGCTTCTTTGCAAGTTCAAATACTTTGTAAAATCTGCTGGGGAAATGTGGTGTTTGTGCAGTGTTGAGTCTATCTTAGCATGGCATAATAATTATCCTGCCAACATTTTAGCTAACTCTATGTGCTAAATGCTGCCCCACTGTGAGTGATTCTAGTTTTCACTGTTGTCTTATTAAATCAGCCTGTAGTTTGTACCAAGCTAACACATGACCCAGTTTACCTTCAAGATAATAAAGAGCTTCTTAGATTCTCCTTAGATTAGTATCAGATCCATAGAATAACCTGTTGTTATTCTGATAATTGGAAAGCAATCACTTGACCCAGGAGAACTTCAGGGAGAAAGAATAATATAGGCACTCTACAGGAGCTCTGAGTCAATCAGATTACAGTCTGTTTTCTATAACTAATTTAGGAGTTGCCAATAGTATTGGACTGAGCTTCTTACATTCCCTATGAACCCATACAGAAAAAAGGGCTGAGGTCTGACAGCTCCCTCATGCAGCCTTCTCTCTACCCATCATTGGATTAACCTCCAAGGACTTTTTCCGTTGTCATGTTTTTACCTTTTCATTAAAACACCTCCAGCAGTGCCTTTTTTTTTTTTTTTGTGGTGGTGTTTGTGACAGAGGCATCTATCAAATACAAAGCAGCTCCAGGCCATACTCCTCTTTTGCACAAAGCACTGGGTGGCTCCAGTGGCACCTACTTTAAATCACCGCAAATGTCATGGCAAATTTTTGATCCGTTTGCCTAATGACTGTACTGCTTAAGAGAATTTGGATGGAAAATAGTTTGCTTTCTCTAAAGGTAATGCTGAAGTAATTAGATGTTGTAGGCTACCTGGATGCTGCGAGTGCCATTAGGTTCATTTGGCACATGAAAGCAGAGCAATGGGAAAGCTACTTTAGAAAATCACGTATAAAATATGTTCAGAAGTTATTTTTGAAAGGTATTGCAAAAAAGCATTCTTTTCATACATTGAAGTAATAAGTAGTTTAGCAAATCCTTTGCAAACTTGTCAAAATGTCATATCCACGTACTGGATTGGAAAATTAGTAACTGCTGAAGTGTGTGAGTGTTTAAAGGTGTCACTGTGTGTGGCAGGCTGGGGGATTTTAGCTTCTGGCTTTAAGGAGAGATGTTAATCATTGTGGCTGATATTTAAAATGTCAGAAGACCTTAGCATAAAGATAGAGGATTTAATATGAGACTCTGCTGTGTCATGTTTCCTCACAGAGAAGGAAGATCAGCACCTGCTCCTTTTTTCTTTCTCTCATCTTTTTTATTTAAATTCAGTGGCACTGTAATAGCTGAGGCAGCATTCCAAAAGCACATGAACTTGCAGTGTGGAGCTCTGTGGTGGAAAAATTGATTGCTCCTTGCTTTTTGGTGCTGTTCCCTTCTCTTATATTCCTACTGTAGCTTCTGTACCCTGTCTTAGCAGTCCTGGGACCATTGCACCCAATGGCATTGTCAGGGAAGCTTGGCTGGGATAAGGGAACCTTAATTTATCACTTACATCCTCACCTGCCTTCCTTTTCTTTGGCTTTGGAAGAGGCTCTGAAAAAAATAAGGAAAATTTTCTTTCACAGAATGTTTCCTGGTGAGGATTTCAACTCCTTCTTCGTAATACTTTCTGAGAGAATACTAAGTAAGCAAAGCTACAGAATTGCTTTATTCCCAGAGCTGCTGTTTTTAAACTACTTAGTGAGAGTGGTCTTAGTGGCTGAAGGAGTCTATAAAAGGGTAGAGAAGAAAACTCATCTATGACTATTTTTTGGGGTTGTTTTTTCTTATTTCCTTTTAACAAGAGGCTGCAAAATGTGCTCAGGTAGCTGAAGCTTTACATTATTTGAATGTAAGCATATAGTTTTCTCTCTGCCTGGTTAATTCTGCTCATATTGGTAAAATTAAGCAAATCATATGTGAATTTCTCTGCTTCAGTGTTCACTTGGACAACCTGTTGCACTGGGACATCTGAAGGATGGTATTTGTTAAACACATCGTTGATACAAAATGATCCATAACTATTGAATAACAAACTGTAATATCCCATTCAGGAAATATTTGTGCATTTTGACTAAACATAGTTGTTATGTTGTTTTAGCTACTTTAGTTAGGGCTGTGCTTTTTTCCTACCAGATTTGATCACTGGTATGAACCACGGTGTCACCAGATAAAGTTGCACAAAGTCACATAAATTTTTCATTTTTAAAGTTGACAGAGTTCAGAGAATTTGTTTTGTATACTGAGTAGCATTTTATATGCGAGGAAATAGAAGAAAAGACAAGATTTTTTGCTTTTGGCAAGGTAACACAGAGACTTTGTGGTTGGTGTTTCAGCTTTAAAAAGAGAATGGAAGAAGACTGATGTCTTGATGAATATTAATTGACACCTTTCCACAATTTTTCTGTAAAACAAGCTATTTCCTAAAACCAGTAATGAACTTCAGGGCTGTTATCTTGGTACCATTGTAAAGAACTTTTGATTCCCAATCTTTCATCAGTATTTTTGAAAAAAAATTACTCTTGGGATAGGGAGCAAGCTACAGATTTGGCATCTGAGTTCACAAGTTAAATTCACTCTGATTTACTAATCTAGGAGTTTCTGATGGCCTGTGAAATAAGTGGAAGGTCATCTTTGTCCTGAGTTCATTAGTTTATGATCTACATGTATGGACCTCAGCAGCTGAAGTCGTTGTTAATGACTTCATTAGCAGCTGCAGTGAAGAGACAATGAACAATTCCAGGATAGAGTCCCTGAACGTCAGTGTTAAGCTGGGACACATCCAGGTAGCAGCGTTTCTTTCTGGCCTCGCGCAGTAAGGCAAAAGCTCTGGTAACCCAAAGCAGTAACCAGATATTTTTATTGGGCATATTGTGCTGTCTTCACCCAGAGAAAGCAGGTGCCTTTCTGCAAGGGGGTTTCCAGGTGTGGTTCAACCCACCCCACTCATTCTGCACAGTATCTGCTGTCACCCACCAGCTGAGGCACCACCACTGGGACCCTCCTGGTTGTGACCTGTGGGGTCTGACTGAAACCTGGGGCTGCAATCTCCATAGAGCATTTAGTACTATTTGTACTGCTGTAGATGGAGGTTCTGTTTGTTTGTTTCTCATGTTTTCTCAACATGATGAAAAGGAGCTGAAGGCACATATTTCATTTCAGAATACTTCACTTTCAGCAGCGGTTTAGTGCTCAACTTTATAAAATTACCTTTAAATGTGTTTAGCTTTTCCACTGCATGCATGTGCATTGCTTCCCATTGCTTCCTCAAAATAAATGTGACATGATTCTTTCTCTCCTGACAAAGCACCTGTTTCTCTCACTTTCTTCACTCCTTGTGGCTTCTTTTTGTTTTGTTCTCCCAGTCATGCATTGCCATTTACTCTCACGTTACCCAAGAAGTGGACAGTTCAGAAACAGAAGATAGAACACATACACTATGAAGTTTTTTATATCAGAAAACTTAATGGAAAATATCAGTAATTCTTCACAAGTTACAACACATGGAAATATAGTGCACAAAAAGAGATAAACATGTGTCAATACACTGACAGAAAAGGGGTTTTACCCCATGGGAGAAAAATGTTGAATAATTAGTAACACATAAAAGACAAAAAATACTTTTCCTTCTCTCAATGATGACAGTGCATGCTCTTGCTATGAGCTCTATGTCTCAAAGAAAAGAAGATTAAGGAAAGGCAATTTCTGCTTGAGTATCATCAGGATCAAAACATCATCTATAATTTCTTGGTGTCTAAGGCAGTTTTGATGAGTGTAAACCTGACAGTCAATGGTCAGAACACATTTAATACATCTTTCATGTGCTGAAGTTAGTAGGTCTGAGGTCTCCCTGGGGTAATATGATGTAAAAGATGTTCATGGCACTAATTTACTCACAGACCATTAGCTCTCTGTGGATGCAAGACTCTAAAGACCTATGTGCAAGGAACATGCTCTTCAGATACCCATATTATGTCACAATCCTTCATTTTCTTAATGCAATTTCCTGCAGCTGTCCTGTTGGTCGTAAGAGGTGTGATGAAGAGTAGACCTCGGAAAGTCATAACTCTGGGTAATAGGTCTCCTTATTTTACACTAAATATTTTGAGTGTTTCTTTCCTTTAGCAAAAAGGGGAGATGAAATTTTAAAAATAGAGATGATTTGTTGTGGTCAGTTTTGAAAAACAATATTCTCTAGTGTTTCAGTGTTTTAAAGGAATTGGCACAGAAAAATGAAGTGCGAACTCTCGTTACGAAGCTTTTTTATAGTCTTTTGACTCTGTTTTCCAATTTTAATAAGGTACCTATAAAAAATGAATAATGAAGCAATATATAAACAATTTTATGAAGACAGCATTTTCTCATTAGGTTGAACATCCTACCCTTTTAAAGACAGATTTTTTTTTTTAATGTTCTGAAGATAAATTTTGGATGAAATGCCAAGAATCTATAGAATGATGCACAATGATGGAGAATTAATGTCACATAACAAATTGTGCTGCCATTTGAATGGTATATCATGCAGTTCAGTGCCAGTAGATTTAACAAACATGTCAGCCATCATTATTAGAGCATCCAAAAGGTCATCTTTCTATCCCAGCAGGGTTGTCCAATAGCTTACAGTATGCACACAGCAAAAGATGATGTGTGGGATCTCTGGTGATCTTTTTGATAGAGAATCAATTAAAATAAGTTGCTGTTAATGTGACACCAGATATAGACAAAGGGAGGTACACTTGACAGTCATTAATTACAGCAAGCAGCCAAAAGAGTTCTGTGGAGATATGAGGACAGAAAAGGCTGAATTAGTAAACTGTGTTGACACACTCACTCAATATTTTTTGATATGCAAGCAGAGCATATTCCCAGGTCTAGGGAACTTGACGAGCATGAGTTACTGACACTTTATGAAAATGAAGCAAAGAATATGATTTTTTTTTTACAATTATAGTAGTTCAAAACTAATTATCCAAGCAAAATGGAATGAGCAAGCTGTCCCAGCAGGGGAAGCTTGCACTCGTCAGTGGTGCTGCCTGAGTTCAAAAGGAAACTTTAACACGATGCTTTTTAACCTGGGGATGCCACCAAGAAAATGTGCCTGTTCTTTAAAGCAAATGGATCCTGACTTCTGTCCCACTCCCTCGCTCCTTGGGGTGCCCAGTGGGATTTTTACATCACCTTGCTTTAGAGCAGGAATTAAAGAAATGTAAATCTGGGATAATTCTACCCTGCTGTATCTCACTTGCAGAGCTCTGAGCTCCCTCGGCATATGCCCTTCTTTGGGAGAGTGTCCAAGAACAGCCGTGTTCAGATGCCTGGGGTGGAGGCAGGGAGCTTTATTTTGTTGGATTTTTTTCCCTTCTCTTTTGATGTCTTATGAAAAGTGCCAAAAGATCTTGTCATGTTCTGGGTGATTCGGTGTGTGTTTCATTTGGAACTGTGTATGCCCACAGGAGGTTAACTGATGTCTTGTAAGATGGATCCTGATAAAAACATAACCCAGCTACTCCACTGTTTGGAAACTGAATTCTGTATGAGAATCCCAGGGTGTCGCTTCTCCTGCTTTGCCAGAACATTTTTTAAAATGTGAATATTTTTTAAAATAACTCCTAGATTTTATGATACTGAACTTGTTATCCTTTACCACATCATGAAATTTCCCTACATTTTCCTAGCAAAGCATTTTTTACAGCCTTGGACTCCTAATTGGGAAAATTGGGACTTCTTTAGTGCCAGGGCTGTATTTCAGTTAATGGAAGAACCTGACAGAGCACTGAGGTCAGCACTTTCTAACATGTTTATCATGCTGTTTTCAACCTTGGGTTGTGCTCAAATCTTTCTCCTCTTTCCCCTGGTTGAACTTGCCAAATCAGATCAGTTTTTTTCCTTCACAACTTCTCTGGAATCTGATCTTGCCTCACTTTCCTCTTCTGGGCACTTAATGTCTCTCAGAGTGACATAACCCCCTGTTTATTCATTAACTTGACCTCAGCCTCAGCTTGTCTGCTCTAAGCTAATTTCTCATTCCTCATGTCCCATTGCACCCAGATCTCCCCAGAAAAGAGGAGACCCCAAAGCACACCCCTTTCCTTATCCAAATGTTTGGTTTCTTTCTGTTTGCTGTGTTAACTTCCAAGCTTGTAATTTTTTTCGTATTTTATCCTATTCCTCCATGCAACATGAATGCAGAGTATCATGGGGCTAATGCCGTTTTCTATACCTTATATAACAGCTGGAGTTTCTTGTAAGGTTTATCACAAACTGGTTGCCTGTGTCTGAAGTCAGGTTTTCATCAAGGTTTTATATCCCTACATTATTGACTGAATGCTCTCTTACTGAGCTGAGCATGAATTAGCAGGGCAGATGTATTTAACTCAGCATTGCAAAGGCTATTCTGAAGTATTTCTTCAGTGTCAAGGTAACTCCTAAAAAACTGTGCATCACTTTTCCTTGGTGAAATTCCAGTGCTGCTAAAGGAACTTTACCATCAAGAAAGGAAGACACAGACCAGTGGTGTTGATAAAAATATAAATGGTTTTCAGCCTAACATCGTGTGTGAACCAAAGCTGAGGATTGAATCACAAATTCATACTGTAAAAGATCAGAAGGAAACATCGTAATCCAATTTGATTTTCTGTCCACAGACCTTCACCCAATCAATCCTGTGGTAGAAAGCTGCTGTTTCTAGCCTAGATAAACTCAAGTTATTAGGCTGTGTTGCTGTTGCAGACTGAGGGCTGATTTTTTTTTCCGTCCTAGGAAATGATTCTATAATTTCTGAGGAAATGGAAAATATTTCACTAGTTGATTGTTAAATTGTTCAACAAATTGAACATGCTATGAGCTTGAAATGTGAGATAGCCCAGAAGAAGTGGTGAAGGTGGAATGAATATGACAGTAGTACAATCTGACTAGGAATTTAACTTTTTCATTCATGCTGAGCTGAAAGCAAGCTAAACCCTCTGCATGCACTTTGATTTCTGCATTAAATATGAGTCTGGGAAGCTTACACTGTATGTTTCTCCATTTTTCCCAAATGGGATATACATAAAATGCTTTTGGGTTTCCATTTTGATGTAAAGAACTCTTGCTATGCGTTCCATTTTTCTTTGGAATACAAAATAATCTCTCCATCGCTTAAAGTTTGCATTTTTGTGGAGTTCAGAGAGAGTTTTTCCATAGAATGTTTCCCTTTGCATTGAGTGAGCTCTGACTGTGGTGTTCTCTGACATTTTCCCCTTACCGTAGACTGTTCTGTATCTCTTAAAGGCAGTGAGCCATTCTGGGACTGATGTGACAAGACATGACAGGAAATTCCACTGAATAAAACAAATTATACACTAGAGATGTGCTGAACTGACTGAAAACAATTTGGACACCAGGGGCTATGGAAGGTGCTGAGAAGACCGAGAGAAATGACATTTTCTTTTGGATTTTATTTAAAGTATTTTGTTGCACAACTTGGTTTAAATCAGTGATTGTGGATTCTTTTGGTTTGGGTTGTGCCCTTTCAGATTTCTTGTTCCAAAGGGTGCACACATATATGTGAATGAGCTGAGTTAGTGAGTTTCTTGTAGCTGATAGTGACTCATTATGATTTTGACTCATATTGGAAAATTTATGTATTCATGTCTTCAATTTGTGCTCTACTGAATAACATTTACACAGAAGAGAAATGGGTGATGTGTGTGCCCAGGTTTTAATTCACAGTGTAATCAAGCAATCACATACTTGGGTTGCAAAGCAAATTATCCAGCACATGTGAGATGATCAATGGAAGGATTTTGTTAAAAGTGATTTTACTTTAAGTAGTGATAAAGAATTTCCTGTATATTAAATGCAATAATGAAAGAAAGAGTTGATATGGAAAAATATTTAAATACACCCACAGGAAGGAGGAAGAAATCTAGTAAATGAATTAGGATTGTTTGTCATTCATGTCTTCCAACTTCGACAATGAGGAAAATTGAGTTGATTCTTCTTTTGCTTCTGTCAATTTTAAATCATTGTGTGCCAGATTCCTTTGTGAGGTACTTTGTAAGTGAGACACAGGTGATGAGTTATTGCCAATAAACTAGGGTTACCATTTGGGCTGTACAGTAACCAAACATAAATTTTTCTTAATGTACCTTTAAGAATGTGAGCTGAGTGGATGCGCTGCTGGCAATGAGTAATGATTCACAGCATCCAAACGAGGATCCGTTTGTCTGTCTCATCTTGTCATGTAAATGTTTGAAAAAGCATAGAGCAGCTAATACAGCAATCTGGCAGCAGTCTGCACTGAGGTCTGTGGATCAGAGGATTCTGCATCAGAGGAGGGTGTTCACGTGGAGAGCGTGCTTTCCCTGATACCCTTTGGATGACAGACGTGAAAGCGGTGCTGCCTTTGTGAAGCCACCGATCTTACACCCACTGGCAATCAGTCAGTACCATTGGGAAAGGCAGTGGAAAGTGGGGGATGAAGATATTTTGCACTTTATTTGAGGCATTTTCCTATAGTCTGCTGAAATGAGTCCCTAGAATAATAATTTTTTTTTTCACGTAACGTCCAGGGAACGTCATCTGAGCTTTGTGCCGACACCTGTTCAGAAGGAAATGTCAGGAAAGCATTTAGGCAACAGCAGGTTTAGCTTTGTGGTTTGGAAGCCAAATTTAATTAATGTGCTTGAGATTTCTGCCTTGCATTGGTAAAAATCAGCAATGACCATTAGTCAACCTGTAGAATTCCTCCCTTGAAAGTCACATTGAAATATCGTAATTATTCCTGCCTTGATTTGCCCGTGCATATTGGCAGGAAACCATCTCTAGTAAGACTGGGTTTACAGTGGGATTTGACCTGTCAATCTTAATGTGGCCATTGAGTTTGATGACAGGAATCCTGTTTTGGAGGTTCTGTCAACATCGATGCAGGCTACTATTATCCATTAATTTGGTGCTTTGATATTGATTACAGTATCTCTTAGACTTTCTCTCATTTGAAATTCAGTAAAACCAACAGATTGAAATACACTATTGGCTGCATATGGTGCTGTAATATTTAAGTTCTAATTGCATTTCCGAGAAAAAGTACAAACTTAAATACTTGTCTCAATGGAAATATGAAGTAGATTGCAACCTTGAATGAACTCCAGAGCAGCTGAATAGAAGATGTTCTTGGAAAATACAGAGATACTATTGTTTATGCATATGGACATATCAACATATGCTAATTATACTGGTAGCACACAGTAGCTATTATTATATTTATAGACAAATTTTCAAAGGTGCATCCATGGAGCTTAAGGAGTGAGCTCAAAAGACCAATAGAGGAGACCCTACTGCCTCTTGCTGTGGTCAGTACCAGATGTTTCATGGAACAGCACAGCTTTTTATAGTGGGATTGTACTATCAGTGATGCTCTATAAAATTCACTGTTCACCCATGTATCACTTTATACCCTAATCTGTGATAAGAAGGAGCTGTTGTAATCTTTCCAGCCATTGAAAATAGTTGGTTTTTTTCCTAATCAGAATTATCGAAATCTGTTTCTTTTGTCTCCGCAACCGTTTTGTACAGGGAGTACAGAGATACATCTATTCCCAAAACACAGTGATTCATTTTGGTTAAATTGTTCATGTTTTTGGTTTTACTTGCAGTTGGAGACTGTCAAATTTTGTGAAGTTGGTAAAAATACTTCTGCCCCTGTATGTGCCGTTTTAACAGCGCTGGGCATGTTTTCCCTCCCACGCGGCATTCTGCGAAACGATCTGTTGGTTGTGAGCAAAATTGTCAGCTTTGGCAAATTAGGGACCCGCTCCAGCCATCCACAAATGACAGAGAGATTTCTGAACAACCCTAACAGGGAAGACACAAAGAGAAAGTTTTTTTGGGGGCTATGTATCCATGGGTGTATTATATGTGTGTGCAATATATGCACACACCGAGCTGAGAACATTGTTCCAAGTGGGTGTTTGCACTTGGAATCTCAAGAGATTCAAAAATACCAGACACAGAGAACTGTACAGTGATATGCTTTTCATGCCAGGAAACAAATCTATATTAGCAACTGCATAAAAATCTGTAGAATATATATGACTGATTTGATAGAGAAGTCTTAAGGCACACTGCAGCTGAGAAGCATTTTCATTATTGTAAATTACATATTAAAAATATTTTTTTCACAGACTAAATTTTTTTCTCTATCCTGTAGTTCTCATTAGCTTTGTAATTCAATTATGGAGTTTTTATATTTTCTTTTAAGAGAAAGAACTTGTTTTGCATCTTTTCCAACTCTAAAAGGAAGAAATATCTATTGCAAGAGAAATGATAGAATGGAAGATATCCATAGCAGGTTCAGTAAATAATGTTTCTGTGGCCAATTCCAAGCCCTCTATATAAAGGAAATATTTAACATTTTTGTTGCCATTAGAATGTTATTTGTTGCAATATGTAATGATTTTTCTCTTTTTTCTTGTATATCAAGTGTAATTGTACTTGGTCCTGGTATTATGAAGAGTCAGCCCATGTCAGGTACTCAGTTCATCCTCCTGAAGTACTTGATTTTTCTCACCTGAAGTTCATTTGTCAACATGTTCTGTTGAATTTTAATTTAGGGTAACATATGTGTGCAGCACATACTTAAGGGTTACTAGATAGCAAAGAGCCATAAAACACTGTCCTTTAGCTCTTCAGAATTATTTTTTTTTAACTTAAACAAAAGAAATAATCCTAAATGCTGATATTAACTCACAGGGTAGTTTAACACCTAATATTAAGTGTGAAGTGTTAATAGTGAATCTATGGAGACAGTGCTGTATTTTGTAATCTAAATACTTCTAAGTACCACGAAGGTCTTTCTCTGTAATTAGTAGAGAATATTGAGCCCAGCCAGAAATATGGGATTCATCATTAAATTCAGAAGCTTCTTTATCTCTGTGAGTCTAATCATGTGTGCAGAAGACTAATTGTTAATGGCATAGGCTTTATTGCTCTTAGCTCTATTTGAAATGGAATGGCCTGATTTGGGAGAAATAATTAGGTTTCACTGTTCTACCTGTATCAAGTCCTGTTGATAATCTTATGGTTTTACCAGTTCAGATTCAGAGAGCAATGGTAGTGATTATGTTTCATTTTAAATCCCAAAGTAGTGTTATTTTCCCTCCTTTTTCCTTTATATTCTCTTTTCCTTTCTTGTGTCACTAATACATGTCATATCACTAGCTTTCAATGGGAAGATATCAATAATCAACAAATGAAAACCATTTGGATTTGTAATATGCAGATTTGAGAATATAATTCCTTTGGTTGGCACATGCTTTAATGCTTTGTAGGACACCCCACCTATGCCTTTGCAATCAGAAAATGTAAAGCCTCAAGGCAATGACAGCCTATTACATAATCATATACAATTTTCGGTGATTTACAAACTCATTGTTTGACCTTGCTTTTTTGGTTGGGTGAGTTATAATTATGCTTACAGATTAATTAGCCTTCTGGTACTTGTTCACGTAGAAGAAAGGATTGCTTATCTGTAGCAAGGGTCATTTGCTGGGTCTTGAAGTCTCTGGAGAAACCCCTCTCATGTTTTTCAGATTCAGGAAGTCTCAGAATTAATATAAGCTGAGCTTTTACACAAAACCAAGGGACTTTGTGTCAGGGACTTTAGCAGATCTGTTGCCTGCAGCTCCAGAGGTGGGATCTTGGCTCTTTTGGCATAAGTACCAAGTCTCTTGTTGACTAATACATTTCAGAATGATTTTAGGATGAGATTCTTGTCCCAAATGCACAGTAGGGAAAAATAAAAATCTGACTGAGAAGTCACTATGAGATGCATGTCTCTGTCTACAGGGCGGAAGATTATATATCTTTTGTTGATGTTTGCATTTCACATTTCCAGGTACATTCCCTCAGATTTCCAAAAGTGTCTGCTGGTGCTGCCGTGTTTGCACTCTGCACTGTCAGTGCCCTCTTGATATGAGAGTTCTAACCCCCTATGAAAATACTTAATATTTTTTCCTTTCTTGCACAGGGCAAATTCTTTGAGAATTTTTAATTGTTCACCCTGTATTAGTAGGTCCTGGCACTGGTCTAACCATACTTAAAATTTTTTTACTGATTCTTGAGTAAATTTTAATCTAGATGTATTTTCATCCTAAGGCAAGAACACTACAAATACTTGTGGAAGTTGTGAAGAAACAACTCCAAAGGGAGTTCAGTCAGTAGACTAGTGGGAAGACTTTCCCTATTTCAATACCTGTACTGTGAGAGACACTGGCATCTATTTACAAATACTTTCATTAAGTTACAGCTTTCCTGGGAAGATGGGAAACATTAAAACATCACAACTAGAACTGTTTGTTGGAAAATATTGGGTTCAATCATTGGGAAATGCAGGACTCTCTTGCCCAGCACGAACAGACTCATATTTATTTTTGCAGTAAAGTCCCTGTGTTCCTGAAGTGCTGCTTTCTCCATGACACAGATCCATCTCAAACCCAAGGCTCTCTGGGATCCACAAGAAAAGTGATGTTATGTCTGCATCTCATCAGCTCTGTTCAGCTAAAGGGTGGTTGATGTGATGCCTGCACAGTATATAGTAGCCAAATCAGGACTTCTGAAATTTATACAGTATTTCAGTAGATAGAGCACTTATCCAGGCTTGCAAGCCTGGAACTCTGGGGCTCTTTGTAGCCTCAGGGAGATCAAATTCATACCTTTCATTTCTCATTAAAGCGCCGTAGGTATGCAGCACAGAGGGCATTGTCCACTCCGGTTACATCTCTGTCATTCTGCTAAAAAAACCCTCCAAGTCCTTGGGCTGAACAGACACAGTATGTCTGTAGTTCAGTCACCAAGGCAGTCACCTGGGTCAGCAGAGATCTTGGCCCAGTTACTAATCCAAGTATAGTTTGAGCTGCCTTTGGGCAAAATACTCTGTGTAAAAATTATGAGCAGTCACCAGAAGAGGGATTAGCTCCCAACCTCCTCTTCTTGCTTGTCCTAAATAGGTGTTCTAACCCCCACACTACAGATTGTGCTGCCCTTCTTTGATTCCAGTTAACTTTAACATAGAGATGTTTTCCACACAGTTGTGGAGTGTAGGTAGTGCTTCTGGCCAAGGGCAGGAGGCTGGAGTGTTACAGAAATGGGGAAAAGAAGTGAGTTTGAACCTTTCCGTGCTGAGAACACTGTGGAACATTCACCTCTTTTTCTCAACAGTGCATAAAAGAGAAGTGACTCATGTTGTTTCCTTCCATTATGTTGGGTTTTTTTGTAGGGATGACCCTCGCTTGCTTTTTTGAAAAGAATAGTTTTGGTGCATAAATGTAGTAGCAGAGGATTATTTTGGGACTGACTGCAGCAAGATGAGCAACCACTAAACTGCATTTTTGTCTTGTTATCTTTTCTCTGTAAGTGGTTACTGCCTCCAAAGCAGACATCCCTACTCCCTGTCGATCCAGAGTCAGCCAGGTTAGCCTGAACCAGCATTAAAAGTGATTTAAACTAATCTGTTTGACTTGTTACTGAACTGGTCTTGTAACATTCACCCATCCTGACAAGGGGGCTCTGCTTGGTGAAAGGCAGTGCCTGACAGAGAGGCAGAGATCGCGTGGAGTAGGAAGGTCTTGCAGGGCGTCAGCTGGGTACCCACAGCCCGTCTGCTGGTTCCCTAAATCACAGAGGCTGTTGGTGCTCTGAATTCCTCTCTGACACCTGCAGCCCAGAGAGAGGCACCTGAGCCCACAGGGAGGTGGGATTTATGACATTCTCATTGCTACAACATTCCCTGCTAGCTACTTGAGCGCGTTAGACCCTGTGACTCCCTCTCAGAATACCCAATTTCCCTATATGGGCTACCCAAAAATGCCTCTTAAAATGTCACGAGTTGCAGCTTGGAAGTCAGGAGCTTAAAATTTAAGTTGCTACATGACCAGTCTGGAAGGGCCCAAATATTTTTGTATATTCAGATCCTTGTGGTTTCCCCCTCATTTACAACAATTACCATACATTATTTAGTAAAAACAATGAGAAAAAGAAAAGGAACAAACAAATAGGGTTGTTCTATCCCACCAATATGATAGAACAGTTAAATTAATGGCTAAATCTAATTAAGAAGTGAAAAATTACAGCTTGTCTGCTGCCAGTACTAAAGCAAATGGACTGTGAGATAGAACTATGGTTACACTCCAAAATTATCTCCCCATTGTTGAATCTTAAGGTGGCTTTGCTGTCTGCACTTGGAAATAAAATAATCCTAGCAATTATGATTTGCAATTTGTGAGTGGTTTGAAGTGTAGTGGCTTTTACTATAATAAATGGATTATTGTATGTTGACAAAGTACAGGTTTAATTAACAGTGACAGATAAAGCTTTTGCATTTAGAAGCTGTTATATTAGAAATTACCTGATAAAAAGGGGTTTTTTAAGCATTCTAAGTACTTGGTTATGCATTATCATCTTGATCTGCTACCATATGTATTCATCATTGCATGGATGTTGCTTGGAATCACAGCAAGTTTTTCTGATACGTTAGACTGTCATAATAACTGATAGATCAATGGCTTGATTTACATATTTATTATGGAGAAACTGCTTGTTTTCATCAACATAACTTAGATTTTATGCATCCTTTGTCTAAAGTTAATTTGAAAATATTAATTTCCCAGTGACAGCTCAGTCTTCTTCCTGGTTAATCACTTAATTCCTCATCTACCTAGGAGTGACATTTAGTGAAATGAATGAGAAATGGTAACTTCGAGATGTCATTGTCCTTACTGACTAAAAGCAAACAGGCAGACCAGGAGAGGTCTGGGTAGCTGTACAAAATATATCAATCACAAAAGCAAAAGCTAATTGCTTTCCATTTTTTTCCTTTACATAAGAACATAACTTAAAAAATATCTTCTTCTTTAGTTTATTAATTTTCGGAAGTCTAAGCCCACATATTTTTAGAAAAAATAATCCTCAAAAGGAAAAAAAAAAGTGCCATCTGTCAGAACTAGAAATGTTGTTTTACTCTGCACATTTTGTTTTCAGCATCATATTCAGCATCATCTGGATCACAGTGTCTTAATCCTTCAACGGCAGGAATTTGCACAGAGGCACTTTGGTGGATACCAGGGAAAATAGTCACTGGAGTATTTTAATGAATAAAAACATGTTGGTATTTCTCTAATTTGGTAGTTCCCTGCTTTTGATTAATTTTGTCCATTTCTGCAATTCAAGGTAGTAAAGATGTCCAAAGAAATACGAATGGGTTGAGAGGAAGGAAATTGTTCAAAGGGAGCGACTTACAACTTTTCATGTTGTAGAACTGAATAGACAAGGTAGGGAGAAAAACAGAGGAATTAAAACGAATAGACTAAGAAATTGGAGAGTATAAAAGGACAGAGAGAGGAATGGACAGGATAAGGAGCATGGCACATGCAAAAAGGACAGTAGTCCTGGTGGTGTTAATCGTATAGCCTTAGCAGAAGTGTTGGCAGCTACTTAACCCTTTGGTAACATACTCAGACCTCTTAGGAGTTAGAAAAGTCAGCTTGAATTTCCATTGCTGATTGTGTCTTTGAATATTCCTTCCATCAAAGCTATTTCTTATTGTGTTTTCTGGTGCTATGGATCAGGTTTTTCTTTAAAATAATGTTCTTATTTGCCCAATGTATCCTGCATCAGCACATTGCCTAAGGGGATTTCTCCACCAAGATCTCCTGCCTTCTCCTGGGTGAGCTCCGTGTAGCTCTGCTGCTGCTAGTGAGGATTTTACTGATGGGAACTGAACACCTAGTTTGTTTGGTAAATGGATTTTAAGAATGAAAATGAGATTTTTTTTTTGTTTGTTTTCATATGCCATCAGTTTAGCACATACATCAGATGTGTGTTGATAGGGACAGCGAACATGATTTTAGCCTGCAGCCTGTTACTAACTTTAGTTTGGTAGAGGTTCAATCTAGTTCACTTATTTAGCTTGCCTCTGTTGCATGATTAAAGATCTAAGGGAAAAATGCTTAGAGTCCCAGCATCTGTTAATTTAAGCTATTTAAAGTACAAATGAATCAGAGGAAAGATTTCTAAACCAGTTTCTTGGAGGTTTTGCTTCACTCACTGCCTGTGTCTGTGCTGAAAATTATTGGAATTATTACAAAATTCCAATTTACAAAGCAGCCATTAGAACATTATTTTGGGTCAACAATTCTCATATTTCCTATAACAGAGCAATGTGCTCTACTGGTGGGAATGTTCAGTGGTGTGCCTGGAAATGCCTATAAGGTATCATTCTTCCTCAGAGAAAAACCCCAATGGCTGCTTAGAATTGTTGTATGTCATGGATGCTACGCAGGCAGTTAAAATCTCCCTGAAAATGCACTACTTCTGGAGTTTGTAGGCACTACAGGAAATTTAATTGAAGCACTTTGGGTGGTGTTATAGGACATAAAATCAGAGATGTTCCTTACTCTTATTACATACTTAAAAATATTATCTTAGAGTGCTCCCTAATAGTTTCTTATAATTTTGCCTTGGTTTTAAAAAACAATGTCTTTGAGTACAAATAGATGAAAATTCCCTTGGTAACTAGGGTAATTACAGAGATTTTCAATTACCAAACTGCATGTTCACTGACTTTTCATTTATATCTTTCTCTTAAAATGAAGTTGTATTACAAGATGAAGTAGATGCATCTTCTGTTTTGGCTTCTCTTCGTGTTCTCAAGAATTTGTTTTTCCTTTGGGTGCTTTTCTGTTGGCTCTTTGCTTTTTTTTCTTTGTTAAATTATTCCATACTGTGAGAACAAACATGCCATGATTGTGTTCTCCTTATTCCAGCCTTAACCACTGTCTTTCATCATGTATGTGATGCAGATTTTTTTTTCATTCTGGATACAGATATGTATTTTTGTTTGTGTATGTATTCATAAACATACTATGAGTTATACATACACATTATGGTTTCATGTCTACACAAAACTATAACTTTGCACATTTTACAGGAGGAGAAACACACAACAACCCCCTCCACAACAGGTTAATGTAAGCTGAAGAAGCTGAAGTAATTGCAAGAGATACAGCTTCAATATTAATATTATTGAGCTGCATGTATTTGGTGAATATTTCGCAATAACAAGAGTTCTGCATTAAGCCAAATGAACCGATTATGAAAATTGGAGGAAAAAATAAATGTTAAATTTGCAGTGTTGACAAACTGATGTTGTTGATAAAAAAAGCTGAAAATGTCGGGGGCTAAATTCAGGGACTGTGTGAAAAGCACCTTGTTATAGCCCAATCTTTTCAAAATTTACTAATGCACTTTCAAGCATGTTTTTCAATTAGCTAAATATCACAGCTGCATCTTGCACCTCAGGAAGTCAGTGTTAGCTCTGCTTCCATGCTGAGAGGCCAGAGGGCTTTGCTGCAGAAGGGAAAGGAAACCAATGTGAAGCTTTAAGGCGAGATAGTTGATTGCCTTTTTTTTTGTTTGCTGCCATTCCTCCATCTTTCTGGGCATGCAAATAACACCAATTTACATTAAAAATGTATGCATATAATTTTTACTTCTGTTTATGTCACCATTAAATGTGACTCTCTGTGATTTACCATGGCAGTTTTAATCTTGCATTAATGCGCCTCATTGTAATTATTTGTCTTTTTAATTTAAATAAAGTAGGAAAGAGAGGTTTCCCGAATCTGTTACTTGTAGAAATGTTTTTGCACTGGTTTTGAAGTAAACATCTTGCTGTGGTGAGTGGGACTGGAAGACAGAACATGTAAATGCATAGTTAGTTATGCAGTTAGAAGTCTAGGCAAGGGTATGGTGCTGGAAAAATCACAGCTTTCTACCTCTGTTGCAGGTGAAGAAATAACCTGTAGAAATACCAAACTACAGGATATAGTCCTTTTTTGGAGCAGAATTATTTAGTTAGCCTTGCTTTATTACTTTTTTAGTGGTACACAGTACCTTTTTTTTTTTTTTTACTGTATTTACAGTGTGTAGTTATGATTGTCTTTAAAAGCTGTGGGGTGTGAAATAGGAATATATGTATTTTTACATTTAAGGGTTCAGAATTGCTTTTCCTGAGGAAAGCGTCGGTGATGCCAGAGAATATCAAAGTCAGTGTGAAGCTGTTATGCTAAAAATTTACTTCTCATTCAATTTCTCTGCCTCTGCGTTTGAAATCTTGGTAAAGGTTGAAAGTTTAGAGGTGACTGATGCAATTATGAATGCAGGGGCTGTTGAGTTAATTGTCAGCACTTTGAATAAAGGTATCATTTATAAATTATTCATTGATATATACTCCATGATTAATAGGTGGAGCTCAGTTCTTCAGCTCATTGAAAAGCATATTTAAATTGTTTTAGTAAATTCGTAACAGATGCTGCTCTAACAAATTATTATAAAACACATTATAATGTGTAGGTATAACTGAAGCAATATATATCATTTCACTGTTATTCAGTGTCACTGCTTTCTTATATAATTTCTCACAAATGTGTGACACTGAATAAAGTAGGTTTTCTCCTAATGAATAGTATGAGGAATAAAACCATATCCTATTTGTGAAATGCCAACTCCATTAAAATCAGTGGCGAAATTTGCACTTTTATGTTCAGAAGTACAATCCAAATTTCAGCATTGTAAATTGGTATGTGTCTTGATTTCACTGTAAAAAAAGGTTTATAGATAGAAAAATAATATTGTGGTTAATGTATATTTAAGTTACTTCTTCATTACTCCTCCCAAGCCACTCTCACCAAGGAAGAACTTACTTGTTTAAGTTTTCAGTGGAAGTTCAAGTCTTGGTTGTGCTCATTCAAGCCCTCCTGCCTATGCAGCAATTTCCTGTGAAGAAGCATCCTTTGTGAATCTCTGAAGTCCCTCCAGGCCTTTGAGCTCCCTCTCTTATTGTTCCTCCGTCGGTGGGAGTGTGGGGTGGTACAATACTTTCTGCTATTTTCAGTCTCTGTCCTTTGTCTCACAGTTGCTCAACTTCATTGTTGTTCTCTCATAAGGGGGTCTAATCCTGCAGATATGTGCACTGGACTGTCTTTTGCAGTCTCCCACTGAGAAAATATTCACATCCCTATGACCCACAGATGACAGCAGGACTGAGGTCTTGGTTTGGAAAGTACCATTACTATGGTTAAAATCTGTCTGCACACACTGAGAATCCAGCAGTCAGTGCTATTTTGGACTATTTCCACGTGAATCTTTGGTTGTCAGGGGTACTGAATTAACCTATGACTCAGAGAACATGAAAATGTTGTGGTTCAAATAGTTGTACAAAGTCCATAGATTAATATATTTGAACTTTTCAAGGGTCCCACAGGTTACTGACACACACATATAGGGAACTCAGGAAAACAGATGGTCAATATTTACAGAAGGGACTAAAACAAGGTGATCAGGACAACAAAAAATGGGTTGCAAAATTCACGTTGCCTGTGGAAAAATGAATATGGAGCAGGTGGAGAGAAAATGACAATGTGCCATTGAACCAAATGTGTGGCCTCATGCTGTGGTTTGGGAGTGGTTGCTGTTCTGAGGATATTGGTGCACTGATGTGCAGCCTCGCTGCTGGACACCACCACATTTACTGTGAGGAAATTCATGTCATCATCTTCACAAAAAAAAGGATATTTACCTGAAAAAATTCTTCCAGAACAGCTTTTGCAAGAAGCAAACACTGAATGGTATTTTCCCCAAATTTCACTTTGTAGCTTTCAAATGCATTATAGACCTGCTAAACTCATCATTAGGAGCACACTTGCTGAGTGTCACCATATTCCAGAGGAAAGTGGCTCATGTGGAGCAACAAGCATAACATCTGCAAACACGTTTCCACCACCCCTGTAAGATATAGTTCTCAGAACACAACTATCACAATTCATGGATTCTCTCTCACTCTCTCTCCATCTATCTCAGACTGCAACATATTTCATCCAGTGCAACAAATGTCCCCAGGGAAACCGTGGGTGAAAAGAATCCCTGTGCATTAAAATGAATTCACACAGACAATTGGTGAAAAAATATGAAAATCAGGTTTTCCCCAAGACAACGACTCCATTTCCAGCCTGTCTTACAAATCCTTAGGGAATGTCTACAAAATACCTTCAAGAGCCTGTATTAGGAGAATAATTCACATCTATTGGACACCAAAACCAGAGACTCAAATGAGGTTTTATTGCACATTATAATCTTGATTGCCATTAGTTTCTTGTATTCCAGAGGCAACAATTCCCTGTCTCTTTCCCCTGTCCTGTTGGACTAAATTCCTGATCATCTTGTTTTAGGCCCTTCTGTGAATACTGAACATCTCTTTTTTTCTGAATTCTTTGAACAACTTAGGTGACTGTGAAGAATTTGTCTTAACCATGTTTTGCTTGAAGGTTACTGCTCCCGTACCACAGCTGAAGGAAAGCTTTTATACGAGTCTCATTTTTTTTCTCACAACCACATTACCTGCTCTAATAAAACTTTCCTTGCAGACCTTATTTCACTTCTACCCTTAGATGGTGTCGACTAAAGCAACAATAATGTTGTATCCTGGGGCAGAGAGCAGTGAGCCTTTTTCACTTCTCATGGCATCGCTCTGTGCAAACACATGTGCATATATATATATACATATATATATATATAAATGCATATTGGTATACACATGTTCAGTGGCCAAATGGAACTTGCATCTGAAAATCTCTAGTTTTGCTTCCATAAGTGCATTGGTATGGTGTGTGCTCAAATATTACTGATTTTCAGCTGCACTGGTGAAAACCCTTTGTTACTAAAATATGGGAAAAGAGTGCCCAGAAATGGCTGATGCTGTGTGGGTTTGGGTAGTGAAGGCATTGCTCTTCTCCAAATGCTGCAGCTGCTCACTGAAAACCTTGGGGCATCTGTGCTGTGACTCAGCATCTGTATTTTAGGGATTATAACTTCCAGAATTGTAACTCTTTCAAATAACGGTTGGTTCCACAACAAGCTGGTGACTTTTCCAAGGCAACAGCTAAATGCAAATTGTAAAACTGTAAGGGAAATATTTTTCAATAATTTATAGTGTTAAATAATGAGCTTTCATAGGAAATTTTTCCTGGAAATTTTTAGATGTAATGGGACAAAAATCCCCTTGGTATATTAAGAGGTCTGAACACATCAAATTCTTTATAGATATTTATTAAAAACCGTAAGTAAGTACTTGTTGTTTTGTAAGAGCAAAGCCTGGTACAGTTGTACAAAAGACAATGGCAATATGGCTCACTGGAGATTATAGGACTTTCTTTGAACCCAAGGAAGAAAATATTACTTTTGAAAATTAGGTATATATCAAATCATAGCTGAAATTTAGCTTACAAAACAGTCTATTTTTTTTCCTTAAACCTTCTTAGGATCATTTGGGGGAATATGTTGCATATGGGTGGAAAGCTTTCTAAATCACTGAAGGAGCTCTCTAAAGTCATTCCCTGGCTTTAGTTTAAAAAATGTTTCATTGCAGTATTGTTGCTGCAATAATAGGTCTGTAAAGTTTCATTTTCCAGTGATTTCCAATGCTTTATTTACAAGTAAAAATTACTTTTTTTTCCCCATCTAAACACACTGTAAAGCTAACAAGGAATTTGAAGCAAAGTCTCCTCTCACATCATCAGTGGAAATAAACACCCTAGAGGCTGAATGGTGCCATGGCTTCCACCTGAGCATCACTCATCCTCACTCCTGGCCTCAAGTTGTGCCAGGGAAGGTTTTGGTTAGATATTAGGAAAAATTTCTTCATGGAAAGGGTTGTAAAGCATTAGAACAGACTGTCCAGGGAAATGGTAGAGTCACCATCCCTGGGAGTCTTCAAAAAACTTGATGACATGGTTTAGTGTTGAACATGGTGGTGGTGCTGGGTCGATGGTTGGACTTGATGATCTTAATGATCTTTTCCAGCCTTATTGATTCCATGATCCTGAGGTTCAGCTGACGGCCGTTGGGCCCAGCTGGTGCCACTAATGCAGGTGTGTCTGACTGGGGGATGGAGCACAAATACCTTGGTTTGAGCAGGGGAGCCTGGTTTGCCTCTGCCTGTTCCCAGCTCTAAGTGGAGCTGGGAGCCCAGTTTCACACAGCCTGGCTCTCCCAGAGCTGGCTGGTCCACGGCCTGTTTGCAAGGGTGGGTGAAGATGTGCTTCTTTGGGGCAGGTTGGGTCTGGTGAGTACTGATCAGAGCTTGTTTAATGAATGTAGGGATAACAGTGAAGGGAAAGCAGGAGAAGAGAGAATTTATGCCTGTTTTCATAAGTTTGTGTGGATGTCTGTGCTCTAGTACTCTAAAGTAACAGCCCTGAGCTCTTCATTGCTTCTGAGCCCATCTGTGCAAACTAGGACTCCACCTCCCCTGTTTAATCCTTTCTAGACACTGTATTTGCTGAAAATACTCAGCCATGTCTAATCAGGGGACAGGGAACTTGATGTATGCTCATGGGGCAGAATAAGAGTTTTACTGTCCATGGCTGCAAAGGTTTCCTGAGAACTTTTTAGTAAATGCACAAGAATAATTCAGTTTGGGTTACTTGTTAATCATCCTTTTTAATTAGAATTTCTTTGATTATTCTGTTTTTTTCCTGCCTGCAACTCTCAGATGAGTAATTACCATGTATCTTTAGAAGGATATCATAGCAACCAAAATATGGGAAAGACAATAAATGAGAATGTCTGCAGTCCAGCAGTTTGCTTTAGCAGACGTTAATCAATGGAACTGCAGCTTCAATTGCAGAGCCTGAATTCATTTCTTGTATTTGATTTTCCCTCCAGCTACCATTACAATTTACTTTATATTAAATGACTTCTGATGAGAAGATGACTTTAACCTCTTCTCAGTCCAGTCCATTCACTGCCTTATTGCAGACTGTAGATTAAACAAAACCTACCCTGACAGAAGTAAATTTAAACAATATAGTTTCATTTTGTAATGCCAGAGTAACTCCTAGTTGCCAAGTACCTTTCTTCATTAGCTGAACTTGATGTAATCTACTCTGAAGTGTTTATTTTATCCTTGTATGAACCTATAAAAGGTTTCTAGAAAAGCGGAAAATATAACTAGCACAAATAAAGTAATGAAAGTCTTTCCTGGGATTAAGGCATACAATTTTATAATATCCAGCATTCTCTTCCCTGCTTTCCTTCTCAAAGGAATGATATCTTTTTGCCTCATATGTTGCACGGAGTCACAAGCTTACAGAAATAGTCAACTGACTTTATATAATTTGTGTTCACTGATCAAACTTCAGAGTAATCTGCCCCTTTAAGGTGGTTCTTCTAATTCTTTCACTAGATCAACTGCCAACAAGGTGTTTTTTATCTCAGTAAAAGGTGATGATAAAAGCATTCTCTATGAGGAACTGATAAGAAATGAATAATCTCACAAATGAAATATAGTCTTTCCAAGAGACAGGATTATCACTTGTGCAAAGTATTAATGACTGTAGCACATGACTGATTGAGAAAAACAAATTTGTGGTCCAGCAGGAGGTAGTGGTTGGGATCCAGAATCACATCTGGGCAGTGAGATAGTTGGGTGTTCATGCCAAGAAACACAAGTAGTAGCAAGTTTGTTGGAGCAACCAGTAACAGCTCTGCTGTGACTGGTTGTCCTCTGTAAATGCTGTCGTGCTCCACCAGTTGAAGGCCACTTGTCACTAAGCTTTGCAATACCAGGAAAGCTCTCTGTCTTTTGCAGTGGTCTCCACAAGGAAAGCAGCACTGGGCTAGAAAAATGTAGAGGTTTCTGCAGTGGCTGGTGTGAGAACAGAAGTGTTGTTTCATTTCCTGCTTTGGATTGTGATGAACTGCTGGCAAAGAAATCCTCCTGTGTTGCATTTGTTACTCCTAACCATCCCTACCTGCTCCTTTATTCCTACAGCTGCACTTTGTCATTTTCCACCTTTTGCTCTCTGATCATAAATTCTTTGTTTCTTGCACCCATCAACAGAGATAAATTTATTACTTCCACTGCCTCTTGGCATTTAGTTCATATTCTACTCTTATTCCCCATGTTTCTTCCTTACCTGTGAATTTACCTGCCTCAAATTTTTACGTTTTTTTCTTTTCTTGCCCTAAGTTGGCACAGCTACCATATGACATTTTTTTTTTTTTGTGATGTATCTTTTTTTCTCCATTCTTGTGTTCTGCACTGTGCAAAATGCACTGAACTGTGGAGTTGCCAAGAAGCATCAAATGGTGAGGAAGAGATAAAAGTACTGAACTATGAGAGTGTACTTTAAGCTCTGTGTGCTCCCACGGACAGGACAGGTTCCCTGTCATACAGCTCTACTTAGGTTGTATAAATTTTTAGACTAATTATGACATATGTTGCTCGTTAATTTTCACTTTCTTGGGCATAAAGTCTAATTCCATCTGAGAGAAATGTTCTTTCTGAACACCCTTTGAATCTGTAGGGCAGCCTGAGCCCCAGAAAAGAAAAGCAGTGAACTTGAATAATTTAGCATATTGGCTTTGTAAGCAAATCCAATAACGATCCTTCTAATAGTTTATGAATTTTAAAACTTGACTTCAGTCAAATGCACGTATTAGTAATAATATGTTGGTAGATAAATTTATATCTTCATGAAATTTTTTTTTATTCAAGTACCTTTTACATAAATCTCTTTAAAGTATGATTTTAGAGTTTTCATAGATTTTTTTCCCATACACTTCTTGCTTTCTAACCAATTTAGAAAAAGAAACCTAGTACAGCCAAAGCACTTCCATCATTCTAAAAATGTGCATAACTTGTATTTACTGAAAAATTGAGAGGGAACTTGCAGAAAGAATACTTTTTTAATTGATGAGAAGAACAATTTTAGAACTACACATATTGCATAAATGAAGTTTTATTGGCCTTGTATTGTCTACCAGGAAGGTTTAAAGGAATAAAGATGCAGGGAAGGTTTAGAGGAATAGCATCTAATCTACAGTAGCACAAGACAGGAAATCAAATCAGTTGAAGACTTCCTCCACTTGTTTTCTCTCCAGAAGAAAACAGAAATTTTTAAAGTGGGAAAGGAAGCTTAAAAGTTTTTAAAAATAATTAAAAAAAAACCCCCACTCTTTTTTCCCCCCTCTATATTTAATTTTTTTATATACTGATAGTGATATATGTTCCATATGAAAGAATATGGGCATTTGAAAATATTTAATATGTAATTATTAGGAATATGCACTTACAAGGAACAATTGTACAACATTAGAAGGCATAATGTGAGTTATGAATGGGAGAAGGGAAAACTAGTGGGTTCAAGATTATATGGGAAATCCAGTAGCGAGATCTGAAATATTGCCTGGGTACTGTGAATATTCATGCCAGCCATGAGGAACAGTCCATGCCCTGTACAGGTGTGCTCTGGAATGAGCTTATCAGTGATGGCTTAGGTACTCTGGGTTGTTAAACAATGGGGAGGAGACAAAAGCACACTGAGCTATGAGCAGGTTATTGCCCTTCAGAATGAGAAGGACTGTCCTCAACTGGAGATGGTAGAAAGTGTTCCTGTAAACTGAGAACCTATGCCAAACAGAGCACCAGGGAGGAATCCTGAAGCGCTTGAAGTGTCTTTCAGGTTCATACTTTAACAGGTAATGATGACTGCAGGCTAGTGTTCCACTACTCAGGATGGTGTCTGTTCCCCTTGGGATCAGTTTTAGTCAGCTGCTGTTCCCGCACAGACTCATGCCTACCAGCCTGGTCCCAGAAGACCCATATAATTCATTCTCTGGCTGTGTTGTTATCTCACTGTGTGACTTGTCTGTATGAACCACCACTAACAAGTCACTTCATTTAAAAATCACTTTTCCCACTTGGGGAAAGAGTGGTGCCTAATTCATAAGCACAGTGCTCGAAGTTGTTTCAAAATAAAGTTAAATGAAGAGGACCATAAGTACTCACTATGCTCCATTTACTAGGCAGAAATGCATCTTACTTATAAGAGAGCCCATAGTTGCAGGAGTTTAATTTGGGCAACTCACCTTCCAGTTCTCTTGGAACAGCACAGCAGGTAGTGCTCTTTATTTAGCAAACACTCGACTGAAGCTGACCACCTGGCCATTTCTTCCCTCTTTCTTTCCTTCTGTGAAATTTTGTCCTCCCTCCCTTCCCAGCCCTGCTCTCCCCTGATTTGTGTCCCCCAAGGGCCAGTTCTGTTCAACAACATTCAAGGTATGGCTTAACGATTGTTCCTGGCTCATACTGAGGCAGTGATTTGGTCATAGTGCACGTGTTCAGCTATGTTGTGCTATTTGGAATGTGAAATTGTGGATGTGGTTCCTTCTCTTTGCTGACTGTGGTCTCCCTCAGAAGCATCCAGCTCAGAAGCATCTTCTGATTACAGGCAGTTTGAAGAGTGAATTCAAGAATGGGTTGAAAAACACTGTTCTTTCCAATTTAAACATATTCCCACACAACAATTCGCAGGAATATAAAAGTTTATCAGTTGGCATGCCACCGTTCTCTCTGATTCTTCTGTTTGCATATTTGTAGGATCATCATGAATATAGTCAGTGCAACAGGCATTTTCATTTCCAGAAGAAAATGTTTTCTATTCTGCATGTGTTTTAACAGCTCCTGAGTCTTTTATGGAAGTCTGCAGGGAAAGGATTTGCATTAACAGTTACAATAACTCTATTGGACCTTTAGATGTGAACTCTAGAAAAAACAACAGAAATGTTTTCAGTTGGTTTAGGTGTCTCAAGAAGCAAAGACTTGAACTTGAATCTCATGTTCTGAAATACAAAAATGCAAATCTGCAAACAGCTTCTCACAAGTTTTTCTTTGGAAGTTGATACCCTGCATCCGTATTTATTCTTTAAACTGTACTAGCTAACAACAGAAGCTGTGTAGGTGTTAAGGAAAAGCAAAACACATTACATTACAAAGCAAGATGCACACTGTTTGAATGCATCAATAATTCCCTTTTTCTTCTCTTTTTACAGCAGTCCTGAAAAAGATGCAAATATATTCTACAATTTAGGCTTGAACTGCTTATGGCAGATGTACATTAATATAAAACCCTTTTCTTCATGCGCACATGAAGAATGAGCCAGATTTTGCACAGAAATAATTAGACTAATTAAAATTGAATTAATGTTTTAATTTCCTTTAAATACAACAACATATTTTGTACCTGTATCAGCTGTATGCCTTACTCATTTTGAGATATTGGAAAGAAAGTAGAAGAGATGGCTACATACCATGAAAGGAACTAAAATTTTCCCATAACTTTAGTAATTTTTTAATGTTAAAATGTCCTGTTCAATCAAAATTGTCTTGTCCTAGCCTTTTCCCCACATTTCTTTCTACGTACAACTTCAATCTTTAATGCACACATGTGTGAGCATAATTTCAGGATAACGACAACCTTGGCATACACAGTGATTTAATTTGTAGTGTTTAGTAATGAATAATTTGGTTTTAATAAGGAACAATTACTTGTCAATATATTTCAGATTTTTATGCAGATTGAAGATGCTTGGCTTGTTTTGTGGTCTTCCTTAGGATCTAGGCATTATCTCGGAAAATTCATACTTCACCTTTTCCAGTTACATTTTAAATGAAAATAGATTCACTCCTTAATATCACTTTTTAAAAAAATTTTTTGTCTTGCTGCTCTTAATATCTAGTAGTGGATTAATAGCATACTCAACCATCTATTGATTTCAAGGAATACTGTATCAGTCATTTATATTTGCTCACATCTTTTTTCTTACAAAGTCACTCTCACTGCCTATCTTTTCCACTTGTACAGTGTCTTTACTTGTATCAATATCACACAACTAACACTTCACAGTTTGCATCAGTCCTACTCTAATAATAGCATTATACTTCGTATTTTTTCTTAATATTTACTGCTAATAATGATTACCTGGGTCCTGGTCTGTGTGGGAGTTTTCCAGCTCTTATTAGTGACTTTTCAACTATGTCATGAATTGTGCTGTTAGTGTTCAATAAATATGAGCAAAATAGAATTATACAAGGTCTCCTTTTTTTTTTTTTTGAGTAACAGCTGCAACAGGGAGGTAAATTCAGTTTAAAGGGTTTGTTCAGTTTGCTTGGATTGAATGTGCTCCTGTTAAACTCAATGGACGTTTGCCATTTTCTTCTGCAGAACTGTGATTTCCTTGGCTCTTCCTCTCCCCACCCCTTGCTTTTCAAATAAATTATCAGTGTGATTCACCCCGGCATGGTCCCTGGAAACCCTCGCTACCTCTTTCTTCTTCTTCCTTACACTTTGTTCTCTGCTGCTCCAAAAGCTGTTGTGAGCTTTCCTGATGTGCTGCTGTTCATATCAGAATATCTGTGGCTTTCCTCTATCTTGTCATTAAATTTAGCAAGACTAGAGTATCCTTAGATCAGTATAGTTCCTTGTGTGTCTCTGGAATGGGCAGGGTGTTTAAGAAATGATTCTCTTAAAGACAAGAGCATCCACAACTAAGTAGCTTTGAAAGTCACTTGGATCTCTGTGGAATATTGCTTGAATTTACACAGGGTCCTCTGAAAAGAAAAAGGCCTCAGCTCACATGCAGAGACAAGGTACTTACCTGCAATTTCAGTAAAGTTTTGTAGTCTCTCAGTTCAGATTTACACAGTTTTCTCCTTTAGACTCCTGTCTGCATCACTGCTCAGTGAATATTCTTCTAACAAGACGTGTTGTTCGTACTGGGGACACAGAAGAAGACACACCAAACCAAAATATATTCTGTCAGTGGGGAAAAATGAACAACTAAATAGAAGTTCTTCTCCAAGCTGCCACTGTAGCTCAGCATTTCGGTTTGGATGAGAGGGAGTTTTGTATTCTCAACATATCTTTGAAAGGCTTCAGTAAAAATGCTTCACATCATGGCAGAAGTGTCATGGATGAAAAAGCAAAAAATTGCATCAGTGCAGAATGAAGACATTCAGCACCTTGTCTGGAAAGTGCTGCAAAAATAAGGACAGTTCCTTTTGGGGCCGAGAGCTGGGACTTTGAAGGGAACTGCACATTCCAAGACATTGTTATTTTGTGGTCTTCTTTAAAAAACTTTCATGAACTTAATTTCCATTTTAATACTGATGCTATAGATATGAAAAAATATCTGTCACTAAATTCTTCTCTGTGGAACTGTTATGATCTCTAGGAGCATTTTTACAAAGAAATCTTATAAGAGAATCTTCACATTTTTCATTCGACTATGTAATACACCAAACCTCAGGAGATATTAAATATGTGTCTGTGGGAGAATGCAGTGTTCCTTGCATAATTTAACCAGCATTATTACTCAGCAGCTGCCTTAAAGGAATAACAATTTCAAAGCTCTTTTGCTTGTTTTGCATTCTGTGATGTGATGCTTTACTACATCCTTTGCTAGTTAAATAAAAAACCTTAAGAGTCTTGAACCAGCACTACTGTTGAAGTACAAACTAGACAAGGAGAGATGAAAGCAAAGTTATATTTGGGCCTTCAGTTACTGAAGAAGTTAATGAAAAGAAAAATGTGTAGTGATGTCAGAAATTATTTTTTTCCCTGATAATGTTCCTCTATTATTCAGTGCAGGTTTGTGGGAATGTATTTCTGTAAATGAAATATGGTGGATGAGAACTTAACCATGGCAGATTTCTGTTAATCATCCCTATTTTTTTCAGTTGATCCTTAGCAAATTAACCTTGTGGTAGCACTCAAGCCACTAGAAATCCTTCCTGAGAATCTGAAGAGCTGTAACCAGTTACCTGACTATCTTTTCTCTTCTGTGTGCAACAGAGTATTCAGGGAACAAAAAATACTGGACTTTTCTTTGTTGCTGTCATTTTTGATCCGCTTCTAGTGGACATAGCAGTAGTGTATGGAGCTGTGTGTGCTCGAGCTTATGTACTCAGTGCTCTGTGTGGATTTGGTGCATTTATCTGTATTTGAGAGACAGAGGCTGGAGGTATTATGCTGTGAGATGAATAATCTGCTTAAATATTAAAGCACCGGTAAGAGGCATTGAAAGCAATGAATGTGTTTCTTTGATGGCCATTTCCTTTGTGATCTGAATAATATTGCTAAGGACTGGCAGCCTGGCATTTTGGGCTCAGTGGAAATTCTTTCTGGTATTGTAGGGCGAGTTTGTCAGGTATGATGTGACAACACTTTTGTAGGCAACTGAATGACTATTTTGTGCTGACAATTTGGCTGGCTATGAAAGAAGATGCTATTGACTCTAGTATAGGTCGGTGGTTTAGGTCTCTGTGGGAGCTGCTGTCCAAGTTTTAATTTTGAAGTTTAATTTACAGCAAAGACATGTTCATTTTAAGACAGCTTTTACACTAGGGCTTAGAAATGTGAAAGAAAAAAATTAAGGTAGGGTTGACATGATGGAGAAGTTACTGTACCGGCAAAATATTCCATTTTTAGAAACTTCATGGGGAAATGCAGAGGCAGAGTCAAAGAAAAAGATTAAACATGGTATTGTTGCTGAGTGAAGGAGATGGGTCAAGGTTTCTCTGCTGAGAAATCAATATAGCTCTGTGCAGAATAATTGAGCTTCATTGAGATCAGCTGAAAATCCGACCATAAGGTTTGGTTTCTACTCGGAGTTGTAAACTAAGCACTGATGTCACTGATGTTACACCTGCACAAGTGATAACTGAGCCACCATCTACAGTAGAGACCAAAGCCGAAGGGAAGCTGTGGGTGGCCCAGAGCACAGCAGTGAGAAACTCGTGTTTTCTTCCTTAAAGAACTGGGTGCTTTAAATGTATTAATAAAATATCAACTAACTAGAAGGAGTCTTTCCAGTCTGTTGGATAAATGTGTGCAACTTTAAAACTTCCCTACTTTTGGTATGCTAGATTTTTGCATGATTTCTAGATCTGGGTAAAAGCGTTAACATCCCTAGTAGCAATGCTATTTAGTGCTTAACAGGCAAAGGAGTTTTGTGCAGCTGAATGGCATTGTTTGTTCCTGATTACTCCACTTTGCTACTCTTTTGCATGACTCAGTTTGCAATTGTGTGCCTTTGAGGGTGTCTCGATGATTTGCACAGTGATGAAGGTGCTATTGTAAGGAATATGTGGGAGTATTCATCCACAAGAACGTTTAAAAATACATATATACACACCATCTGGTGTAATGAGGTGTATTTCAAAGGCAAAATATTTGCTCTTTGGAAGTGTCTCAGAGTTAAGAATATTTTTTTCCTTTGGAAAAGATGGTTTGGCAGTTTCTAGAAAGACACTCTTCATTTGGGGAAGGAACCTAACCCGGATATGGGTATTTTGTAGTTCATTTTACGAACCCTCTCCATATTTTTAAAAAACTCCTTTGAAGTACCTATTCAACAACTGGAGAGTACTTGAAAAATAGGATCATTAAAATTTCATACAAACATAATACCATTTAGCTACGCCTTCTTGATATTTGTTTACACAACCAGGATCTATGCTAGCTCTCATAGAAAATGTTGAATTGATTATCCCTTTATATGGCCTTTTCAAAGCTTTCCAGCATAGAAGACTCCAATCAGGATTCCCCTGTGTAAAGGCTTTTTGTATTCACAGCTCTACAAAACATTGTATATTAAGTTATATGACCGTATGTTTTTCCTGAATTACTGCTAAAAGTACTACGGAATTTTATAGGGCCAAGAACAGATGTTCGAAGACCCCTAGCAGCAGCACCTCTAGTGAGCAATGAATATCTAACAATAACTTTCAGAGTTGTCAGCCTAGCATCCTAATGTGCACATTTAGCACATTTAAATGTGCCACTTTAATTCTGTGTAATGCTATTTTTTTTATTAGAACATTGTGTTCTTCAACATTAAATGTCTCACAGAGAGATTTTTGTTGTCAACTAAAGCTGAAAGCATTTTTTTTTTTTAGAGAAGACTTAAAAACATGTTTATAAACCCAAGGTGAATGGCATGATTTTTTTTCCTTCCAATTTCTTTGCTCACTCGGCAGCTGCTTGCTGTTTTTCTCACGATCAAAACCAACCTGATGAGTTTCAGGTACAGAATTCATTTGGTTTGCACTTCACAATTTTTGCCCAAGGAGCTTCATTTCTTAGTCCTCTGAAATTTTTGCAACATGCTAAGATGTATGTACTAAGAAAGCAGATCGTTGTTGTAGAACTGAATGAAAGGCTTTGCTCATTTTTAAAATCTACCATTATTAGATGATGGGGTTTCTTTAATTACTGTAGAGATAAAAACCTCTCGAAATTAACTGTGTAGCGTATCCATATATCTTCTCTTTTTCCAGATATAAACATGAGTGCTTAGTGAATAATTGTTTTTATGCATATTTATTGATATTTTAAAAATCCTAATATAGTAATGGATGTATGCCTCACTTCCTTATTCTGCTTCACTATTTGCCACAGGGTTTTTTTAATTAGTGCTATAAATTTAAGTTTTTATGCAATGCAGTCAGGAATTTTTTTTTCTTACTCTTTTAGAGGCAGACCTTTTGCAGTGCAGCTTTTTATTCAGGATGACTTTTTAAGTAAAGCAATCTTCTGCAATAATGTAATTATAGCTTGTTGGGGTCCCCCCCCCGTAAGAATTAAGAAGTCCAGTTATCATTTATGTTTATGATGTATCTTGTTGGACAGGAGCTGTGTTTGCACATATCAAATGTAACCAGGCTGTGATCATTTATACCTTCTTTAGCGATATTTGAGTAATGGTAATGTAAGATAACTAACATATGTCCTCCAGACTGATGTCACCTTGGATAATGCATTTTTTCTTCTCTTTAGCATACATGTTAAATCCTGCTCTTTGATCTAACGTACTCTGTAACACACATTAATGATTGCTGCTGTCAGATAGGACTTTAATCCATTCCAGGACGTCTGATGTGTGAATAATTTGGAGCAGTAACACTTTCTCTCCCCAGCCCTGGCTGGGCATGCTATTCTCCCTGACTGGGTGCATTTAGAGACTTTAAACGCTATAGTCATGAATCTTCCCACCAGATTTTGATAATTCTGTTTTTTGTCTAACTTCTCCTCAAATGGAAGTTTTTAAATGTTTCTCTTATTTTTGCATGGATTTCTGGCATTAGGCTAAAGACAACTGAAGACTACTTTTTACACATTCCTTGATCAATGTGATATATTGTGCAGTGATAGCTTTCACTACCAGCACTTCATTTAACTTCTCAAGGTCCTTGCGTTTTAGGGTAAGGCTAATTCTCACCCAATTCGTGCAACTAGTTAGTCGTCTGGGGGATTAGTGTCTTCCTGCTGGTGGATTAGCAGCAGATAAAGCGTTTCCAGTTGCTATAAGGTGATGTGAAATGTCCCTAAACCTGAAGCAACCCCTCGCACGGGACCTGGGGTGGTCAGAGCCCTTCTCCCTCAGCAGGACCCAAAATAGAGCCCACGGATCTCGCTTGTGGAGCACGAGGGACTGCAGAGGAGGCTCAGCTGCCTCAGTCCCTCTCTCTCCTCATGGCAGCACTCCTGCACCTCTTTCCACAGCATTTTTTGGTTGCTTTATGGATGACTACAGCCAAGTGATGTAAATACCTATTCCAGTTTTTTCCTGCTTAAATTGATGGCCCTGATGGAGCTTATTTCAGTGAAGTGCTTTTGTAACCACAGAGCTACATGTGTGTCTTCTGCAGGCCGAGGAATACCAGTGGGAAAATGAGTATGTTAAAACTACGTAAAACTTCTACTCTGTATCTAGAACAAAAATGTGCTTAGTCCAACTGCTCGCAGGATTTGGCCCAAGATCCATTACTTGATGGCTCCTTCACTCTGTGTCATAAATCCGTTGGTTATATTTCTTCAGAAAGGAATTACTGCTTTAGACAGACATGAATCCCTCATCAGATTTTATTATCTTTATTTACTTTGCTGCTTGTATTACAAAGAGCAGTTAAGTAGCGTGAATTAGCAGTTTGTCAAATTTAAGTTTTCATGAGCTAATAATTTTCAGGGCAAACTGATTTCTGCTCTGCTTTTCACATTCCCTAGGAAGAAATTTAATTCTGACTTGTAAACAGCAGTGAGTGAGGGAAAAACCAATAAAGCCTGGCCCTTTGTACTGTGCTTTTGACAGGGCTGAGTTTTTGCAGCCAGATTGCAAACCACTGGAAACAGAGGTCAGTACTAGAGGGGTCTGGGTGCTCCCCTGGTAGTGGAGCTCCAGACAGACCCTCTTCACTGCTCATACTTACACTTGGAGTTTGTGCAAAGTGCCTCAGAGTGGCCTTTTGTTACTAAATGAGGCACCTGTATAAAAATCCCCATGTTGTCTGTAGTTCTGTAATGCCCTGCTGGGAGTGCTACCCCAGGTGTGCCAGTCATTGTCATGCAGGAGAATCTGAGCTGAGGGGACAAGATGGCCTGTGTGACTTTACCCCTTCTATAGTCATGTCTTTCCTCTTGTAAAATGGAAATAATTTCTTTGAGTTGGGTGTGTTAACGCCGGTGCATTGGTCTGTCTCTGCTTCAGCAAATCTCTAAACTCTGGGATAACACCTGAGACCTTGTTTGGAGATAATTATTAATGGAGAGATGTGTCTGCATGATTTTACTGAAGTTTAGCATGTACTGGCAAAGTATCCAGGTCAATGCCATTCAGGGATTAGCAGATCCTGTGGGCATTCTTTGCCCCCCCACCGCTGGCTGTGGTTTTGTTTCCAAACAAAGAGTTACTTCTGAGATGGCTTTCAGCCCCCAGGAGAACAAATTAACTGTTCAAACAAATGTGTTTTCTCTTCATTTACTAAATTGCAACCTATCTGGTGGCAAGGAAGATCTTTTTACCGCTGGCAATGGTAAAGATTTTTAAATGCTGAATGTTAAATTCTTACTAGTTTTACCTGAATTCAAGCTACCTGTACACCTGGGAGCCCTTGGAAGGAAACATTTTACCTGAACATTATGGCTACAGAGACATGCTGAGCTCCCAACAGGCCCTTGGCTGTGTGTGACCCCCTCCTTGCCTCACCTCCCACCGATTAAGATTTTTGCTGTGAACAAGTTCCTTGTCCCTGCTTGACAGCTTTGTTGGAGACGATTTCTGCTTCTGCCCCAGCAGCATCCCGTGGTGTTGGATCGGCATCTTCCCTATGCTGGGGGTCAACCTGAATATAATGCACAGTGCTGGCAGCGCTGCCTTCCAGTAATGTAAAATAGTGTTGAGTCAAAATCCATTGTTGCACTTGGCCTTTGTCAGCTGTCTTTGAGTACCAAAAGTGTTGGATCTAGCTATATAATAAAGACGTGGAGTTAATGATTATTTTACATAAGAAAGGGATGCCACTACTTATTTATTTCTGTGAATGTGAGTAAAGATATATCCCTTTTCTGAAAGCAGTATTCTCAGTGAGTTCTGAAGAAGACTTACTGTGCAGTAAGTTGAAAAACTGGCTTCAAAGAATATTGTAGTTACCTGCTTGTGTAAAAACAGATTCTGACTCCTTCAACCTATGCACTCTATGAAAGTATGATTATGGAAGGTGCAGGCTGGCTCTGGAAGCAGAACTGAGCTGGTACACGAGCCTTTGAAACAGATCTCCTCTCCTGGAATATTATCCAGGACCTTTCAACCACAGGTTGTGCTGGTGACCTCCAGCAACCAGAAGCTGGTATTGCACAATTGCATTTATGTTCGGTTTTCTCTGTTCCTGCTTCTATATTGCCTGTCAAAAAGCCCAGCTCCCCTGCTGGGAAAATGACTGGATGGATTTGTCCTAAAGCAGGCACCAAAGCTTTTGTTCATGGGCTGACTGTCAACAAAATGCTGAGATAAACTGGTTGACACCAGAGTTTCTGTCCTGGAGATCAATTGCACTACGGAGGCAGTGGCAGAATGAGAGCTTTGCACTCTCATCTGCCCCATAAATTGCTGACTTTACATTTTCTGGTTGTCTATTTTACCGTCTTATAAAATTTGCTGTAATCGCCATCAATGGTTCTTATTACTTTTGGAATGTGCTGTATAACGTGAAATGTTAGAGCTTTTTAACACTGAGCATTTCTGAGGGGAGTTTGTTATGTGTGCAAGAGTTTGCTCTTGTGAATCCAGTCACAGAAAGGGGATGCAACAAAGTTTCTTAATGAGGATAAAGTGCACAAATTTAAGATGTGGATTGTGTGTAGAAAAGCATATACCATAGTAATGCTGTTACTGCTGTTGTCATCTATGATGTTGCTCAGCTACAAGTATGCTATTTATATATAGCTGGAGGGTTTAGTGTAGATGAGGCACAAATGGAAATAGATAGAGAGGCGTTTAATATCTGTAGATATTAGCATCATGTTGTCTGTGTCTTTTATATGATAGTGATCTCAATAGCTAGCAATCTCAATCCCTTTTTTTATTAAATATCCATTTCCTTTTTGTGTATTGCTTTCACACATCTCATGCTGTGTAGTTTGGATAGTGATTATAAGCATGTTCATATTATTAATTCACTGTATTTTTACTTCTTTGAGTAAAACAAAGTGAGAAAGTTTAGACAAGTAAGAACATTTAATGCCTATCAATGATGTGGAAAGAGTGTAGATACACCTCCCAAGCTGGGTGATGATATCTCAGCAGCAAAAAGAGAACAACTGCCAGCTACAAGTGAAGAGGCAGAAATTAGAGCAACTGCTGAAAAATCACTGAAATTAAGGACCTGCTCGTTTAGTGTGATTGGAGCATGTAAATATTAACTCTAATGATGACAACACGTAAATTGGAGTGCTCAATAAAATCTGAGCACATGAAACTGAAGTGCCACAACCTGCTTTATTGATGATTTTTAAAGTAATCTGCTTTTAATTTGCCACACTATTTACATATGCTTCCTGTAGTTTGCTTATAGGAGAATTTCCACAAGGAAGCCACCAGTCTCCCAAAATTCACACTTACAGGTACATATAAACAAAACAGTCCTAAAGTTGGGAGATAATTAGGATTATGAAATTCTTTTATTTAACTTGTTCTCCAATAGTCTCTGGCTTTGCAGAGAAAATGGAATATCTAAGAAAAGAGCAAGATAGTTAAAAGGTAACACTAAAGATTTCTGACGTAGTCAACTTTCATTTATTAATCAATAAGGATAGCAAATAGAAGCAAATAATGACATATGGAAACAGATTAGTTTTACTATAAACTTCTCAGCTAGCCAAATTGTAGTTCATATGAATAGATCCTCAAACTTTGTAGAGTTTAAGCTGCACTGAACTTAAAAATGTAAAAGTAACTAATTCAGGTGTTTTGTTACATCACCAAATAGGACTTCGGAATCTTTCGATGGGCTTCAAATTTTTCAGAACTGAGCTTTATACATGCAATGTTATAATGCTACCTCTTGGTTCCTAGCATTCTCCCAAGTGCACAGGCAGTAATTGAGGTGACATTTTCACTGTGAGGATTCAGCAAACAAAAAGCAAAAATATCACAAAAGTGGATCAACAATGAGAACACTTCTTAGATCATTCAAGCAGCATCTTTCGAGTCATTGTGCTCTTTGTTTGGGCAGAAGTCTTTGTGGTTTTGTAAGGCTTCTAGATCACAGACCTTGGTATTGAATAAAATTATGAATCTTAAAATTGAAAGAGTTAATTTTTCAAGTTATTTCCCTCTTTAGCATGCCATTTCTTTTATGAATGATGAGCAGATATAAGTGTGAGATTCTCAGTATGATTAGAGACTCTCAGTAATCTTTGTAATATAAGACCCTTTATCTCATTTTTAAGATTTTAAAATATCTACAAATGGGAACATAAGTAGCAAGATTACTCTTTGGTATTCCGAAAGGGTACAAAAGCTGTCTGTCCAGGTCAATGACAATATTCTGTCAGGAGGCTGGAGAGGCCCCTGTGCTGCCTGGATGGCTGGGTTTCCGGCAGTGGCACTGTAATAGAGCAGTTTATCCTGACAGATGACGAGGTTTGCTTATATTAGCTCATGATTTAATAAAAGACAGGCAGAATCACGGGGACCTTCTGTCCTTTTGTCAAAGCCCTTGTACAAAAGGGACTTTTTACATGGAAGGAGAGGTTTCTTGAGAATTCATAATTAAATGTCAGACTGTGGAGTGGGCAGAGCTTTACAAAATAAAAATGAAAAGACTTTGCGCAAAAGGAACTAAGAAAGGATTTTTATAGATCACTGAAGCAGCCACTTACTATTGACAAAATATGTGCATGACCTTGTCGTTTTGCAGATATTCAGTCACACTATTAAATGATGTTGTAATGCTTTGTAAACAGTAATCTCAATCATGATTCCTTTTTTAATTAATTAATTTCATTAATTAATCAATTTCTCATATGTAGAGATATATTTTTTGCTCCTCTTCAAGACAAAGGTACTAAAAATCTTTCATCATGATGGGAAGTAATGAGAATTACATGGCTTCTCCCATTCCAATATTGCAGCCTTTGAAAACTGCTCAGACGTTTTCCACGAGGAGGTGTTCTGTTCTACTGTACTGACCCACATTATTATTATAAAATATAGCAGTTGTCTCCTAAATACCTAATGAAAGTGTGAGGCAAAATAAGATAAATCACAGACCTGCTTCATCTTTAAGGAGCTGGAAAGAGCTTTGTGTAATTCAGAATGAGATTGATTGGATTTTATGCTCTCAGATACTGGGTGAAGAAAATAACGTGGCACAGGAGACTGGGGGTTATCTCTGTTTTCTTTCAGGCTGTGCTTGAACAAAAGCAGTAGTTGGTAAACCACACGTGTCTCTACCATTGAAAGAAACCTACAAAACTAAAACCAAAAGCAAAGAACGTGTCAAAACCTTCAAGTAGTACAAACAAGTCTGAAGTCTTGTGCAATCAGACTTGTAATACCAGTCCTTGTTGCTGACTGCAGATGTTGAGCAAACCTGGAGTTTGTTGCCTTTACAGTGTAGCACTGTGTCACCAGTGAGCACACTGATGCATGCCTTAAAAATTATCAAATAAAATCATTGGAGGGGAAGGATGGAGGAAATTAATTATTCTGGAAAATGACAAGGCTGAGGGAGAAAAGAAAGGAGCTAAAGCATGAAGCAAATGGGAAGGCACATAGGGAAAGTGAGAACTGCAAGAAAGGCAAGAGTAAAGCAACAAAACAGGATGAGAAAGGAAGATCAGAGTGGGGCTAGAAAATATGAGAGGATGCAGAAAGGTACTGAGGAGAGAGTAGGAAGAACAAGTGCAATAGAAAAGGAAGTCTATAACACATAAAACAAGGAATTTAATTTTTAAAAAACAAGCTAAAAAAAAGAAACATTAAAGAGTAATTTGGAAGTGGTCATGTATAAAATCCATCAAGAGTCCTTCATGCTATTGGAAAAGCTTTTAATCGCATCTGCTTATAATTTTCTTTAAGAGTTAACATGTCTTTGTAAAGCTGATGTCTTCTGTGGTCACTCCTTCTTGTTCAAGGTCATGTGTTCTGCCTTAGCCTGTGTGGAGGCTTTGTATCACCAGAGTACCTGTGTGAGTTGGGACTCTGGGTTTGTGACAGTCATTGTAGGGCCCTATGTCAGTCCCCGATGATTTTCAAGATATGATTAACATTTGCATCTGTAACTGGAGGGTCTAAGAATCTAGACATTGAAAGCCTATGAAATTGCAGGATCATCCATTTCTGTGCCAGTACAGGGTAGCTTCCCAGAACAAATCTTGTTACAAAATAGTGTGAAATATTAACTTAGCCATATATCCTTCAATAATTTGAAAACTAAAACTACTACAGTGGACTCTGGATAGCTTTTTACTCGGTGGAAAGTAAATAGCTGCATTTTCTGTTTAGCTTTAGTGTTTCAGCTTCTGCTGCTGAGACCAGCTGAATGGCCTGAGACTTGCAATTCCTTTAAAATGTATAATAAAACCTGTGCAGGATAAATGTACTGTGATACAGAGTATTTAGCTTGGGGAAGATTGCCTGGTTATGACGAGGTGCAAGGACTGTAAACCATCCTTTCCTTAAAATGCGAGAAAAGTATTCGGGCTGTGAGATATGTTAAAATACTTGGCTGGAATTAGAGAAGTCCTTACCAACCTGCACATTTGTTCTTGTCATGAAGCTGTGGCAGGGCACGGTGCAGAGCTGATGACAGAACTGAGAACCTGGGCTGTACCCTTTGGCAAAACAGGTATCCCATGTTAATTGGCAAGGCTGGATGTAATAGTTCTGGTTGTCGTGCACTTTCTGGGTGCAGCTTTGGGAAGGGAAATATTAGCAAGCAATAAGCTTTACTTTAGTACTAGAATGTTAACAATTGCTTTTGGGGGTCTAAAATTTATTTTTCTCATTTAAGTTTTATGTTGACATTAATATTTAAACCACATCAGCTAGCAAGAACAGTTTGAATGAACAGAATAGAAAGTCTCATCTTGAAGAAAAATGCTTTAATTTTTCTCTTTTTAAGCCTTTTCTGATAAATCACATATTTTGTCATGCTGTCATACTTAAATTAGTCATTTTAATGTCAAATTCAGTATAGGTTTCGGTATGTGAACTTCAGTTAAAATCAGGTTTATTTAACATTTCACTGTATTGACTTTCTTCAATAGTTAATTCAATGTATGTTCAAGAATAGGAAGAAATGTTCAGTAGTGTGTGGAGTTGTATTTTTCCTTCTTCTATGAATTGTCTAAGATGAATGTATTTTATTTCATCAGATAACTATCCAGTGCATGACCATAACATCCACCAGAGTAAAAGCAGTCAGTCAATTTTTTTCCCCACATCTAGCTGAACAAAAAGTTCATGTTACAGATCCTTTCATAAGTAAAAATGCAATGGCTATAGCATGCACCAAATTGGGAAGTTTTATCAGATCTTCCTTCCATCTCTGTTCTGTCAGTCTTTCTAAAAAACTGATCTAAAGGTCACTGAAGTCAATGAAAAGACTCCTATTGACTTCGGTGGGTTTGGTTCACTCCCTAAATGCCAGTGAATAAATGTGGGCTTTGCAAGATACCTAGAGAATTTAAAAAAAAATCCTGGGAAAGATGAAAATACATTACAAAATCTTTCTCAGCAGCACAGTCCCACGAGTTCAATTCCCACTTATATCAAAGGAGCTCCAACTCTGCTTTCTCAGTTAACCCTGTATAGTTTTTCTCATTTCAGATGGAAAAATGATTGACAGAAACAATCAAGAAGTGTTTGTCACCTACCTTCATTTTGGTTTAGCTGTGAACTAAAAGCAATAGGGGATTTACACTCATGACCTTCAATTATTGCATACTGTAATGTAAACCCCCAGCTAACAGTCACGAGCCAAAGTTCCAATGGAAGGAGACAGTTGTGGAGTTTTCCCTTAATCTTGATATTTCCTTTTTTTTTTTTTAACCTTTTTTTTTTTCCACCTTTTTTTTTTCCTTGGAGAGAACTAACCCTTGCATTGCAAGACTCTATATTGTATATAGTTTTCAAAAAGTGGAGGTTACCAGCAGATCTCCAAGTACCTTTCCCTTTTTAAGTGCTTTTACTATCTCCTTTCAAGTCTCTCACATTCTTCAAATTTTTCTGTTCAAGGGAAGCTTCAAAGACACTTTCTGTGAGTACTGAACTTTTTGGAAAAATTACCTCCACTATTGCTTTCTCAGAGGATAAATATTCACCCCAACATAAAACAGTCATAGAGTCACAGAATCATTTAGGTTGGAAAAGACATTTAAGTCCAACCATTAACCCAGCACTGCCAAGGCCACCACTAAACCATGTCCCCAAGTGCCATATCTGTATCTGAATACCTGCAGGGATGGCAACTCCACAGCTTCCCTGGGCAGCCTGTTAACAGTGTTTGACAACCCTTTGGGTGAAGAAATTTTTCTAATGCTGTGTTTTTCAAAACTCTCAGGGTTAATTACATGATGCTTCCTCTAAAGCAAATTAAGCTTGTGTAAGTATTTACTAGGTATTTCAGAGACTTTACTAGTTCTTTTTTACATCTAGTTGCTTGGTGGGCTGAGAGACTTGTTAAAATAAGCCTGCAACAAGATGATTGCAGCACTTGTGATGTCCAAGAAAACTTCATGTTTGGAGATATGTTGTAATGCTTAGATAATTTACCGAGCTAAGGCTGGAGAGACAATGCTCAATTCTGAATCATGCTTTTCTTATCTGGTTGTGAAACCACTGACAGGTCAGAATTCATGGGAGGGTTGGAAGGACATCACAGCTTCATCTTGCGCTTTAATGAACTCCCCAAACATCAGTTCCTCACTGCTGTGTAATGGATGAATTTGTTCCCTTTTGCCATTTGCCATTATCTTGAGGACCCATCAACTTTAACTGAGTTGTCTCTGTCCAAGAACACCCAGCCATGTGTTTAGAAATTCCCTCTGTGGTGATCCAGGCTGTTCAGGAGATTCTGTGTAATACAGCTGCGTGATTCAGGTGCTCCCTCAGGTTGCTGGGCTTGGCCAATTTGAAGTCGTGAGCTTTGCTGTAGTCTCAGTAATAATAATGGTGAAAAATGGTATAGTTTTTGGATCACTCCTCACTTGCATCCACCAAACACTTATTGAAAGCCTTTATTTTATGTGTTCCATGCTATGCAGTTATATAGGGATTACTTTACCATCCTCTTCCTAAAAATATTTCCTTCTAAAAGAGCATTTAGGAATGTGAATAATGTCCCTCACATCTGGCTGGCATTCTCCCATTGCTTATCTGACAAAGCAGAATTTGACTTTGCTTTTAGAGGGGCTGTTTATTTTCTTTTTAATACATAACTTTGACCTTTTGTGTATCTAAAGAGGCCTAATGGTTTAGGGGTTGAAGTTTTTAAATCCTCTCATCATAGGTTGTTGGATCACTTGCAAGCTTCTGTCTTAGTTTTCACTGCTGTCACAAATGAAATGTAGTACTAGTAATATATTTCATTAGGTACTTTATTTTTGCTTTATATCCCATACAGAGCAAAGGTACTCTAAGTAAAACAGATGCTTTTCATTGGGGGAATCTTCTAAATTTAGCATTTATGTGTGGCTAATGAAATTAGAAATGCCATTTAATTTTGTACCTTACTAGTAAGATCTAGCAGTGGACTCCAGCTGTTGTGCAGTGGAAGAGGTGGGTGTTGGGAACGTTGGTTGGTGCTCTGGGAGATAAATTAGAATTACTAAGGTATAATGCAAAAAACACCAGAATTTTGAATTTTATTTCCCTTGAAAAAAGAATGACATTTAGACTGACATATGGGGATGATATGTATGCAAGTATAGGTAAAAGCAGAGTACCGTGTTTCTATATATTTTGTAATTCTTATGTATTGTGTTTTTGTGAGGCCTAAAAGGTTGGAATTACAGTTGCTGCCGCAACCAGAGATGAGTATGCAGCAGTGGAAAAAGCTTTTCAAATAATAGTTTGAAAAGCACTTGTTTCACCAGTTCCAATTAACTACTGAAAATCTGACCTTTTGAGGGGAAAAAAAGACATTTATAGTATGTATAGAGGGAAAAGAAACCCCGTCAAGTCACTGTGTTCTATGACAGGTTCTTAAGCAAACTTTTGTATAAGATAAATGTAAGAATATCTAAATTAGTAAATCCAGCATATTTTCCTGCTGTTTTGGTTTTTAGAGTCTGGAATGTTGTTAAGGCAATTGATAGGTAATGTGGATAAACTTAACATTGATGGTAAAAGCCATAATAATAACAATCATCGTTAATTAGAACGTGCTAAGTGCTACTCAGAATTTGCTTGAAGAATACTGAATTATTTCCTACCATGTTAACTGCTTTTCATAATGTGGTGCCTATGGAACAAAACTGTGTATATATTTATGAAATATCAAAGCAATCCAGTCTGGCTATTTTGGTTATTCTCTGGTGGATTAAAAAAAAGATTTAAGGGGAAATGCCAAATGAATTGAGTTAAAAGATAAAAACACAAAAGTGTTAAAAGCAGGAGTAGACTCTATGGCTTTGCTGTGGCATGAGCTATTTATGATCAAAATCATATTTTGTTCTCATATTAATTCAGATGCTGAGGGGTACATATTGCCTTAAATTGAAATACAACTTGGCACAGGGTTCAAATACGGGAAGCATCAGTTCACTTACTGATTATTTTCAAGTGGCTTTAGACTATGTATATACAGCACTTTAGTTCGTTGAACTCCTGTCAGCACAAACACAATACATAAGACAATTGCTTCACTAGCATTCATTTGTTACAATTATAACCTTATCACATTGAATCAGCTTTTTGCTCACTGAAGTTAATAAATAGCATTCAAGGTCTGTTTATTTTTTTATTATGGTGGTGAAAGCATTGCCTTATTTAAGAAGAAAAAAAGGAAGAAGCAGAGAGCACATAAAATATGTAGGGAAAAAGCCATTGAGAAATTTTAGTGATGTGGTAAAATGAAATGAGGGCTCATTTACTTCTGCATGGCTTTTCAAAGCTTGACTCCGTATTTAGGATTGTGAGTGCTATCAATTTGCCATAACTTTTGCTGCTATAGTCTTAAGGAAGGAAAAAAAGAAGAAATGCATGACTGGTTAACTATTTTAGGAAATGAAAGCTTCTAGTTTTAGTTCACTGCTTGATTTCTTTACTGTTTCCTTCTTTTCCTTTTAAGTTCATGAAGTGATATACAGTTACTAAAATACCAGGTTACTTTGGCAATGATCATCCACTATTTCTTCCTTCTGTTGATGTAATAGGGAAAAGAGGATGGGGTTTTATGCAAGTGTCCTTTCCTCAAGTTAAAGTAGCATATAACTCCATGCTAAATTGAAGCTGTAAAGAACAATTTGTGGTTTAATTCTGATATTAATCAATTGTACCAAATAAAATTTTTTACATTTAGCACCTATTTTCTTTTTCCAAAAAGCCCGAGAGGCCTATTCAGAGATCCTGCTATCTTTATAAACCTTGCTTTTTTAATATCTGATTACAGTGATAAGTGTTTATTTTAGGTAATATCCAAAAATGTAGATATCAATCTGAAATATTGATGAAATTCTAATTCTCTTACATGTAGACGTCACCTGTGGTTCCAGGGATCAAGTAACAGCTCACATCGACCTCGGTGATAGTGACTAACAGTTCCAACAGTTTTTGGATCCTCACTCATCCCTGTTTTGGTTCTAATGCTGCATTGCACAATCTGGGGTAAAAAGAGCTCCAAAGTGCACCCAAATGTAATGCAAAATTGTTCATCCTTAAGCAAAGTTGGGGGGGAAAACTTAAAAGAAGAATCACACTATTTTCATGGAAAATAGTAATAAGTTAGCTCAAAATTCATTACTAAATAAATTTATGTCAGGTATTTCACATTAAAAAAAAAAAAAAAGAAAAAAAGAGAATGAGATTATTTAGTACCATTTATTTCCTTCCCTAATTATTTTCAGGTCTTGAGCTGTCTGAGCTGAAGTTTTATCTTTTTATCACAAATACTCCAATCAGTTACATCACAGATGGTTCAAATCTGACCTTTTAGAAGCTGAATGAATACCTCTTAAAAAAAAAAAGATGAAATAGCCTGGTGAATCCAGATGGTATGTCATGATCACATTACCTGATCATTTTATAGGAAGAGATGAATTTCTGGCAGGAACACATCACACATGTCACTGTGCAGACTCTGGCTGAGGCACAGCCTCGGGTTAGATGTTCTGTGAGTCAGGTGGCAGAGGTAAAACAAGTGGCTGGCACAGAGAGCCACGGACATCGTGAATAAGTGCGTTGTGCATAAATGTATGACACAGACAGACTCACATGTACACATATAGTGTTACTTTTTAACAAGTTTGGCTCACTTCTCTTACAAATAAGACAGCTGAAGGTAATCTGAGTATGTTCATGATATTAAATATTTCCACATGGTTTTATAGAAATTGGATAGAATAGTAAGCAAGGGCAGTAATGAGCTTATATATTTATCCTATATGAATAAAGGGATGAGTGTTGCAATTGATTTGTCATTTTGCCTGTTTTGAGTGAAGGAGCTTGTTCCATCAGGTACCTCTATTCTGGCTGTACTTATGATCTAGGATGTAAAATGTCCTGGTGGGTACTTTTCCAGGAGGGCTAATGCACAATTGTGCCCATGCCCCATAATATAGTGTATCCCACTGAACAGGGGTGGTGAGGAGGCTGGAAAGTTTTTACCTTACTCTGGTGAATCTAATGTGCAGCCTTACAGTGGTACTGTAGGGAGAAAGTGGAAGAGAGTAAATGGACATAATGTCACCTTTGTCATGTTTCCACCTGATTTTGGGATAGCAACATTCCCAATAACCTTTGAATTACATGTTGCAGTTCTGATGCCTGGAATCCTTGACTTTGCAGGTTTGCCTGGAGTGTGGTTTTGTGTGGTTTTGTCAGCAAGCATTCTAGTGTGTATTAGTTTGAAATAGGTAACAATTTTTTGAAAAAAACCCCCCAACTTATCTGTATCTTTTTGTGTTTTCAGTGTAAAAGAGTGAAGATGATTTTTCACTCACCATAAACAAATGTGGGTACAATCTTGTATCCTGTTAATATCTCAGTTGTGTATCTGCTCCTCTTGTGGGTTTTACTGGTGCTGTTCATATGATTATAACAGACACGAGAAAAGTCTTTGGCACTCTCTTTGAATAAAACTCTCCTGTTAAGTTCTGCTTCAGCAAGGAGGGAGATGCTTCTCCCTCTTTGCTGTAACATCCATTGTAGAAGTCTTAGTGCGCACTGTCATTAAAGCAAGTAACAAGAATCAATGCTACTGTTTAAAGTTATATTGCATATTAATAAGCCATGTTCCTGTATCATGTAGAAGGTTGTATCCTTGAGACATATTTAAATAAATAACATTAAGAAGAAAGAAGCCTTCAAATAACTAAATGGTTTTAACTTAAGTCCATAAAATCAATGAAAATGGAAGCTAAAGCTCTTGCTTATCTATTAGTTCAGCACTATGACTTCTCCAGGTCAGTGTTACAGCACACATAGGACAAAATACCCTTGAATGATTTTGTACAAGATTATTGCAATAGCCAGACACAGGGAGATAAGGTAAAGATAGACTGATAGGCTTAACTCTGAAATGGCCTGGTTTCATGGCTTTATTTCAAACCCCTCACGCTATGGAGTTCCTCTGTGTGTTATATCACTGCTACATAAACCTTTTCCTATGTGGCCATCTAGTTTGTACGGAAGGCAACCTTTAGGCCGACAAGCAGCTTTAGATTCATTCTGGTCCCAGTACCGGGGGAAAAATATGAGCCAAACTGTGACCCATATTGTGTAAATGAGATGTGTCTTTCTCAATGATTATGTTAATAAAAATCAGCAAGTGTTTTCTGAATATTTCTGTTTAACAGAGGCATAAATTTCACTTATAAAAACACTTGTAATTTTTAGAGTGTTGCTTTCTGTATTTGTGGCTTTTCATGTATCTTCACTGAAGAAACTGTTTTCCAAGCAATAACATAAACTACAATAGTGATCTGTGTTACATCCCACATAATGTTTGGGATTATATAGCTTTTTAATTTCGTTTTTCTGTGCTTTCCTTCTGCTAATAATGTTCATCTGTCTTCCAGTAATGTTTCTCCTTTATCTTTACTTCTCTTCCACCTTTAAGAACACCAAGTCACAAAAGTGAATTTTACCCTATTGTGATCTTTATTAACACTGTAAACTTCTCTGGTGTGAACCCAAGCTGAAGTCCTCTATGGAAACAGTCCTGTCTCCTATAAGTGTCATCTTTGAGGATGACAGCTTCAGAATTTCTGGGGAACATTGTTCTCATGAGATGTTAGTGCTGTGAAGAGGGGAGCTCCCACAGGTATTTAAATCTGCTCCTTAGAGAGCTTTCAAGTGTAACAGCAAGACCTTGAATTTGACCAAATATTCAGTGGGGAATCAGTGAAGAGACAGAAAGAGGGATGGTACATTGTTAGCTGTTGATATGGCTAAGGAATTAAATGGCTGCATTTTAAATTCATTGAAGCTTTTCATTCACATATGTGTATATGTCATGGCTTAGCCAAGGGATCACAGCCCTCAAAGTACTGTTGGGTTTTTTTAGTGAAGGACCATGCCACCCCCTGTATATTTACTTTCCCTTCAAAGGTAATAATTTTGGAGTGGAACTTCCCATGAGCTTTGATTAGTGGTACCCATTGCCTCAGGGAACCCTATGGTATGGGAGCCTTTTGGTAGGTAAGATTTTGTGTTTGTTACTTCTGGTCTTAACAGTTTTTTGTTTTGGTGCTATTAGTTAATTGTAATTTCTACTTAATATATTGTGGGGCTAACATTCAAGGGTTCTGGTCTTTATGTGAGAATCATGCTAGAGGGAGATATGACTTTGTAGATAGTTATATGTTTCTTACATATTTTATAAACAACCCATTGGATGAAAATGAGTGTGACAGGTAATCTAACACTAGCAAGACAAAAGCAAAATTTGTCATGAATCTGAATCTCTAGCCACAATAATTACAAAGGAAATATTTTTTTTCTGGACAACCAGTTTAGGGAATAGGTACAAAAGTGGCATTGCTTCTCTCATACTCTGAAACATCTGCCTTGGAAACACCTCTGTGCACTCGCAAAGTGCTGTATGGCATCCCACTGCTAATAGTTAGTAATGATTTTAGTGATTGAAAAGGAAGCTTATGGGGTCTCTAATCTCACAAGCCAGCTGGCCTTGAGAAACTCTGTTTCAGCAGGGAGGCAGCATGATTTGTTTCCCCTGGAAGTCTGTTCTGCTTTGGAAGAAGAGTCTTTTGAACAGGAGATCGTTTTGGTGATTGACCTTTAAATGAGTTTCTGCTTTGGCAGCTCCATTGAGAAACCAGCCTTGACCATGATCTGCTTTTCTGTCTGGGCGCTGGTGCTGCCAGCACTTGTTTGAGTCAGTGGGATGTCAAATGTCACCTTCACAGCCCATAACGACCCACTAAGCTGCAAGGATCTACTCTTTATCAGAGAAGCACAGGAAAATTTGTCTTTTGGGGACCATGGAGGAATGTTGAATAGCTGTGAGAGGATTATTTTTTACCTGAGAGGTTTAGCATGTCTCAGTGCAAATCATATGGATTACTGTTTTACAGTAAGCAGCACTGTAGTGTTAGACTGCACCTAAAAGGATCAATAGGGATGCTGTCAATACTCCACACCTGAGTGAAGAGTTTTGCTGTGTGGATGGGAAATTGGTTACAGGGAACATCCAGGCAAGATTCTTCTTTAATGCAGCAGTGAAGAAAAATCCCGTAATCATGATGGACTGGATAAGTATAGAGACAGATTTGATTTTTTACTGGTTTAGCAACAGCTTCATTATAATTGACTTTTATAAACTCAATACAGCAACTGGGAAACAAATGAGAGGAGTAGGAATTTACAGTTACTCTGTTTTTTGGAGATCAGTACTAGTGAGCCATTAACATTTTGGATTCTGTGAGAGCTTTGGCACTCCCTTTCTGACAAAGATATAAAAATCCATTCTAACCATGCTATGAAATCAAGAGGAGTTACAGGAAAAACAGAAGCAGATTTGATGGAGTTAAAATAATAAACATTTATTCCTTAAAATAGATATACTTTCCAATGATATATAAAAGCACTGAAAAGATGCAAAACATAGATATAACTTTCCAAAAACCTTGGAAAGGACTTTCAAAATCAGCTTAAAGGATAAGATTTTAAAAAAAGAAAAGGAAGTGGCCATACAACACTGGGATCCCCACAGGGAACTTTTGTTTGAAGATGATTTACCAACTATAATGATGAATTGAAAGTTAATCATCAATTGACGGGATAAAGTGTTCTGAACTACAATGATAAAGATGTGGATTTAATTCCCAATATCTTGATTCCTTTTCTTATCTGTCTGGGCTTACCCTTTCAGGGAACTGTGCAAACAATTCTCACATGGGCTCTTGCAATGGTAGTGTAACACTGCTTAGGATGGGACTTCAAAAGAGAGCACAACACACAAAGATTAGCCACAATTTCCCAACAGGAACAAGAAATAACAAAATACAGAACCAGAATCTGTAGTTTGGTGAGATTTGGGTTGATATGGGACAAAGACATGAGAATATAAGTAAAGGAACACAATATTGATGTAGTAAAGTGTAATTTACAGCAAACAGAAAAGCATTCTCTCTGCTGCCAGAGCAATACTCAGATTTAAAAAAAACCAAGGAGAACCACAGTGGCAGGTAGGCAGCTGCAGGAAACCCCACTTTTAATAAAATTTTCCATACAGTCAGAGAAGATATTTTTACTTGAAATATTAAAAAACCCACACCTTTAAATTGGTGTTAAAGACACCAGAAGAAATTTGGAAGAGTTAAAGCGGAAAGAGAAGAAAGAAGGAGTAGGAAGACTGTAGCATTTGAAATTACTATCTCAGTTCATTACTAGACCCTCTAGCAGATAGCAGAGGTTTGCCTTGCCTTTACAGGATATGGGAAATAAAGGGGATATATTCATTGATTTTTGGATGCATCCCTTTTACCACGTAGTTCTCAGAAACTCTAAAGGTTTTGCTTTATTTTTTTTTTCCACCATAGTGGCCTGTAGAGAATCAAAAATGTTACAGTAGCTTCTTCTCAGCAAGCCTTATAAAATCCATTTCAGCCAGTTAGCAGGGAAAAAAAAAAAAAAACAACACCAAAATCTCTTTTATTTCAGGGCTTACTAAAAGAATGTAAGTACCAACAGAGAGAGCTTACCAGGACCAAAGTGTGGGAGACTGAGGGCAAGTCTGAATAAGAAAGAAGTGTCCTGTTTACAGTATCATCTGCATCACATATAGCTGATATGTTGAGCTTAAGTTATGTCTTTTAGCAGAACAGATCCTCCAAGGTTCCTCAAAATGAAATTATAGAGCTGACCTGTGAGACCACATGTGCAAGAGCAACACACGTGTGACACCATCCCCAGTGGGAGGCACAGCAGATGACAAAGTCCCTCTATGCTGTCTCTTAGCCAGAGTCTGCAGTTCCAAGCAGGATATTGAAATGGTTTGGTTGGAAGGGGCCTTTAAGGTCACCTGGTCCAAACCCCTGCAATGAGGGTTTCCAGGTTGCTTCCACTAGACCAGGTTGCTGAGAGAAGTGCAGTGCTCTGGCACTTGCCCAATGTACAGCAGCAGATGTTGTCTGTGGAGTGTTGTGCAATAACTGGGTTTATTAATGCAGAGTAAGACTACTCTGTGCTGAGTAGTTGTGGCTAAAACCAAGTGGGAAAGCATTGTTATGATGTCTGAAGGGAAATGAAGCAGTGTAAGTACCTTTTGCTTGTTTACCTTTCGAATGCAGTTAAAAACTTCACATTTGGAAAGCAGACAAAGGCATTTAGAGTATTTCTAATGTAAAAAGAATCATAGAATTTAAGCCACAGAGAAGAAAGCAATTAACAGAAAGAAAGAAAAAAAAGGGGCATCTGCTTCTAGTGGATATAAAAAACCCTTATTTTACTCTGAGAATTTTTATAATAGAGAAGTTAAATTGTGAGGCTTTGTAAGAAAACATTTAAACTATGGTTTCTTCCTGAGGTCTGTCTTGTATTTCTTGCTTAATCATGAAGTTACTTTTCCCAAGGTCACAAAAAAATGCAGAAAATATCAAAGGTCAGTGTAAATGACTGAAAAGAAAAAAAAAATTATTCCTTGGTGTTTCTTGGAAGAAAAGGCTTAGCAAAAACAGGAATGAGAAAAATATATGTCATAATGACAGTTGCCTTAAGATTTTAATGCAGGAAGGTAGAGAAAAGGATGTTGAACACTTTTCCTAGAAACAAATTATTAGAAACTGATCACTGATGACTAGAGCTTTTTTTTTTTTCTTTTCAAAATAGTGTAGAAATAAGCAGAATATCCTCAACCTTCTTAGTGTTTGGGGTTTTTTTGCAAATCACACAGATGGTGGATATTCAGTGCTCAAAGTGTGTACAGGCCTTGTGAAGAGGAATTCACAGTGACATGAGAAATTTTTAAACCACTTCTGCCACATTCTGTGTGTATCCTCAAGCAAACCATTTCATCACTCACCTGTTTTCCATTCTCCTAGATGGAAATGCAAAAACATTTGTACTTCACAGGTGAGTTGTGTTGTAAATTCATTTATTTATAAGATATACTCACGTACACATCAGTGTTGTAAGAACGGTAATAAACACAAGAAGTGTTGAAGGCAGAAAGAACTGAGGGTCAAAAGGCAAGGAAAACAAGAGTGCTCAATTCGCTCCTGTGCCTCTGAAAATTTCTCCAATTGTTGTGGCTCAGACCTCAGAAGACCCTGAGTCTATATAAGCCTATAACTTGCAATTAGTGTTAAATTTGCAAGTAGTTGAACCTTTGACTTTCTTTCCCTCTGCTCAGCCTTTAAATGCTGTGCAAAGCTTTTGTTTCTGACCATGCTGAGAGAGAATTATGGTTAAGTCACCTTGTGTTAAGCCTAAGTTCAGTCTTTAGATATATTGCCCTGCTGTTATTCCACTGATACCATGTGATGCCTGTATGTTGGGTTCACTGGCATACATGTTTATTTTCTCATTTCTGTTACATATCTGTTCAGTTTCCTGTTTTCTGAACTCTAGAAATTAATTTTAGCATAGTTGTATCATGTCTTACATTCACGGAGCCTGACTCATTTCTGGTGCCATCTGTTACACACTTGGAATCTTTGCATTGTGCTGCCTATAATCTGATTGTCAGAAACATCCACATCGCTCCTGGTGCTACTTCATAATATACTTATCAGGCCCAGAGACCCGCCAGGTAATGTCAAATTTCCTATCCTCCTAGAAAATGCATGATACTATACTGTTTTTTGAAATTCATATAGAGCTTTTTTCTCTAACTTTGACATAATGCATAGACCTAAGAATGAGGCATCAATAACAGCATTGTTTTCAATGAATTTGTATTTCAAAATTTAGAATAACAACTTGCAAAGTGCATGGCTTAATATTTTTAGGAAAAGGCTTTCAATTACAACTTGAGTTAAATGCAGACCTTTTAAAAACTTGTTTATTGTAATACTGTGTTTACTATGTTTACAAAGTCTATCAAATATTCATGGGGTAATGGGTTATGCTCTTGCAAATGTGGAATTTTTTCTTTTGCCTGTGCTGCAGCAGAGCAGTGTAACTTGCATCACCCACTGCCCTTATTTGTACACAGATCTGTGTTAGCAGTGTAGGGTTTTCCAGTCCAAGGGGATACATAGGGGTGAAGTCCCTAGGACCATGATTAATTCTTGTTTCTAAATGATAGAAAGGATTCCATACTCAATACTATACTTACATCTGTGTTGTTCATCCTAATGACATTTTGAAAAAATGATAAATCAGCAGCATGTACTTGATGAAGAACCTTTTTTCTGTATGTACTGGTTCTTCATAGAAGCTTTGGTTTGTTTTTGTGCTGGGAACAGTGTGGATAACTCAGGGATGTTTTTGTTACTGCTGAGCAGTGTTTACACAGAGCCAAAGGCTCTCACCCCACTCCACCAGCCAGGAATCAGGTGCACAAGGAGTTGGGAAGAGACACAGGTGGGACAGCTGATCCCAACTTACCCAAGGGATATTCCAGACCATATGTCATCTTGTTCAGCATGTAAAGCTGAGGGAGAAGAAGGAAGTGGGAAGGATGCTTGGAATGATGGTGTTTGTATTACCAAGTTACCATCAGGTGTGATGGAGCCCAGCTCTCCTGAGGATGGCTGTACACCTGCCTGCCCATGGGAAGTGGGGAATGAATTCCTTCTTTTGCTTTGCTCACTTGCCCAGCTTTTGCTTTACTTGTTGTAGAATCATACAATGGTTTGTGTTTGAAGGGACCTTGAAGATGACCTTATTCCCACCCCCCTGCCATGAGCAGGGACACTTTCCCTTAGACCAGGTTGCTTCAAGTCCCATCCAACCTGGTCTTGAGAACTTTCAGGGATGGGGCAGCCACGACTTCTCTGGTAGCAGTGTAGAGAGGGAGAATTGCCTCCCTTGACCTGCTGGTCAAATTCTGTTTATCTCAACTCATGAGTTTTCTGACTTTTACTGTTCTACTTCTCTCCCCCATCCCACCAGGGGAAGTGATGGAGCAGCTGTGGGGGGCTGAGTTGCTGGTTGGGGTCAAGCCACAACACTATATAAAGTGCCTGCTATGCAGTTGCCATAACTTTGTCTATAATAATTGGAATTGTTGTAAACCCAGTTCCATGTTTCAGTGCACGAATCTCAAGGAGTACTGGCAATCTTCTTTTTAATATATTTTCTCTCCAAAGAAGCAGCACATAACTGCTTGATATACATTACTCAGCTTTATTGCAAATCCTTTAATAAAACAAGGAGCATGTAGAGCCCTACCCAACCATTCCAGTAACTCTTAGCCTGAAGGAGGTAAGAGTTTTACACTAAACTAAATTCTGTATAAAGGATACCCAATCGTAGTCTTATTCTTAACAAAGAGAATAGGAAAATCCCATTTTGACCGTACTCATCCTCCTGGTGGAATGACTTGGGAACATGCAGCAAGTAGTCAATCCCTTTTCCTCTTGTAGACACATCTAACCACTGCCTAGGGAAAGGATAAGCTACATCCAGTAGTACTCTTATTTCCATTTCTTCTTCCACTCTCCTCTTGTGACCTCCCTTAATCCCTTTCATCCTCCAAAGCCAAAGGAAACCTACATCTTTAACTCATCCAAAAATAAAATGCTGCAACTGCTTCTGAAAAAATGCTTTTAATATATGTTTAAGAGCCTGTGATATGTCTAAAATGATCTCAGATATCTGAGTGCTGCGTGAACTACTTATTTTTAATAACAAAATATTGACCTGGGGTTGGGGTGTGGTTCAGAAAACAGCAAAACAGAAATTCATCCTTTTACAAAAGGCTACCAAAAGCTTATGAGGCTTATGAGCCGTGTGACTTCCACTTAGCCTTGTAAAGTAGGGCATAACTGCAACTTGCTTTTGTAATATGGCCTTGTCAGATGGCTTTCTGGCTTTTTCATTTTTAGAAAAGACTGTATTTATATTTGTTTGGGGTCATTTCAGTTAATCAAGGAGTCATGGTTTACTAAAATGGATCTAGAGCTGTAAATACAACTCCAGGGTTTTAATGCAAGGGCTACTTGTCTCAATGATTGTCAGATTTAATACAAGACACAAAATTTCTGTGATTCTTCTTGACTACCAGACACTGTTAGCCACAATCAAGTAATCAATTTTGTGGTACATTTCTAATAGTCATCTAAATGTGGGGTTAATCCTTTTTTTTTAAAAAAAAGAACAGATTACAAAAGTTGCTAGAGTAACTGTAGTTTCCCTTTCACAGATGCTAATTAACCTTTGACTAACTTAAGTGTTAGCAGGTGTAGGAATTTTTGATATGTTAAAGATGATGATGACTTTATTCTCATGAGTTTGCATGCTGAAAGAGCTTACTATGCTATCAGACCACAGAAAAAAGGAAGGAGAAATTATTTCATACGATTTAAAATATTAATTTGCATTTGATAGTATGTCCTAAAGTTAAATTAGCTGTTTGGGATTTTTTTCTTGGTTGCCTAGCATTCTGCTGCTATGCAGTGGCTTAATGTCTGCTCCTGAAAAGTATTTAAGAAAAAAAAAATATGGTTAAGGTATAATTTTACAACTTTTAATTTATTTTTTTAAAGAACTCTACACAGAGCACTAGGCATAACTGTGTATAATTATTAACCTAACTAAAAAGCACCAGGATTGGTGAAATAATTAAAAATAATCAGCTGGCAACTATCTGCAGAAAATCTCCTTTCTCTTCTATCCTCTTTCTGAAAGTACATTTTGAGACTTCTCTGAATTGTCTTCTCTGAAATGCCTTCAGAAAATCCTGTTCATGTAAACAGGATGAATCCAACTACACTCACAGGAGTTACTCATGTATTTAAAGTTGCTCAAATGCTTATGTCTTAAATGTTTTACCACACTAGTACCATAGCCTTGATTTCCCATCTGTGCAACATGTACCTGCCTTAGGTACAGGAGGTGATTTTCATTTCATTATTCTACTTTCTATGAGAAACTGCTCAAAGAAATGCCTCCTTTGAGCCCGAGTTGTACTGTTTTGAAAAGTTTTTGTTTTCTTTATGAATTGAAGAAACACACACAAAAAAAAATTAACAGCTTTAAAACAGCTTGATGGCTTATGATGGTAATAAAACATACTTTCTCTTAATTTTCAGCACTTCAGCCTTTTATATTAGCAAATAAGAAGCAAATATGTGATCATTATGGCTTAGTGTTCAGTGTTCTGCCTATTGCATTTTTAAGAGCTGAGATTTGCCTCTGATTACAATCTCAACTTCTTTTTCTATTCATTAACACTATTATTCACCCAATTAGTCACCTGATTATCTTAAATTAGTGCTATCAATAGATATGTTTTCAGATTTGAGTTTGAAATGTTGTGTTTCTGGCAATGTGCTGCACTAATTATTCAGATGTCTCTGTTAGATGGAGGATGACTTGATGCAAAACGCCCTCCTTTTCCTTCCACATATTGAAACCTAGGAAATTCGAGGGTTCTTGGTGCTGCCAGGTTTTTTCAGTACAATTTTCCGCAAAATAAAGTTCAGAGGGAAACCTGATAAGCAGGATTGTCCTACCAAGTTGTGATTTCAGTTGTTCGCTGTCTAATCAGGTTGGACATTAGGAGGAATTTCTTCACAGAAAGGGTGATTAAATCATTGGAATGAACTGCCCAGGGTGTGGTGGCAGATTACTGTCGCTGAAGGTGTTAAGGAAAGGCTGGATGTGGCACTTGGTGCTGTGGTCTGGTTGACATGGTGATGTTGGGTCACAGGTTGGACTCAATGATCTCAGAGGTCTTTTCCAACCTGACTGATTCTGTGATTGTCTGTTCAGATGCAGTCGTGTCTGTGCACTGTTTTCCTCCTCATTCTGCCCACCCTGCCTCCTCCCCAAAACTCAATATCCATGTTTTCTCCTAACATATAATCAGGTAAACACACATTTATAGACCCTAAAGGAGAGGGAGCAGCCGGGCATGTGCTGCAGGATGCCAGAGCCATTCCCATCCCTCATAGCCAGGCAAGTGCCTGAGGTGCCTGGCCTTAATGGAGCTGCTATTTCATCTGCAGCAGGGGCTGGCCATGGACATGACATGGGATTTCTGTTCTACAAAATAGTTTAAATTGGGAATATCTGCTGCATTCAATACTTGCCCTCTTTGACAATATTGTGTTTCTGTGCTTCATCAACCAAAATCATGAAAGCAGTAAGGAAGATGGAGCTGACAGTGTTGGCCTCTATTTTTTTTCAGAGAAGATATTCATGTGTTAAAGAATGATTTCTATGTCATACAGCTTGCAAGACTAGTCTAGTCTTGGATATATATTTACAGACATTCATTGTGACTCATCAAGTAAATCATACTCATTTTCCAAATTAGTACTGTATGCCTATCAAATATACACTTTCCAGGCAGCTGTGGTCCATTAAATATATCATTTTCTTCTTAAGAAAATTAAAATTCAAAGTTGAAATGAAACTTCAGGGGAAAATTTTAGCAAAAGGAAATTGAAACACTTTTTAAGTGAGAAATTTTATTAGGGGGATATAAAATGACAGGTTGTTTTGACCTGAGCAAGTGGGTGTAACATGACACATAAACGTAACCTCTTGCTACCAAAATGGTACAGATTTCTAGATATTTTGTTCTCCTTTCATAGGTCCCAGTAATGTAATTTTGCTTTGAAGGACTATGGGAGGGGAGGATCTTCATTTCAAACTTGAAACCCACAATAGGCTCTGCAATTTAACATTTGACGTAATAGATAAGACAGATGCAACTAGTTGGAAGACTCTAAAGGTTCTGCAGATTTTGCATATGACACATACTTATTTGAGTCACCCATCTGTGCTCTCAATGACGTGCACTAATTGTTCAAGACAATGGAATATCAGACTATTATATAGGTGTAATGCTACACAGAGTGTTCACTTTAATGAGAGTTTATAAATTCAGTTCTTCCTGCCTGCGTGAAATTTTGTTAGTTCATTGTTAACTTCTCTGTGGAGTATGAGCTCCACAGAACTAGCAAATTTTATAAAAATGTAAAATTGATTGTGTCAAGAAATTAAATACTGTATTTCATGTGAGGGATGTCTACTCCTCACCACCCATGACTGTCTAATTCTCATTTCTGGAAACTGGTGGTGGGATTCAGCTCATGTAGCTGTCTGTGAGATAACTGTCTAACCCCACACAGTAGTTTGAGGAGAGATGGTGTAGGTGTGCACCAGTGTTCATGGTGCTGACAAGTGTAGGGGTCTACACAGGGTACAATATTCTTCTGTTGGCTCTGTGGGCTGTATTGTCTACATGGTCTATCTTTATTGAAAAGTCTGCTATCAACATGGTCCTTAATTGGCTCATGTGAGGAGCTACATTTAGTCTTTATAATTTGGTTTGGATATCTCCCAGTAGAACTGATGAAATGCCAGTGCATTCTGATGTGTTGACATTGTGGCCTGAATGACATTGTTCATCAGTGCTTACAGTGAAAGGCACGTAGAAATAGACAAAACTGTCTATTTTGTCTGTTTGTCTATTCTACAAACATTTTAACGCAAAAACAGGTACTGAATATCATTGATCTGTAATGCTGACTGGTATGGTTTCCAGGAAACCAGATTTCACCAATAAAAGGCAAGTAAACATAGTTTATTATTTATTTTTGGGGAGCTGATGTCAGTAATAGGTTCCTTTCCTTTTGCTTTCAAACTATTATGTCTGCATCTAAAGTTTCTCCATAAGATATACCCAAATTGCACACAGAAAATCCCAGAAGTAAGAAAATTATTTTTAACTCTCACATTAGCAAAAAATGTAGAAGTCATCTATGCTCACATACATTTCTGAAACTTTCTCCTAAATCTAAATCACAAAGTTAATATACACTTAGCACATGTATTTATTTGAAGGCGTGAGTTAAAAGCTCTCAGAAACAATTGAAGTTAATTGGATTGTTCCCATTTGTCTACATTAAATACCCTGCATTTACAGTTCAGTTAATAATCCCTTAGCTAAAGAGCTGGAATGAATCTGTCTAACATTACCAAACCTTATTGAATCCACAATGCTAACAAACTAACACCTTACAGGAAAATTATGAATTTAAACTTTTTCCTCCTACTGTGGAAGCTATTCATTATTGGCTGCTGAAGTGAAAACAGGGACTGAGATTGCTTTTGGTTGTGGACCAAACAGTACAAACAATCTTTCCTGCCCTGTAGGAACAGGCCATTCACTGTCTGTTACAGGAGTAATTTTCACTGTCCTCAGTTGTTTGAGTAGTTTGATAGTCTAAAGTATAGTCCTGGTGCCAGTAGTTTGCTGTACTTGCTGTAGGCATTCATTCCACTCAGCGGGATGGAGCTCAGATCACTGCGATATTTTATTCACTAACTTTGGTTGACTTGGGACAGGACTGTTTGCTCAAATAGTCTCAGAAATATTCCTCATGGTCTTTTTTTTGTTTGTTTGTTTGTTTTGGGTTTTTTTGGTTGTTGTTGGGTTTTTTTGTTTGTTTGGGTTGTTTTGTTTTGTTTTGTTTTTTACTTTCTAAACAGAACATACCAGAACCTACTCTTAAACAAACTAACCTTAACAATTATGACCAAAGAGTTAAAGTGGTTATGAAGTAACTGCTCTATATGTAGATGTTGCAAAATGCCACATTTAATTTAGTGAGTGATTTTGTTACCAAAAGGACCCATGGATGCCACCTTGGACCATCGTTATAATTTAGTAGTGTGTATTGTTTATTTCAATTATCTATATTTGTTAGGGAAACGAAAGTATGTTTTAGCCCACTAGGGTTGGATTTTTATTAAAGGGAAGCATAGTTCAGTATAAAACCCCTGGTAACTGTGCCCATACTGTGATCCTAAGCAAGATGATTTCTGAGAAGGAAAATAAATAAAAATAGAAGAGTACCTTTTGTCCAATGCTGAGAAATGCTATGCTTTTATCTGCTCTGCATTTTGTTGCTTTCCTCTAGAGAGTGGGGTTATTGTCAGCAGACAAAGAATTAGAAATGTCATATTGTCCCAAACCTGTCAACTCTCACCTAAGTGGATGGTATGAAAATGGAAGCAAGGGCTACTCTGACATTTTGCTCTTAAATTTGCTATGCTTTTTGTAAATAATATATTGTAGTTCTATACTTGACATTTTTTAGATCTGTTTTATTTTGATGATCATTTTCTATTCACCAGCTTCTGTGTTAAGGTATTCAATTATTAAACAGAAAGCATGAAGGCAAAGTTTCAAGCCTAGAAGGGTTTCGAGCCTTCTGTCCATATAGGAGTTGACAGTAACTGTGTAAATATGTGGTCTCAAGTATCACTGCCTGTCTGTGAGTTCTGTTAGATTAGAAATGATGTGCTGATTTCCTTTCATGCTCCATTCAGTATAAAGATTTTATCTATTCATTTGGGAATCCTTAATATAACTTGCAGAGCAAGTCAAATGTAGTTTCAAAACAAGTACCATGCTAACACTGAAAACATGTCAAAATTAAAATGATTTTTCTTATGACAGGTATTTGATCCCACTAATCTTCAAGTGCTGGCTGTGCTGTTCTTGCTTTGTGACTGCTCCATTGCTGGGATGTTTTGAGCTTTCCTGCCTAAAATTATGCTCTTCTAAAAATACAGTATGTAAATACAGAAAATAAGTGAGGCCAGGCACTTTTCTTCTGACAGGTTTTTACATAAATGATGTCCCCTCAGCTCTCCCATCACCATTTCTCAGAGCTATGCACTTGGATCCTGTCAGAAGGTGCGGTAATGAGAGCAGATATAATTATGTTTCTAAAAGCTGGTGACCACAGTCCAAATTAAATGGTCTTTAAAGGGTGCTTTGAAAGCCTTGAAACATTTGACTTGAAGTACCTTTATTCTTTTTAAGATCCAAGTTAATGGAAAGACTGTAGTTCTGAGCACCAGGTTATTAGTATCAGTATTAATTTCTTTAATGTGTTTCTATTTCAGTAATGCTCAGAGCTTCAAAACTGTAGGAGGAAACCTCTGTGGTGAAAAGGAACATAAGAGAGCCTATATACACACATATATGTGTGTATACATATATATTTATATAACCATATCTAACTAAAAGAAAATCACCCACCTTCACCTTTCAGGAATAAACTGTTGTGTGAATGATTTTCAAAAGCTTTAAAAATGACCGTACATGCAGGTAGATGCAAAGTATTGGAAGTACTATTTCTGTCCTTGAGATTGCAAGAGACCAACAAGGAACAACTTAAGTACCAGCACCAGCATTAGATTGGGAAGTTCTGGCCAAAGCTGAAGGCAAGCCTTTACATTTAATGACAAAGGGTACAGTTCTGCCTAATTTAGCCTGCTGTGGATGACTTGAATGACTCAGAATACACGACATCCACCTCGGGTTCTCACTGTAGAATCAGATTTTCTTTAATAAAATGTGCCAAGAAGTGCAGTGATTCAGAGTTAATAGGAGGGAATTGAAAAACTGGTCAACAAGGTGCTTTGCCTCTAAACTCCCTGCCCCTCTGTCTGCTGAGTGTTTGTGAGGAGAGGGCTGGGTTGCAGACAGCTGCACAACACAAAACGTTCTCCCCTTTACCACTTTCCTGAAGGAATTCAGCTCTGTGAGATAGCTGGAGTTAAGTTCAACTGATAGTGGGTCATTCAGAAAATTGAGAAAATAAGACTTGTATATTATTTATGATCTCTGTGGTATTCAGGAGTGTGCATTTCTAGGTGGTAAAATACTGCACAGGTTGCAGTGAATTACATACAGCTCAAAGCATGTTGCTTAAAACCAGATGACATGAAGTACATTGGGAAGAGGGGTGGGAAAACTTATTTCATTCCAAACTCTATATGAAAATATTATGCACAATTAACTTCATTTTCTCTGTAATGTTCAATTACATGGTTACATGAAGACCATTTTACTCTGCTATTTGGGCTATGAAACCGGGCCTCAAGAGAGCTGGACTGTATGCTCAACTGTGCCATAAACAAAACCATATAGCTGCTGTAACACCAGCCCCTGCAGTTAGTAGAATTAGTCAGGAAGAAGGTTTTTCCAGCAGCAGGCAGAGTGACAGTGCCTGTCCCTAGCAAAGGGACCTGTGAAGGAATCCCAAAGTGATGTCACCTGCCTAGACTGCTGTTCTGGGATCCAGAGAGAGATATTTAGGGGCGAGATTAAAAAGGTTATTTGTCCAGTTGTTGTTTTGGTCTCAGAACAGAAGGAGACAAGGAAATAAAAAGTGAAATAAGATGGTTTTAATTTTATTTTAGTCTATAAGTCAAGATGTAGCAGAGAATACTTTCTGATAACTTATCAGATGACCCACCCTACCGGTCTGAATCAAAATAACGCAGAACCCTAATACAAGTAGGAAAAAAATAAAACAAACTTCACAATCCTTGTAAACTGATGGTGATTTCTTCAGCTGTGTCTCTTTGTATCTCTTATAGAAAGGATGCACTTATTGCATCCTGACTTGCACTGTTATTAGAACAACACCAGAGAGATCTTCAAGGGAAAGTGAAGATTAATGTTGATATGTTAATGACAATTTCAAATCTTCAATTTGGAACTGAAAATTTGGATCTTAAACTTACAGATCTTTAGTTCTATTGCATGAACTAAATTTGATCAATCTTTATAAGTTTGTGATCTAAAACAAGTTCATATCTTCTTTAAAAAGTAGGAAGAAATTTGATTATGAGAGCTGTAGAAAATGAATGTAGCATTTTATTTGTATGTACACAGACTAAGAAGCAATGCATTTATAAAAAAGAAAATTTAATTTCATCTCAGAGCTTTGGTATGTTCAAGAGATTGAAATTCTATTTGTTGATTAGATTTATCCACAGAATAACTAAGGGAACTTCAAAATTTGGGATGCTCATTCCTGTTTGTCTTTTATTCCTGAGTTGACCTCCTGGCCCAAATAGGAGCAGTTCTGTTAACGGTAGTGGATCTATCTTAATATTATTGGATTTAACCTGTTGACTTCAGAGAACTTACTCAGAGGCTTAAAGTTAAGCATGTTCATAAGTCTTCATTAGGATCTGGATTGTAGTCATTACCTGTAGAGAGAATGAATTGATTCATGATCTCAATGCTCAGGTGGTGGCACAGCTGTGTAATGTTGCATTCAATTCATTACAGCAGTGTGTCACCCTGGAATATGAGTATCTGTAAAACAACATGAATTATTAATGCAAATAAAATGTTAAAAGCTGCGTGAACTTGTGATATAAGCACGTGAGGTGGCACTGGAGTCGTAAATGCTGATGTTAATGTCAATATAACAGCTTACAACTTTCATTTTCCAGGTCTGCTACCTACCCATCCCTCACCTCTGGAGTACTCCAGCTGTAGTGTTCCTGGTTAAAGGCATGAGTTTTGTTTCTCTGTGCCAACCTTGGCCACCAGGGCCTTGGTCCATTTGAAGCATCCTTTATCTCATGTATAATTCTGATGGATGGGACAACTACTCCTTCATCCTAAGTGTCTGTTCCATTCCTTACTTTAACCAGACAGAAAATTAGTGAATGAATTTCACTCTTCTTTCCCCTTTCTAATATACTTTTTTTCCATTGACTAGAACAGAAGTTGGAGTGGCTCAGGAGCTATGGTGTGTAGAGTAATGATCATGTTTTTGGCTCTTCCACTGAATAACTTCTTCCTTGTCCTACATATACTCTATGCATGAGCTATGTGTCCATTCCAACCCTGTCGGGATTAGCAGGCAGCTCACCTGGCATATTGAACTGGCATCCCCAGGGCTGAACTTTGCTGTGTGGATGGGCCCCAGCTCACCCAGCAATCTGTACTTACCCTGCCTACTTTTCCAGTAATGCTGCATGACTGTGTGTGAGGCACATCATGTAACCAAAAGCCTCTAGAAATGGAACTGGACTTTTAGAGTGACCTATTTCAACAGGAATGTGATTTAATGAGGGCCTGAAATGAAGCTTCATTTGGGCTGCTCTCCACAGGACACATGAGCATAAAGTGCCTTCACCTCTGAAAATACATAGAATTTCAGGCTGCATCTAAAATGGGAAGCAGAGGAGTGAAACTCTCCCTACATTCCCAGATTCTAATCTCATTTAAATTCACACATATCTAGCATGCAGTAATGAAACTCTTTCAGATTTAAGGAAAATCAAGATCCAGTCAGTGTGATTAATCTTGAGAATAAAAAGGTTTGGGATTAGACATTCTTTCTGTGTGACACTTCAGCAATATGCTGTTATAAAAGGCACAGCAGGAGTTAGTCTTGAAGTGTCAGAATAGCTTCTTTAGTGACAAAGCATTTATACATGTAAATTTTCAAAGAAACTTGGCAACCCTTTTGTGGGTTCAATTTGTACCTGTCATTCACTTGCAGATGCAAATTTAAGTTACTTGCAGCTCTAATTACAGGATTTGATTGTCATCACAAATCAGGTAGTGAGATGTGAAACGACTGAGGTTTGTGCCATCATTTGTTGTTATAACATGAGCGCAAATGTTATCATCAAAAAGTAAAGTCGACCAGGGCTTTGCCTTGCTGATAAGTAGGAATATTATAAATAAGTGCAATATGAAAATAAAAGGAATTTAAGGAGGGGAGGAGGAAGGAATAACAAGGAAAGGAGTGAACAAGTGGTGAAAGCCAGACAGTAAAAACAGAAATAAAAAGTAGATTGTTTTGTCTGATGCAACAAAGTATGATAATAGAGATATTTTTTTTCCCTGTTAATTGTTTCTTAAGACTTAGCTGCTATTAGCACCTACCAAATCTTTCTACTGTGAGGAATCCTAGTTCTTCTATTTTGGCTGGGAGCTTTCTAATTTTCAAGTGAAAGAAGATGATCTTAGAAAATTATTCATCAGCTATTATGCTGTACCTTTCCAGTTTGTTGTTACATTTATAAGAAAAATTATTATATAGCTATGTTTTAATCTCATCATAAAAGAATTTGATTTTTCTTCACTGAAAATGTTGAGGTGTGAAGATTGTTAATTATAACTCTTCATCAATTTCTTCTATTAAAACCAGGAGATAAGTACAACATGTTATTGTGTCTCAGCTAACATCTGCTAGACTGTGGTAATTCACCATTCATAGCTGGAGAATATGTTGCATAAAAATGATGGTAGAAATAACAAAGAATTGGTTATTTTATGTTTGGAGTTGAAGGTAGGGCCTAAAAAGGGGAGGTGATTTCACTTTGTAGATTTTCAATGCTCAAGCAGTCAGCCCCAGTCTCGTCTCTTTCCCTTTTCATTGAGCAGACACCTTACCTCGAAGAATAATTATTACTATGGTGATTTCTAAATTACTAGATCCATGGAGTCTACTTAACCTAATGGAAAAGGTCTTTTTTTTTTCTCTCCCACTTTTCTCATTACTGAAGGAGAACATTTTGGCCTGAACAATGGCTGTATACATGAGCACAGATTTATTAAGTTTAGAGGATTTGTACTGTTGTTTTACAAAATGGTGTCAACTTGCAGCATGACTTTATTTTATGATGAATAGCTTTCCCAGGCCAAAAAGCTAATGACATCCAGAGCTTCCGTGCCTCCCACACTCCTGCGGTCCAAAAGGCCACAGATAATTTCTGCCGAATCAAGCCCATAAAGAGAGAATTTATAATCAGCTTTAATGTATTTGGGAGCTAAAGTACCTTAGTCCTTCATCAAAGGGAATGATAAAAACCAGAATTAATATGGCTGGATTTAATTATTTCTGAGTGCATAATTACTCTTTAGCTAACTGGACAGAAGGTATGTTATTTCTCTTATTTTGAGCAGAGGAAAGGCATCTGCAAGCATACAGTAGTCACTACAGAGATTTAAAAATGCATGATGTTAGCTCCTTAGCATTGATTGCAATACAAATAGAATAAATATTTGAATAATAATTTAAATAATGTGAGAACTATTTTTAAATTAAATGAGCATAGAGTTCATTAGGAGTTCCTCCTGCACGTAGCGTTCTTTTAGTTTTCATAGCAAGAGTATTCTTTGCCTTTAGGAAACATAAAATGCAGTAATCACTTTTCCCCTTTTTAAAGTGACTTAGGGGTCTACTTTCCCATTAGCATTAATGAGAGTTATGGGTATGCACCAACATGAGACTAAATGAGACTAAACCTTAGAGAGTCTTTTGATAAGTAAATCATCTTTGCATCAGCATTTTGGAGGCTTTAGTATCCTCTTTCCTCCCCATTAGTTATGGTACCTGATTACTTTGTTGGCATTTAATATTTATTACATAAACTTTAGCTAAAATTTCAGCCAGCACAGTAAGGGAGTGTATCTATGTCTTAGACATAGTAAAATGGTCTTTTTGTATTGGACCATTTTTGTAAGTGAAATGGTCAAAGAGGAGGATTAATTTGGCCTTCATAAAAGGTGAAGAGAAACTACAGTAGAACAACAGTGAACGGTAACTGTGGACAAAAGACTTTTGGCAATCGTAACTCTGTAAAATGTATATTCTTTTTTGTTCCATTGGCTCCTAGTCCATCATGTCTTAGTATCAGTATTCTTAAAATTGGTTTCTGTTACCTGAAAAGAATATTAAAATGATGGAAGAACCCCAAAGAATCATATATTGAATAAGCAGTGCTAAAGAAATAAATTTAGTTGAGGGATACATTTAATTTACAAAATCATAAACTATCTGTGGAATATTAATTGAAAGCTACAGAAAATATCTGAAAATTATACACCTACTAAGCAAATTCGGTTCTGATTTATTTTTACTTAAAAAGGCTATTGCTGCTACATTTTGTAGAATCTTGCCATAAGATTTTATTTTGTTTATCTGCTAGTGATTTCAGCGTGTTTTCCTGTGTGAGGACTCAAAACATCAATCTTTCTTTATGATCATACAGACACAGCGATGCTGTTAGTCAGTGTAATCATTTATCTGGAGAATCAGAAGCAAAAGCCATTTCTTACTGATTTTAAAATGAGAGTTATTGCTGAAATGGATGGAATTCTAATCCAGAGCTTCTCTTAATACTATCTTCACGACTTCAGGAAGTGTCTTGAAACGGACAACACAGAATATAAACATTCAAGCTCAGAGTTCTGCCTCCTCTTTGAGTACTCCAGGCTGAACCACTTGCTGTTGCCATAGTCCATTTTAGACAGCCCTCTGCACAGAGGGTCTTGAGCTGATGTTTCTTTTAGGGATTGCCTAGCAATTTAAAAATATAAATTAAGTTTCATAGGATCCCTATGTGTACAGATAGGTAACAGGTAAGGAGTTTCATGTCTGGTGCATGAGGACCAAACTCTTTTGGTTTCTTGGACTCAAAGAGCATCATAACTCCAAGAAACAGAAAACCTGTCTGAAGAGGTAATGAATGTGGTCCATTATATTGCAGACTGGAGTGAATCTGTGGCAGAAATAATCTTTCATCTCTTTCTTAACACAATACTGTGAGTGGTGTCTGGTGGGTCTGCCACGTTCTCCACCACGTGTGAGTCCTCCTGCTCAAGGGACGTGGCAAGCAGAGCCCTTGTGTTGTGAAATAGATCTATAGCTCTATTAAAAAGAATGTTTAATTTATGACAACTTAAAAATAGGTCAGCCCCTTTGCAAAAGGAATTGTCAAGCACTGGAACAGGCTGCCCAGGGAGGTGGTTGAGTCACCATCCCTGGAGGTATTTAAAAGATGTGTGAATGTGGCAGTTGGGGACATGGTTTTGTGGTGGACTTGGCAATGCTGGGTTTGTTGATGGTACTCAGCCTTAAGAGTCTTTTTCAACCTAAACAATTCTATGATTATAAGGAAGATGGTCTAATTTTTTTTTAAATATTTTTCATAGAACCTCAGAAATGTGTAAATATGAAGATTACCCAGGTTATTTTTTAAGCTAGCCCATTATGCTTCACCATATTGTAAAATCAGGGATGGTATGAGATCAGACATTTGCATTGGGATGGTTGATGCACTGTGTAATTGCAGCTGAGATCTGGAACCATGATCTACACAAAATACCTCACGAAGGCCAGCTATTAAAAAAAAAAGTAACGTTCATTGTCTTAGTTTCATCCAGAAAATAAATTTCCCCTTTCTGTGCAAATTATTTGGAGAAATGTGTGCTGTTTGCCTTTCCAGATTTTACTTTCTGGTGACCTTTAAAATTTAAAAGATAAGAAGTCATTAAAAATGTGTATATATGTGTATATGTATATTTATCTCCTTGCCTGTGTCTGGCTCTCCATTCTTAAGTACATAGCTCTTACAGTTCTCAAGTTCACTCACCCTGCTGAAAACCCACCGTGAAATTATTGTTATTCTTTGCATAAATCTTTGATTTTTCTGATTTTATTTTTTTAGAAGTAATGTTGCTATGGTATGAGAATGATGGGCAGTGAGACATTTGAATGTGTGTGTTTGGATAGGGGCACATTATCTAGATACCATATATTGTAAAGATTAAATTTAGGGCTTGTATTAGGAAAATACTGTTGCATCACTGAGGTTTTCTGCTAAAGAGAGTGATTGTTGCAGGTGTGACTGTAAAAATGCTCCTATTTAACTTATGATGTATAATTCTAGTGTTCTGTGTTTAGAATGAGTTTAAAACTATACTTCTGACTGATGCAGCAATTAAGGTATTCAATAATACGGTCCAGTTCCTACATTCACAGTTAAAGTTTCGTGGTACTTCATGGGTTTTTTTCTGTTTCTCAAATCCATGCACCTGGTAAAAACATTTTATGATTTTTTTTAAAAAATGCATTACTCAAATACATGGTATTTTGCCTATAAATGATGAGTTTAATGCTGAATGACTAATATTCTGTAAAATAACAGAGACAGAGAGAGCTTTTTAAATACACGTTTTAATACTCCGCAGTGCTTAGATTTAATGCATGTCTCTTGCCTACATCTACTGCAAATATCAACACATACTGTTCATCCCTTTTTTGTTGTTGTTTTTGTCTATTGCTATTTTATGCATGAGGAAGTTCTTGTTTTCTACTCTGTGCTTGGCTGGCTTTTTCTTTTCTGTTGTTACTTAGCCCTGTGTTCGTACTGATTGCTTTCTCGCATGCAAATTACAGAATGTCATGGAAATGAGAGAGCTCTGAAAAAAAAGGAAAGATAATGCTGAGTTCCAACTGTCTTTTGTTTGTGCGTAAGTGTGTAAAATATATGACTGGAAATATTTTCAGAATGGCCTTTGACTTTCCTTCTGATGCATATTTTTATTACTCAGTAAAGGAGCGGGAATTTTTCCCACTGGAAAATATGATTAATCTATTAATACTTTTTAATGATAAAGGTGTTGGGCATAGAAGATTTTTGTCTCATCATCCTTTTATAGAGATAAGGAATTATGAAACTATGCTTTGCCCAAGCTAAAACTTCAATTCTACATTCAATACAATTTTCTTATACTGTGCACGAAACCCTGGCCCCATTGAAATCAATGGCAAAAGTCATTGTCTTCAGCTGGTCTAGGATTTCACTCTTGTTTCTGGTTTGCAAGTGGATTTTCATGTTTCTTTACAAATATCTCAGGAGGCAGTCAAAGGTTTCAAAGGTATCTATGGTTCTATTTAAAAGAAAATATAATGAGAGTGTCAAAAAATTAAGTCAAACCTGTGCTTATCTTTATAAAGCATGAGCTTAAATGGTTGAATTGAAAATGTGAATTAGCATTTCACAAAAAATATTGTTTTAACTAACTGTCAAGACATTTATTAACCACCTTATTGCATCAAATGCAAGAGGTAATTTGGCAGTTCTTGTCTCCACTGTTCCTAATAACAGCAATAGGAAAAAACCAATTAAATGACATAGATAAATATAGTTTATGGTGGGGTATGCTTTTAGTAAACAAGCTTTGATTCTTCATTTAAAAACAATAAAACACTGGGCACTCTGATTCTTGTGCTAGATGTTTCTAATAGCTATACCCCCTGGGAAGGTTTTGCTGTAATGTTTGAAAAACGTAATGAAAAATTGGTTGTTATTAACTAAGATTTCCCTCCCTGCAAATGTTTTTCTTGAAACGTCCATGGGAATTTAATATTCACTGTTTTTTTCCTCAGTCTTGTATATTCTTGAATTGTCTTTTTTCCTCCATTTTCTCCGTTCTTAATCCTAGGTCCCCTTACAAAGAAACAGACAGATGATTTAGGTGATAATGACGGTGCTGAAGATGAAGGTATTTTTTGCCGCCAAACTGATTTGCATGACAAGGATCCCTGAAAATCTTTTTTCTCCCCTCTTTTTTTGACTTCTTGTCTTCTTTTGAAGAGTTTTTTTTTTTTTAATTCCCATTTTTGATGTGTTTTGTCTTCTTGCTTGTTGTTATACATATATATTTTTAATTTTTTAAAAGAAAGAATGTTGTTAAGTTCTACGTTTTGATACAAAACAGTAACAATATTTAAAAAGGAGGGTTTTTTGTTTTCTTGAAATGGACTTTTGATATGTTGCATCCCACCTTTTGACTGAATTTTGTCCATACTATTTAAACTAACACTCTTTTAAAGTTTCTCTGTACACCTTTTTGCATGTTTTCTAACCCTATGTATTTCACCGAGTACAAAGATGTTTCTTTTTTTCACTGACTGATCTCAGTTTGATAAACATATACAATGTTGTGTTTATAAAAGGAAAAATACAGAAAATTCTTAAAAAGTGTCTCTTAAGCAACTGAATTTCCCCAAATACAAACCCTTCCGAATTTAAACTGCCATGAAAAAATATAAATAAATGAAAGGCTACCCCACCTTCCTACAGAAGGGAGGTAGCTCTAGAGGCAAGTGATACTGGCTGTTGTTGAGGCTCTGTGGAGCTAAACTAAAACTAAAAAAAATCTGATCCCTTCTGTTTTCTACAAGCATGCAAAGATGCCTATCTGCTTGAGCTGACCCTTAGAAAACCCTATTACCAAGTAAAATCAAAACTTTGAAATGTCAAGCATATTATTCTGTTCATAAATTATGTCTGCTAATCATAAAGCAATGCAGATTTGATATTTTTTCAGGGCTATGAAAATGGTAACAAGGGACTCTTTTCTTCAGCAGTCTCATCCCTTCAAGTAGATGTGCTTCAAAATTCTGAATCTTAAACGCATACTTTGTATGTTTTATGGTCAATGAGTAAAACAAATTACCATATAGGACTGGTAGAGTTGCTGCTTGCTTCTCACAATCTGGGGGGGGAGAATTGACCAGATACTAAAATGAAATTTAACTTGCAGTATGAAAGGCTTTTAATTAAGAAGTTTTTCATCACATAGAACATTAACCATTTAACTTAAACAGAAACATGGAGTCTTACCACAAAAGATGAAGGAAGGCAAATGAGAGCATTTAATTTCTTGCCCAATAACTGAACAGAGACTTACAAATAAACCCACAATTTTATAAATGCCTGATTTATGATCCTCTGCTGAATGTGTATGTTAAGCATATGAATAAAAGCGCACCAGCTGGCCCAAGATTTGCAAGGTTTGATTATTTTAATAGTTGAAATTCTCCTTTGAAAGGTCTTGTGTGTAGTGGTTTAACCCAGCAGACACCCAGCTGCTCACTCTCTCCTCTCCAGTTGGATGGGGAAGAGAACTGGGGAAAGAAATAAAAAAGTGAAATTATTAATTGAGATAAAGGCAGTTTAATAGGACAGAAATGAAATGAAAACAATGGTAATAATAATGATAAAAGAATGAGAATATACAAAACACGTGATGCACAATGTAATTGCTCCCACACACTGACTGATGCCCAGCAGTTCCCAAGCAGCAACCTCTGGACAGCTTTCCCCTAGTTTATATGCTGAGCATGATGCCATAGGGTATGGAATATCCCTTTGGCCTGTTTGAATGAGCTGTCCTGGCTGTGTCCCATCCTAACTTCTTATGCCCCTACCCCGGCCTACTTGCTGGTGGGATGAGAAGCTGAAAAGTCCTTGACTTAGTGTAAGCACTACTCAGCAACAACTAAAACATTAGGGTGTTATCAACATTTTTCTCATCTTAAGTGCAAAACCCAGCACCATACCAGTACTAGGAAGAAAATTAACTCTATCCCAGCTGAAATCAGGGCACATATTATTCAGAGATAATTAGGATAATTCAGATCCTCTTAGCTTTATGAGGCCAAGATAGTTTTATATTAGTTCATGACATAATATTGCAAGGGATATTCTTGTGAATTCTCCAAGATCTGTGACATTGAATTAGAAACTATAAAAGTTACTTTGTCTTGTTTTAACAATATATTTTAAGAAAGCGTTTGAAACTTGGGTTATTCACCCAGTGGGCCTTAATAGCTCTCCTAAATTGCTGTATAATTGCCAAGACAAATGCTAATGGCTTAACGTTTGTTGAGTCCTTCTCTGCTTAGACACACTTAAAAGAGACTACTCAGTTTGCTGAAATTCAGCAGAGAGTGGTAGCTGTCAGAAAGTGGTTTAGTACTTAGGATCAGAGAGTAGGGATCTCAGTCTTCAGAGAACAAGTGTCCATGTCAGAGAAAACCTGTCTCCCACACTGACAATTGTAGGAGAGAAGAAGGGCTGTAAGAACATAGCAGTCAAACTACAAGGGAAGAAACACATTTACAACACTAATAAATCTCTGTAATTTATAGGACTGGGATTAATTTTCTCTGGTGTACAAGTGACAGTTTTGTTCTCCTTTCCATGCCAATAGAAGAATGCAGGCAGTAATTAGACTTTTACTGCTTCCGAGAGGCACACAGAGACGGCAAATTTAAATTTTTATGATAAGTAGACACTAAAGGTCGCTGGGATGTCTGCTAGGTCGGTAGAAGCCCTGTCAGCTGAGACCCTGCATTTCCCAAAGGAGGAGTAGTATCAGATGCCCCACATTTTGTGAACCTGCTCTTCTGCATTGAAACTCTAGCACTTGTTGCACATGTAGAACTGAAGAGTTCAAAAACTTAGTCATATGTATGTGGGTATGAGTAGCAGGAAAGAGAGAGGCAAAGCAAAAGTTCACCGTAGCTGTCTAATTTTCTGCTAAGCTGTCTGTCAAACCCTTCACCTTTTGCACTATGGTAGATTTTATGCAGGATAAAATTCTACAGATTAATAACTACGGAAAAATAAAATAAATTCGAAACTGAATGAATGATGAAGTTGAAATATTAGAGAGACTGGGCTATACACAGTGCATAACGACTGTGTCATATAACCATAGGATCCATGGCACATAAACAACATCCAGTGATTTCTGAAATGCCTAGGAAGATCTCTGTATTAAGAAATCCAGAGATCTCACGACTGTTTATTGTAGTATACCTTTCTGAAAAAAGATCTTCCATAGCTGCTTCTTGGATCAAATGCCTGGAGACCATTTTGTGTTGTGTCACTCAAACATGAGAGTTTGATTAGAAGACTTCATTTAAAAACAATGTTCAATAATGCTACTCCCATCTGCTGCTGCATGTCACTACCACAGTTTTGTGGTCCAAACCTTGCCAGCACAAGCACTGGAATCAGTAAGCAAACTTGGATATCTGGTATGTGCTGCAAACCAATAGACCAGGCTTAATTAGATCATTTTTCATTTTTGTTTTCAAAAGACTCAAAGGCAGCAGTGCACATTACCAGCTAATGATCTGCAAATTTGCTGTTTAAAGAATGAAGGTGTTTTCAAATTCTATGAGTGTGAAATAGGTGAAAAGTCAGAAACAACATAAATGCCTTTTTCCCCCAGACTGGATACATTCTTGTTTCTCTTTAACCCTTTCACACCTACACATGAATTGTTTACCTATTTTTCAATAAGTATTGAACTACTCGAGAGGCACCAAATACAAGACTGTCAACTGCAACTAGTGAGCACTGGAGCTTTCCCTTTTTATGTCAGTGGTGGATTTGCCTATTTGCTGCCATACAGGTTTGCAATATCTAGTATAGATGCAAAATTTAACTTCAAGTTGCTCAGTTATATAAACTGTACCTTCCCCAGTCTAGAAACAAGGTTTAGTTTAAAAAAGGAAAATATTTTAGTCTTCATGTCTTATCTTATTTTGGTAAGCTAATAGTTTGACTTGAATTTGGCCAGAGAAAAAACCAGTGACTCTTCCTACACCCTAAGTTCCTATCCACTAAAATCATTAACATGACTTAAATATGGCAGCAAAAATCATTAGTCAGCCAGTATACTCTGGGATAAGACTTGGACTTCTAGGTAGTTAGAGGTGTATGAGATATCCATGGAGGATTGCTCACAAATGAATTCTCTTCCGCCACTCAGTCGTACACACCTTACCTGGCACATCCATCTGTCAGTCTTGGATCCTCATTTAATCCCCAGTGCTATTTGAGCATCTCCCAGTTTTTCATGTACTCGGCCTCACAGCATCCCTCTGCAATAGAGGAATGCTATTATTCCATTTTTAGGAATGAGGAATACAGATGCTGAGTTTGAGGAAGCAGACACCATGTCTGTAGTAAAGCAGGGAACTGAGTTCATGCCTCAGAACTGGGGTCTGCACTGTAATTTCTAGATGATTCTGCTCTTCCCTTCTCCCTTTCGATTTCTCCTTTGGAAAAGGAGATAGATTAGGAACAGATGTTGCTGTTTGCTCACAGGCTGTAACTGTGATGATTCTAATAATTTAGTCTGATGCTCTGTCTTATAGGAGCTGTTGGACTTCATTGAATAAAGGAAGTTCTTGGTCCAGAGAATGTCTTAAAACAAACAAAAATCCACTCAAATTTTAAATTGCTAATGATGCAGAATGCTCTGCAAGTCTTTTCATATGCTTAACAGACTGTAGTGCCATTGGCTCAGAGGAGCACTTTTCAGAACTGAGGATCTCCAAAAACCTCTATCACTCCATTAGTATTAAAATAGACTGGGTTGCCAAGTTTAGCATTTCATCTGCCTTCAACTGTCATGGTAAGAAATAGGGAGGGAAGCAATCTTTCCGTCTGGCACTGGTTGCACGTTGTCGGACTTCAGAGATCAGTAAACAGCAGAACACATTTGTCTACCCAGCAAAGCAACCACATGCTCCAGCCTTAATTAGAGCCTCTAATGAGAGCCAGCCAGGCTCACTTTGGGTGAGCCTGTTGACTGATACACGTAGCCATATTCGTGGTTCCTGTTCATCCTGTCACCCATTCATGTGAGTTCTGTCATCTCCCCTCCCAAGCAGAGTTTCCAATGCCACTTCCACATTAAATTTTGCCGATTATATTTTCCCTTTACACTGAGAAACTCAGTTCAAATTGTGTTGGATTTTTGTGATGATGTTATTAATACTCAAAAACATGCATAATAAAATTCTGACAGACCTTTAATTTAAGCACCTCTTTAGGGCTCTATTCTACTTTTAGCACTGCCAAGCGCTGTTTGTACAGTGAAGAGTCTGTCAGCTTTTGCATTACTAACCATCATCTTTTAATATTTTAAAATTACTACCTGCCTGACTATCAAGGTCCTGCTCTAATGAGAATCTGCTCCAGATGCTTACCTGTAAAAGCACTGGCCTTTTTTGTGTTAGGATATACATTCATATATCCATCAGGATCTCAAATCATTTTCAGGTAAAGGTAGTTAAGAATTTGAGAGTGCAAAAATGATCTCCTGGTTTGACTGATAGGAAAATAAACAGAGAATTCTATTTATCTGAAGCCTGGGGGGTGCAGGCGGTATTTTAAAATAGAAAACATACCTAGAACTTTGCTGCCACTCCTAACAGAAGTTCAATAGTTACTTTAATAGTCTCAGACCATCTAGATTTATATCTCATTTTAAAAACATGGCATTAATGGATGTTTACATATTAGCACTAAGTGCACTTGCTTATTAAAATGGTAGTGCATTTATAAGGCATCTGACGGATTTGAACTGAAAGGTCAAATGCCGTTAAGAGGCTTTAAAATGATTAAGAGTAGACTGATTTGTACCATGCTCTATGCAAATATTTTTGACAAAAGCTTATAGAAGAGTTACACATAAATCATGTTACATTCTATTGAGGGACCACATAGGTTTTGCAGCAGCCAGTCTAAAATTTTGCACTGTTCTTGTGCTGTTTCATGTTTAAAAGCCAAGATTTACTTAACACTCTAAATCAAACTGTCAAAATTTTTTATATTATCTGGAAAAACACTGCTTGTGACATCAGCACTAAACTAAATTTTTTTTGTGTGAGGTTGTCTCCAGGTAGAATTTCTTCCTTTCCCATTTTGGTTGTTCCCTGCAATTATACTTGTTAAGTCACATGGCCAATTCACATCAGCTTTGAATGACTGAAGCTGTAATTATGTTTTGTTATAGATGACAATTGTGACTGGTATTCATAGTCAGACCCGGTTCCCTGTTGTGTGATGTAACAAACATAGAATAAAAGAGAGCCCTAAATTGTCTGTAACATAATTAAGATGAGACATAAAAAGTAGATGCAACAAACATTAGAAGGTACAGAAGAGAGGAGATAATAGAAATAATTGTAAGGAAGTTAAAGTATATGCAATATCAATAAGATCATTCTCTTCTGTACAGTAAGACCTACTTAGATGTTTTATGAACTAGCAATTTAAAGCCAAACAAATCACAGCACTCAAAACTTATCTTCTGTGTGACTAAAAACAGAACTGAGTTGAATTTGAGAAGGATTTTGAACAGCACTATCCTGACATATATCTTTGAAAATATGAATGTGTCTGCTTTTTAATTAAAGTAATACTTAACAAAAAAGCAACAAAAAAGTGCAGAACGCAACTAAATTAAATCAGTCTATAAATCTACACTTGGCAGAAACAGCACATTTACACCCCAATTCTTCAGGCTCAGAATGAGCTGCATCCACAAATAACTATTAATCTGCATCCATGGGTAACTATTAATCTGTGTGAGAAAATGTAACTACAGTTTCCTAAACTCACTCCAGCACACACACAAAAAGGACTGATAGCAGGCACTAGGATAAAACGAAAGATGCATCAAATCATGTATGGTCAGGTTTTGAAAAGTATGTGAGTGCCAAAACATCAGTTATTTTCTTTGTTGAAGTGGACATTGAACTTCAATAAACACCTTTGAAAAGTGCATCTTTCTGCAGCTTTTGTACCAATACAGATTTTTCTCCTCACAGAGTGTTAACACTTCCTCCAGTTTAGTTTGAAAGGATGGGATTTTTCATGGGGGAATATTTGTTCTCTTTAAGATACAAATCAATTCTTGATTAAAGTCTGATTTTTTTTTTGATCTCTTCCTCTGATCTTATTATTTAATAACGTCCACTGTTAATAACATCTGTACATAAACTACACTCTCCCAGCTGAATATTTGTACCTTTCAAATATTCCTGGCTGCAATTGATATGAAACCGCTGACCAAAATGCAGTGATGACTCTTCCTCCCATGAAGAGCTGCATAGATTTTGTATAAATCATAGCCCAAAGTCCCACCAGCCTCAGCTGAAGGCTACACAACCTCACTGATGTCTCCAGTAGCAGAGTACTGCCCAGAACACACAGGAGCACCATTTTTCTATTGTAGAAGGGATTCCTCTTAAGACTTATGACTTTGTCAAAGCAGCATGAGGAAAACTCGTTCCTCATGTCATCTGCTCTGACATGGCACAGAGGCAGAGCTGAAAATTAGCCTTTTTTATCTATCTGTAATCTTTACAGCAATATTACTAGTAGAAAATAAGAAAAGTATGGTATAGACAGAAATCACTTCTTTATATATGAGATGTTATTCATTAATGTGTACTTCCATTCTCAGATAAAGGATGCCCATTCTTTTCTAAATATTCCAATATTATTTTCCAGATAAACAGGCCAGTGCTACCAACATTTCATGGCTGTTCACAGTTGGTGCTGTGTAATTCTATGTCATTTTAATTAAAGAAGAATTCTGAGACAGTCTCCCCCTGTGCTACCATCAAGCATACAATTAACTGTGTACAATTTCTGCTGGGAACAGTCACACAGTGATTTCAGATTAATAATTTATTATTGCTTCCATATTTGTATCAAAAGAAAAAAAAAGCAGAATAGACTATGAACAAACCATCTACTAAAAACAGTGTAGATTTTAAATTTGAGAAGCTTATAATTCCATCCTATAGACCACGAAGATAAATAATCTCCACAGCTTTGCACTCTAAAAATTGCATGTTGGAAAGCCCTTGCTAAATGCTCAAGTGAGGAGAGCAATACAAGCTATTTCATTCACAACCTTTCATCATCCTTTTGGTCTTGAATAAGTGATTGTTCTACAACTTCCAATATTGAAGATCCAATTTCTGATCTTGACTGTTTTGGCATTTTCTTCAAATTAGAATCAATATCAAAATAATAGTAGCAGCTGGCTTTCTATAAACAGACACGGCTGCACTGATCTTTCTCAGCAAGTTCAAAAAGCAGGGCTTTTAGTGTAACTGCCCTCACCTGTTCTTTACAGTGCTTTAGAAACGAGTCAAACAATTCTACTGAGAGCTTAAATGAAAGCTTCTTAACTAAGATCTCTCCAAATCAAAGGAGTAAACAACACATCTGAGGTTTCTTCAAACACTGAAGGTAGCAATCAGGGAAGTCACTTGAATACTGTCCTAATGACAAAAAATGACAACCAGAATATTCAGTACAGCTCCTCATTGGGAAACTTTCCTATGGTCTCTTGCTATTGTCTTTCTTGATTTTGAGGGACTGTACAGCATATTAAGATTTGGGTGGTGGAAAAGGCTCAGGTACCCAGCAAATGAGATCAAAATGCAATTTAATCCAGATGTAAGAGTCTAAATTTACACATTAGCTGTGGTATTTCCTGTCCAACAGAAAAAACCCCCCAACTTTTAAAAACGTGTATCAGCCCATACTAACTGTTTTGAATTGGTACTCAGGAACAACTTTTCCTCATGAGCAGCAGTAGTGTTCATATATTCAAAATTTTATTCTGAGTAGATGCATCAATTTGCAAATAGGACTATTTGGGGCTGGAGGGATATCTAAATCTAAGCTCAAAACAGTATGACAATATCTAATTTTGTTGTCGGAGAGAATGGCAGAGCTTCTAAGATTTAAAATTATTCCCTGCATTTGATGTCATCTTTGAGAACATTACAATTATTTTGACCACAGAGTTATTAGCACTGTTCCAGGCAGCTATTTTTTCAAGTATACAGTAGTTTTCATGCTTTAGGAAATTAAAAACCATCTATGAACCTTAACCTTCAGGCTACCCACATTATAAATAATATTCATTTGAGGTCTGTGTTAAACATCTTTAAAGTACTTCTTGAGAACTCAGACTTCAGTCCCATCCAAAGACAGCTACTTATACACCTCTCTTACAAATTACTGATCTTACTGGGCTAGAAGCAATCAACAATTATGTATGAGCAGAAATCTTGTTTATCTTAATGTGTTGAATTTCCGTTAGCTAAGAGGACAGAAAGAGGGACTGAGCTTTCAGAATTGTTCAGCTGAAATGAGCTCACACTTATGTTAGCAGACATTTTACATCCAATTCAGCAGGAACAGACTCAGACCACTGTCCCACTGCATTTGAGTAAATGTGTTACCATTTTCAATGCCTTTCTGCCTTGCTGAGCCAGAGTGTTTCCAAAATAGGAATTTTACTTATGAACAGGCCACAAAGAAATACTTATGCCCACCTGGCCACTTCCTTAATGTAAAAGATGTTGCTTGAGAAACACTTCAAGAAAAATAACCTCACTAAAAAAAATTAAAATATTGCATGTATCTTCTTTGGTACTTTCTTGAGATAAAACGTGTCTTAATATTTTTTCCAGACATTCGGGACAGTGGGGGACCTAAGCCTGTGATGGTGTATATTCATGGAGGGTCCTACATGGAAGGCACTGGAAATTTATATGATGGCAGTGTTCTAGCAAGTTATGGGAATGTGATAGTCATCACAGTCAACTATCGCCTTGGGGTACTTGGTAAGAAGCTTTCAGCTTTCCATTAATCCCTGCTGTCTGCAATGCAATTGATATTATACATGAGAACATATTTGGGAAAAAAAAAAGGCAAAAGAACAACAACAGCTATTTTAAAATATTATTTGTCATATAAAAGGTTTGTGTTCTGTGGGTGAGATATGAAGACATTGCAAGTGAACCTGCTATCATGCAGTGGTATGAAACAGGTATTCCCATTGCTGAGCTGTCCAGACAGAAGAGTTCTCTTTTTTTTTTTATTTTGAATAACAGTGATGCTTTCCTTCATAGACAGACAAATTATTTAAAACAACCCCAACTATTAAGTCATAGACAATAGGATTTTCTACTGAAATGAAAGAAACTAACTTTTGAGACTTTGAAAAACTGAACGATTTTATGAAAACACCTTTTTACCTGATTGTTTTTGGAGCTTCATTGTGATTTTGAGAAGTGTTATGGGTGTCATTCCAATATCTCCAGTATTTCTTTTCCAGACCAAATTAGAGAATGAATCAGAGAATGAAAAAGTTATCTTTGGTTGTTTCGAATACACTCAATAGACTATGCTCATGCTGTTGGTAGATGTGTATGGTATCCCTCTGGTTTGTATTTCTGAAAAAAAATTGCTTTGCTATTTGCTCAGTGTAGTCACATTCATGATAAATTTCACCAGCTCTTAAGAAAATATGATTGTTGGTTTTTTCTTCTGTGTATTCTACCAAAATGTTGCATACTAGGACTCCTGAAGCAGGACTTGGATTCTGGGACACCATGGAGATCAGTACAGTAACTTTAGAAAACATACATAGGCATGAAGGTGTTCCCTGTAACATCTGAATGGGTGTGACAGGCCAAGTGTCATTCACAGCAGAGAATTGGTTCTGAAGACCAGTCAACTTTATATTCCAATCATGGGCATTAGCAGTGTCTGCTGCTCTGGTTTCCTTTTGTCCTTGTAGTTCATCATTGCTCTGTTTCTTGGTGTTTTGAATTCAATTAGCACGGTCCCCAAATGTATCGGTCTTGGTTTGCTCATCTGGGTAATTTTCTTCCAACAGTTTCATTTTTGTTAAAAATCTGACATCCTAATTTCATAAGGAGGGAGTGGATTTTGACTTTAGATTTTGAAATGGTCTACTACTATTGTGTTATACAAGGGACCGAATAATTTCCTGAAAGATCTTAACTATTTTTTGCTGGATTTATCTCCTTAGTATTGAAGGTTTCATTTGTGATATACCACTTCGAGCAAGGAAATTCTGGTATTTTGTGTGTTTTTCTTCCTCCTTCTGTTTTTCAATTTCTATGGTGACTTCAAGTCCTGGACACATATTAGTGCAGCAGTTAATAATTTGTAATCTGTGCCTCTAATCAACATTTCAATTTGACACCAGCGCTTGTCTTTGATGTCTGAAACAACATTTATGCATAATATATACCAGCATAAAAGAAAATATCTATTGTCAGAAAATGCTGTTTATTTTTGTATATAATTTAGTCTGCTTTCTAAGTCATTAGTAATTGAAGTGTTTAGGAGGGCTAGCTGCTTGAAAGACGAAAATTAATACACCTCTGTTGATGATAATGGTTTTTCCACTTGCAAATTAGCACTGATCCCTGAGGTAACCCATAGCTAACATCTCACCGAGCTTAGGAGATTTCATTTGTGTTCATGCTTTTGTGATTCTTTGGACTTTGTGGTCTTTACTGAGCCTCAAGGGGTAGAGAGCTAATTTTATTTTAAGTGGGACTTATTACAGTAAAACCTCTGAAATTCACAGCAGAATCCAATGATTGGTATGAATACTTGAAATTACTTTCAAACTAACTAAAATAACCCTGTATCAGGTTTGCAGAGGTTTCTTAGTTGAAGAAATGCACCTGTTAACTCTGTGTAGAAGTTGTCCGTATATATTGAATTTGGTACAATGCCCATCTGTCATGTATGAAATAAATAACGATGACATATCATTAAATAGGTAGTGTAGAAACACAGCAGCAATGAGAAAAGAAAATTTGAGCAGTTTACATTTTTCCTGCCTCTTCTTATTTTTCCTAATCCATAGGTAGCCTCAGAGTAGGGCTTTCCATAATCATAGTAGATATCAGCTTTTACCTGTGAGGTTTTGAAACTCTTATTCCTCACTGTTACAGCAGAATGATGCTGTGACCCTTTGCAGTCACATGAAATAAGATATGGTTTTATAAAAATGTAGTTGACAAATTCTCAGCTTCCCTTATCTGATCATATCCCACAAGGTGAGAAGTCCAGCTCCACTGACTGTTGCCTGTGAGACACTTAGATTTCACTTCACCGCCATGTAAAATGCCTGGTTGTACAGGCAGAAGAAGTATAGGAATTATTTTTCACATGAGAAGATGTAGAGAAAAATAAGATCTGTCCTCTCACTTTCATGTGACCCTTATTGGTCTGGCTTTCTTACATCAGTCTTTTGTGGATATATGTCTTTATACAGACAATCTCTGTGAGTCCTCAGAGTTCTGCCATTGTTTCACCAAGATTCACACTGTGACTTTTCTTAAATAAATAAAATAATAATTCATTATCATTCAACAAATGTTTAGAGCTGCAATAGCAACATTTTCTTCCAGACCAGTAGTGATGGGAGCAAGGATGGTTAGGTTCCTCACAGTACTACTATTAAATCCTCAGCAGACTTTTCCTGCAACTCAGATTATTTTTCTCTTTATTCTGAGTTGAAAGATGCTATTTTTTTTTTATGGACTAGTCTGCTCAAGGGGGTGCTTTTTATGAAGATGTAAGATTTGCTTATAAATAAAATTTTAGAAAACATTTAAAAGTGAAATCTATTTGGTAAAGAGAAAATAATAATAAAAATTAAAGAAGGATGGAGCAAGTGCATTTTAAAAACAAAACAAAAAACTATACAAAGCCCTCATGAGCTCCCTGGCCCAATTTTATCTTTGAAACAAATCTGAGAATGCAAGTCTGTTAGAAACTGTCCTTAAATAAAGATGATGAAAAACCGAACTCTCTGTCCTGGAAAATTGGGGGCTACTGAGTAAGAAGCCATTGGAAACAGACTATTTATATCTTCTTTAGATTCTCTTTGAATGCAAGTCCTGTGCAAGCAATCTCCTCTAGCAAGGAATATTGCACTAGCAGTCTAATAGTCTTGAAGGACAGCGGAGGAATAAGTGCAGATATATTCTTATGGCTTCTTTTTAGGAAAGGACAGATATGAAAACAAGTTCAGACTTTAAATTCAACTATTCTGAGACTTCAAATGATTACTCAATATATATCCATTTGGTAAAAAACAGGCACATTTTATTTAAATTTCATTTAAAAATGTGAAAGGATTATAAAAGAAGCCTCTTCAACATCCAGAAAAGACAATGATAGACAGATTTAATACTGCCAGTGCTGTTTTATGTGTTCTTTCTTATGAAAGCTTTATTTAGACAAGGAAAATGCTTTGGGTCATCAGTGGCTGCTACCCCTTTTAATTTCAAGAGGGGAGAGAAAGGAGAGAGGTGGTTTATGCAAACTAGGAACTTGTTTCTTCATTTTATTAATTTATACTCTTTGCTCTTGATTATCTTTAAACCACAGGACTTCAATAGAACTGAAAAAAAAATTTTATTGCAGCTCACAGGCTGAACTGGGGGATAGAATAGTGACTCGCAGGAATCTCCAGGTTGAGCAGTGTTTTATATTTCCCATTTTTTCCTCTTTAAAAGGCAGTGGTTGTCCCTACAGAAACAGTAAATTGTCATTCCAAGGGTCAGTGTTAAAAAGTGGTAACAAATAAAAAGGAAAAATTTTCTGTATTTTGTATTTTCTATTTGGCATTGTGAAGGCAAACGTTCTAAACTTTTAGACCAAAATTCATGTCAAAATTGAAACAAACCCTTAAGTGAGATTGTCTTGGTTATGTCTTCTTTAATTATAAGCAATTTTCCCTTTGGAGGAGGGTATAAGAACCATTCTGTCACTTATCCTTGCATTTGTATTGTCACCCTGTAGCTGGAGAATATTGACTGGGATTACTGAATAGAAGACACATATCCAGGTATTCCAGTACTTTGATCTTTTTTTTTTTTTTGCCAGTTAGAACTTTTAATGCTGAAAGTAAAGTCACTGCAGCAGACTGCTTGAAAGGTCTGATATCCTTATTCAGGACACTATTTCCAAAAAAACCTGCACTGAAATCACTGGGGCTCTTCAGTGCAGTGCATCCCCCTGTGACAGAGCCTAGTTGGCCATAATTTCAAGCGAGGCAGTGAGGAACAAGGATACTGGAAAGGTACTTGCTACTCATGCACAGAGCTGTTCTTTGAAGAAATCTGCTGTGTTTTACAGCTCAAAACTCAATTTTTCAGTAGTGTGTTGTGTGACTTGACTGTGCTGGCCTGCATCATTCATGTCAAATAAAATACAGAATAGTGAAAGAAAAGAGAACAAAGCAAAAATAGTCTCACAAAAGCCCTTTCCTACCTTTTTCAGTGACTGTTAGAGCTTTCTGGATAACGTAGTGACAGAGGGTGAGTGTTATTATGCCTTAAAATGTTTTGTTGCTGTATGTCTGAAGATATTAGGAAAATGCATTAGGTTTGAAAGTACATATTGCTGCTATGCAGGATCATGCCAACCAGCAATTTCTTATAGGCTAAAGAGGTGTGTGAAATGTAAGGATACAGCCCTGCAGTAAGTGTTGGGCAGTCTGTGCCAAGCCCAGCATTTCTGCCATTATCCATCTCACTCTCAGCAAGACGTTGCATATTCCCAACAGGCAAAAAAAAGATTAAAGCACAACCTTTCCTGTATGAGTAAGTTCTTGCACATGGGTTTGTTTCCCTTACTATAGTAATTCCAGATTGTAGCCTGGTGAACCTTTTCATGGGATGAAGAATTATCAGTTGACCATTTGCAGGTCACAGAGATGAGAATATATTATAATGAAAACTACTTCAGAACAACTTGGAAGTACCTGCCTGTTTCATGAGTCTAATTCCATTGGGATTGACTGGAAGGTGCTGTCTTGTTTGGTTTTGATACTTTCCTCTTTTTAAATGGAATAAAATACCATAATTTTTCCTATTGCTTTCAAATTAGATCTGTTAGTTTCACTGTTAATCTAATCTATGAAACTGATTGATCTTAGTTTTGGTAATTATTTACTTTGTATTTTTTCCATCACATTGTTTGGATGGAGTATTTTCTGCCTTGCTCTCCTCCTTATTTTGACAACAGGGTAGTACTGCTGACAGTATTAAACAGAGGATATCTTGCAAATATGATCCAAAATAATACATAAAATTTAGATATAACCCTTTTCAAAATTGCTTCATGTCAGATTTAAAGCTTTGGTCAACTTCATAAAGATACTGTGATGACTTAATGTCCTGTATTACTTAAGTATTTTTGCATATATAACCTGTCATATTTTTATTCTGCAATGTGGAGATTGTCTTTCCTTCTGAAAATAAGCCTTTTTACTTCAGTAAAAGTAAGCATCTCATGGCATAGTGACTATTCAGTGAAAGTAACAGTGCAATAAGAAGGTTTATGTTAGTTAGATATCAAAGGAGATAAAAAATGTACAAAGATTCTTTTTCCTACGTTAGTTAGACTGTGGGGTTTTCTTTTATAGTTCAAAATTTAATATCCAGTAAAACTGGGAAAATGTTTGATCATTAGCTTTGGTGACAAGCACATCCATTATCTTTTTATGAAACCTTAAAGGTACTGTCAGGAGATGGCATTTTATTCCAGCTTTGCTGCACCTCCAAAGTGTCTCTGATGAGCCTTTTTTCTATTATCCATTTCCTAACATGTTTGAGTAAAAATGATAGATGAGCAGAAGATTATATATTATTGCCTAATTAAAAGTACATTACGTTGAAAGTGAAGATGGGAAATTAATAGCAAAACACATCAAAATGTGCAGTCAAAAATCATTCAAGTTTTCTGAATTGGAAGAACATGCAGCAAATGTTAATCTATAAATACTTTTAGGGACCCCTGGCAGCTTCATAACAGTTCTCCTTTAGACATAAGAATATGAAGTTGCTTATAAATGAAATTTTAATATTTTGGGATTGTGCAGTAGAGAACGTGTCCACAAGGCCTGATCTGATCCCACCTCAGCCTTGGGCATCAGTGTTTCATGGTATAAAACCCTCCAAACGAATTTGATTCTAGATAAATGGAAGAAGTTAAGATAGAGCACTGCAGTTATCTATTCCCCCTGGTGCTGTACTTCACAAGGTCTGATTTACACACACTTAGAATCCTAAAAATGTATTAGACAATTCTTATTTAATATAGCAGGTAACCTCAGGGCAGCCCAGTTTGCAGGAGGCCCAAGCACAGCTCATCTAGATTTGCAGTGTCCTAATTTCTTAGGTCCGTTACTAGAATTAGCATTCAAATCTCAAACCTGCTGTAATTAATGACATTTTAGAGTTTGTTTTTTTTTTTTGTGAGCTTGTACCAGCCAAAGGGAGTGGGGTATGCAGTGAAACAGAGAAAGGAAGATTGCCACACTTGAATCTGTACCATCAAAATGAAAAAATGGACTGGCGGTAAACAATAGGTTATTGACTGGAGATGTTTAAAGGGTCAACTGCAGTGCACAGCAGGCAAGATATTTATGAAATGAGAACCTTGAATATATAGTGCACTTTTAAAATGAACCATTTCTTTTCTATTTGAGCTTTTTGTAGCACAGCAAATTGACATTATCCACCTGCTTGGATAGATGCATACACACATCAGCTTCTCTGTTTTTTAGGGCACAAAGACATCTTATTTGCCAGGTTTCTATCTTGGTACAGGCACATTTTAAATAACAGGTTGATTCTAACATTCGTCACTAGACTTCTTTTTTAGTAAACAGAAAAAAAACAAATAACAAACTTTAAAACTAATAATTTTGGCATGAGAGCAGTTTGTGTCTTTTCTGCCAAGAAAAATTACTTTTTTCAAAGACAAATATCCTTCATCAATATTTAATCATATAATAAAAGTATTCCAGTTTTTCCAAATAGCAGATTTATCTTCAACAGCATAATAAACTTCAGCATGATAATATTTGCAAAATAGGAAAGAAAAAGAGTTTACTGAAGACAAGTTACATATACCTTACTGCCTCAGAAAAAAAAACAACATCAAAATCTTTGACCCTATTATCTGACATGAAGTTATTTGTAATTTTTATCACCTAGCTCTGTGCAACTACCTTCACTTTCCTTTAAGTAGTATCTCACCAAATTACTTTTACAACATCACCGATCCCCATGCAAACCCTTTAATCTGCAGTATTACTAATGTTTCAGCTATACAATAATAACCTGTATTCTGCACTATACACTATCCTAAACCTTTGGCTGTCTTATGATGGGAGATTTGTCAGGAAGCCAGATTTGGCCCCATCCTTAGAAACAAACAGAATTTAGGCTCCTCTGCCTTTGCCTGAAAGCCAAACTTTCCAGGAAAGGATCTGTTTGACTATAAGACAAGACGTGGGAATAAATTAGGATTTTTGTGCAATCTGTATCTCACCACAGCATTCCAACACAGAAATAATCCTCTGAGTTTCCAATATTGTGTTTTCCAATCAAAGCAGGGAGACATTAAGAAATACTCTACAGTTCAGCATCTTGGGGAGGTCTGTGCCCAGTCTGGGTGGGTCGGGCACTCTGCACTCCTCAGTTTTATGCTGCTGTAATTCATGCCCAGAAAAAAGAGGTGAATGAAGATTCTTTTAACATTTATGACAGAACTAGCAGGACAAGTGGATAGCATACTTCTAAATTCCCAGTTCACTGCATTTAATTACATATATTAAAATAGTTCTCTGAAGCTTAAATTAAGCACTTCTGTATACGGTGGGGCTTTGGAAGCAATAGATAACTTGACAGGGATTTCCATTGCAAATGTTGCTCTCATTTTTCACACATTTCAAATACATAAAATTGCTAGTTTTATGGGTTTTTTTGGTGTGCAAATTAGTTTACATTTATAGGTACTAGCTCAAATACTGTTCTGATACTTCCTTGATGTAGTACCTCATGATATTTTTGAATCAGCTGAACAAGATCTGTATTTTAAGGTTGTAACAGCACTTTTTAATGGTTCAGAAGAGTAATGTGAACAATAGATCTAGAGGAACAAAACTTTCTTGGCAGCAGTACTGGCAAGAGAGGGTCCTAAATTCTTTTTCTGTTTAATGTGTGATCCATGTGTAAATGCCTGCCTTAGCCAACATAGAAAATACTACAGTAAAAATGTAGCAATTTGCATTACCTTCCGATGGAGAATATATAGAAAACCACATTGTTTGATATACTGAGTTCTTACATCCCACAATGTACTGGCAAATAAATATCGTTTTGGCAAAGACTGCATTTGAATATATTATCACATGAAAAAGTGCTACATGAAGGCCTATGAAAGGCCAGAGGAAATGATGTATATTGGTTAACATCCCTTGTTAAGCAAAGTATGAAAATTGCCTTCCAGCAAACATAAATAATAGATACCAATGTATTTATAAAATTATTTTGAATATATCTTGTCTTGTATATGTTGCAAGCTAAAAATATTTTTGAGAAAAGAAAGATTACCTATATATCTTAATTAAGTATTTGAAATATGTCCTCCATGTTTCAGGGAGTTTATTGCTTGAGAAGCAAGACACAAATAAATCTTACCGGTGTTTTTCATTATTCTGCAGTAATTTTTCACTATTTTTTTTCAAGATCCTAATGAAATAGAATGAAAATGAGGTGAACAGTCTTTCTCTGGGAGACTCATTGCACATTCAAGAATTCTACTGGGTTTAAAAATTATTTTTCTGTATTTTTTTGGTCAGGTCTTGAGTGTTTGTTTTTATGAAATCTCCAATACTCATTATTTTCTCAACACCTTTCACCAGGGTTTTGGTTGAGGGATCTTAAATTGCCATAGTATGCTGAAAAAATTCTTCGCTTTTCATTTTGGTATTGGAGAATAAAGTGTTCAGTACAGAAGTACAAAATATAAAGTGAGAAGAGGCATAACACCATGTAATTTCAAATAATTTCAGAAAATAAGACAAACATATCCCTAACCTGTTTTCCTTACTTCAGTTCTAATGTCCCATGAGTTTGGCGAGCACTTATTTGTATCACCTCACTAATTTCGACAGGAAACACACGGATAAATTAATTTCTTCCAAAAAAAAGTTGGTTTCCATCTTTACTTGTTGGTATAATATATTGCACATTAGTTGATTTGCTTCTATGTTGAAATTTTCCTTTCAACTCCAGGTAGACACCCCATCTCCACTGGAGATGGGTTTGTATTTCATCTGTGAGGCTTTGCTGAAGCAGGGAGACACAACAGGGTGTGTTTTACAGAGCCCTTAATGCACATCCCATGTGTCTGTGAGGCACGAGGCCAAAGGCCATGTGCTTTCAGCTCCACATGAAACATATTAATGACCCTGTAAAATACACCCTGGAGCATCCTAATGCTGCTATAATTATTCACTTTATTATTACATGCCTCTGGAAAAAAAAATAATCTCTAAATATTTTCCTTTGGCTTTTATATAGTCCTTAACTAAGAAGGCTAAAGGATGGCAAGGAAAATGTTCACATTAAAGGGAGTATTAACTTTCTTTTTGCCAATTTTTTTCTGATCATTTACCTCTCCTACAAGGAAAGGCTGATGAAATTGGGTTTGTCCAGCTTGGAAAAGACAAGGCTTTGGAATGACCTGATTGTGGTCTCCCAGTACCTGAAGGGAGACAACAAGAACTGTGGAGAGGGACTTTTACAAGAGCCTGGAGTGACAGGATGAGAGAGAATGGCTTTAAACTGAAAAACAGTAGTTTTAGATTGTATATGAGGAAAAAATTCTTTACTCTTAGGTTGGTGAGGCGCCAGAACAGGTTGCCCAGAGCATCTGTGGATGCCCCATCCCTGGAATTGCTCAAGGCCAGGCTGGACAGGGCTTGGAGCAACCTGGTGCAGAGGAAGGTGTCCCTGCACATGGTGGGGGATAGAACTAAATGATCTTTAAGGTCTCCTCCAACCTAAGCCATTCTATGATTCCATGATTTAAAATTTTCTCTTCTGACGCTTCATGGGTTTGCACATCCTGTGTGTTCAAAGCTGAAAAACCATTTCATTGCTGAGTTGCTCCTTCTACTGTAATTGATAGCTGTTTGGATGCACATTGTTTGGATTTTGATTCTCATTAGGTTCTTGAATTTTTATTAGAGATAACTTTAATAATAAACTTTTCTAATGTGTGTTCCCTCCAGCTGAAGACGTGTATTGAAAATGTTATTGATATTACAAGATAGTACCTGTATTTTCCAGCAACCACAAAATTCGACATCTGTGGTAGTACCTGAATTTCATCTTTGCAGTTGTTTCTAAGCTAAAAGTTATAGAAGCGAAGATCACAATTTGAAATTTAAGGTTCCATTAAATTTAAGGTTCCATTCTTAAATGGCTTTAAAACTATGCACACATGTCCTTTTCTTTCCCCTTCATAAGCACATAATGTTGCTTTTCCATCCTTTGAAAGTTCTATATAGTTTTTTGGCTGTTCTCTTTTTATAAATATTTCATAGGTAGTGTTTTGATCTCTGGTTCAACTTCAGCCTTGGCAGCTGAGGTTTTTGTTGAAAAGTTTCTTTTGAAAGTACTGCGTACAAACAAATTTACAAACAGGAATATATTCAGTAGGTGTAATGTAACTGATAATATTGAAAAAGTATTATGAAGAATAAATGTTCAGTTTTAACCTTTTTTTTTTTCTTGAGACATAAAAAATATAAAAAAATAGCATTACTTGGCTTTAGATTCAGCTGAGGGTTAGAAGAAATCTGGGTAATCTCAAAAACATGGGAAAAAGCCCTTCTCTTGCAGACAATGTTGTCTTGCAAACACATCCAGTTCCAGGCTGTCACAGAGCAGGTCCTCTTGCAAGATGGTTGCAAGCACCTGTCACTAGGAACCATCACCTTTGCCAGAACCTGACCTATTTTTGCTAGGACCAACCACACATAGGAAATCCTGTGTTTTATGCCAAAGAAACAGCAACAGCATTTTGCATCTGTAGAAGAACCACTTAATGCAGCGTCTCTGAAGGAGGTGTAGGTTCTGTTCCTGCTGCCTAGAGCACTAAAGAAAACTGGGTCTATGTATTTATTTTTCTCTTTTATTCCCATTCTTGCAAGCACCTTTGCGGATCCCCACTCTTCAAATCTTCACAGTGTTCCAGAATGACTCTGGGTAAGTTTTGGATATTGCACTCGTAGAATGTGGGTCCTGCACTGCTTTTATATGATTCCCTTACAACACTCCAACAAAATAGTATCGAAAAATGAGCCCGGGTAGGTTTATTTCCCATTAATGATTGAATACTGACATTGGGATGATGGAAATAGATAAGTTCCTTTGTCTGACAGTACAGATGACAGCTTTTGTCACGAGACTGCACTTTTCATTTACACAAGTGCTTAGTCAGTCTTTTGCTGCTAAAACTTTTGAGTCCTTTAAAAGCTTTTTCTATCACATTCTCTGTAGTTTCCTCCAGGGAGACCTGCATGATTTAGGTAAAGATAATCAATCTCACTGAAAGAAACAAAATTACTTGTGACGATCAATGTGTGCTTATAGTTACTTGTTGTTAAAGCCATCCTGCAAAGTTGCAGAACCCAGCAGAAACATATTCAGAACGTGGTTCCTAACTTCTCCCTGCCAAGCAAGCAATATGCAAAATGTCGAAGAAAACTAAAACAAGCATATGAAGGGGTCTGGCTTTCACTAGTTTCAATTTGAGTTTATATAGAATGAGGACGATTTTAAAAAAAAAACAACTCAGACTCTTCTTCGTAGCATCTAGCAAAAGAACAAGTGGCAATAACAGACCAATAATAGAGGAAATTCCAGAAATAAAACTCTTGTTTATTCTGAGGGTGGTCAGGTGCTGGATCAGGTTGCTCCACACACTGGGGAGCCTCCAGTGCGTGGAGATATTCAAACGCTGTCTGGACACAGACCTGAGTAACGTGTTGTAGTTGACTCTGGTTTAGCAAGGGAGGTGGTTTCCAGAGGTTTCCAGAGGTCCTTGATGCCTCAAAGTTGTGATTCTGTGATCTTAAGGCAGAGTAGTGGGTGTACTATGAGAGGGCAGATGAACTATTCTCTAGATATGTACCTGATCTTTTAACTCCTGATTATCATTGTAAACCTTGTCTCTGCATAGTCTGGGCTCTCATAAAAATGAATTAGACCGTTAAAGTTGTCTTAGGCAAAAAATATGGTTTTCTGCAAAGCAATAACTACACTACTACCTTTTTTTTTTGACGTGAGTAGAGATATCATCTACTTCCATGTGCTGTGGTTTCGGACTGTGGCTCACTGGCACAGAGAGGATTACCTATGGTACCATCCCAGTGGAGTAAACCAGCTCTGTTTTGACAGTCTGGCAGTGAGAGATAATGATCTGTCTCCTGAAAAGTTAACGGTGGCTTATGTGCAGAGCAGACATGCAGAACCTTTTTCACACCTAAGCCTTTCAAGGTCTTTTGGTAAACCCTGCGCTTATCATAGTATTACACAGAAATTAAACGGGGGGTGGAGGTGGATGAGAATCACATGGTCACAGGTTGCATCAAGTGAAGTCTTATGCTGTAGCTTTTTCAGCTGGAATTTGGGGTTTTGGGAAAGGAGCTCCTGATTTTAAGGAATCCTAAAGGTTGCCTGTGAGTTATAAGGAATGGAAAAGTACGTTTTCTCTCCTTTCTTTGCCTGTTTTTCCTCTTAGGAAAGTGTCCAGTGTAAACTGGGTCTAAACCCATGAAATATTGGCTGGTTTTAGTTTGGTGACAATCATTTAGGTTCAGCCTCCAGTCACTGAGCTATATGGAATCCTCCTGTTTTTCTTTTTTTTGTTTTTGTCATGCCAGGGTATTTCCTCTGTGCTGCCATTCATCTTACTGTTCCTCTTCCACACGATTTGGCAATTCCTGAGCATATAATTTTTCACATCTTTTGACACGTTTGAAAAATCAGATGTTGATGAAGGCCAATTTCTTAACTAAAAACTGACTACGCTACAGGTGAATACATCACTTAGGGTACATTAGTGAAATTCTAAAACCTTATTTTTTGAAAGCTGATCATATACTAAAAGCAGCAAAAAGGAAAAAAAAATAAATTGCCAATTACAGCTAATAGCTTTCTGCATTTGACATGAATAAAGCAGATTGCAAGTTCTTTTAAAAGCAACTTCTCAGTAAATCCAAGTAGTGAAATGTTTTGGAATGAAGCAGTAGCAAAAAGCAGGTTAAATGTCCTGTGCTTAACAACTTGCAGAGTATAGAAGTCTGTTTTAAAGACATCTTTGGGGATTTCTCTGTAAGAACACAACTGATAAATGTGTTTGTTTTGTTTTCCCTCGAGAGTGTTTACATACATCCGATATTATTTACTGCATCTCCATTAAAAAAACTCCTAAAAAAATGCGAGTTTTAAAAGAATGCCAAAAAAAGACAACCCAATGCTAGTAATAAACCTTTTTTTATTAAATATTTTCAGTATTACCAACTCTTTAATATCAATATCTCTAAGGTAAACCAAACAAGTTGAAGTACTTTTTTTCTGAAAGCTGAAAACGTATTTCGTATATTAAGGCACTCATTTTTCAGAAGGAATATCATAGTAGTTTTAATGATGGAAGAATTTTGAAGAAAAGCCAAGAGCTTGTTATACTATGATAAGTCAAGAAGTAAAGATGACTCACCAAAATAGGGCTTTCTGAACATTTTTTATATATGTATTTTTCAGTGCTGTGCAAAGCACAGATGAAAGGTTAAGAGAGTAATAAACAAAGCTGGAATGTGATTTTGATGGGTAAGCTGCACTTTGATCTTCAGACTATAAAACACTGCTAGCTGGGTCAGAACTAACACTCAGTAGGACAAACAATCACTTGTTCGCTGCACTATAAAGTTCAAAATTCCTTATTCTATGCCATGCTAGCAAACATTCCATGGCAGTAAAGGAAGAAAAGGGAGAATGAAGGTGTTTTAGCAACTAAAGCAACATTAAACATGTTTTAATTAAAGTTCCTCTTTGAAGTTCTATGATCTTTAACAAGTAGCACTATAGAAATGGATTTATAGCGAATACTGAGCAATGTTAAAGATCTTGAAAATACTAATAATATATGGAATTATTTAAAACCAGAAATGAAATTGGAGGTTAGGTGGTATCTTAAAAAAGAAAAAAATCAGTGTTGCTTTGATTTCAGTTAGGCAAGATTACATTCTCTACTACACCCAATTGTTCTCCTCCATTCTGATTTCATAGGATCATAGAATATCTTGAGTTGGAAGGGACCTAAAAGGATCATCAAAGTCCTACTCCTAGCCCTGCAGAGAACAATCCCAATTTCTATTTTCTCCTACTCATTCATCTCTTCAGAGAGATGTCTACTTCTTTTTAAGCTTCTTAGTTTCACCTGTGCTTTCCAAACACAATCAGCTGTGCTCTCAGGTCTGCAGCTGTACCACCACTGTCCCTGGAAGTGTTCAAAAAGACCTTTAGATTTGTCACTTGGGAATATGGTTGAGTGGTGAACAGGGCAGTGCTGGGGGAATGGTTGGATGCTGATGATCTGGGAGGTTTTTTCCAACCTTAATGATTCTGTGATTTGCACACTGCTCTCTAGTTTCACATCAGTCTGAAGAAGAGGACAGTTTGAGTTAGAAGGAAGGCTATCTCGGGAGCATGGCAGCAGAAAGAATATAATAGAAAATCCAGATGCTTAAAAAAACTCCATGAGTTTGGTGTTTCCTTTCTTTTGGCATGCCTGGTCTTTGTTGCTAAAATAGTTTTGGGGGTTTTATACCACTCATGATTTCCGTTGTTCCTGATTAACTATAAATATAAGTAGTTCTACTGATTGCAGTTAGATTGCTCACATAAAATTAACATATGATAGATTTTTATAGAATATGAATCTTGGAGAATACAGTAAATAAATTTGTGAAGGTTTGCTCTTAGGAAAACTGGAAAAATAAATATTTTTTTCCTCTTGGAATTTCAGTGCAGGAAAAAGTGTGATTTCCACTTGACTGTATTTGTTTTGCATTTCAATCTTAAAATAAATATTAGTAATTCTAAAGATACATACTTTTCTTGATTGTCTTAATAAAGCCCTTTTAGCATTTTACTGGATGACAATACAAAATTGGCTGTTTTTAAACAAACAAAATCCAACCATTGAAAAGTACTTTTTTTTTCAACAAAAAGCATACCCATAGTGACCTTTTTATGTACAAGGTAGTCACAAGATTATCACCTACTATGAATAGGAGTGTCACAAATGCATAGATTGTGCTTAAAAGTGGGACCATATCTTTTAATTACATTCTTGATTCTGGCAAATCTCAGGCAATAAAAAACTCATTAATTTTAATTGTGTTGGATCAAGCCCTGTATTTATAATGGGGTGTAATTGTCCACTGCATTCATGACATCTGGCAATATAATTCTTGATCATAAGGAGAGCACTTTATTGGGGCAGGATTAGCCATCAGGCAGTGTTAGTCACGAACAAAAAGCTATTCAGAGAATTCCTTCATCAGTGATTAGGAAATAAGTCAGAACACATATTTATTTATATTTATTTGTTACATTGCTCCTGTCACAATGATGTCAACCTAAAGTAGATACAAGCCGTTGTTCCTGACAGAACAACTCAATTTCAATCTGTTAGAGGTTGAAGGATATGCCTGTTTATTCCATAATTTTTTTTTTTTGTCCAGAGATTTCCACCACTGAAAATCTGATGAGCAAGAGAGAACTGACATGCCATAAGTGTGAGCTGGCCCATTGTATCACAGTGCTGTGGTATGCCTTCATGGCTTGATTTATCTGAAAAAAGATCTTTAATGCCCTTCACAACTGTGTCTCAGCAGAGGAAAATACTGAAAGTACCCAGATTGTTAAATCTACCCTGGATTACACAATACATGTTATTTATCTGTTTGTTAATTATTCTTGACTAATTCATTAATGACTTTCTCTTGGATTCATCTACAGAGACATTGATGGTGCTCATGACTGAGACTTTCAATACTGTTGCTATGTACAGTCCAAATATTTGGTTTTGGGGATGCAACAGGGAGATTAAGATAACACAACTCTCATTTCACACTTTCATCTTGACAGCGTTTGTTTTGTCTCTCAGCCAGTGAACATTGGCCTGGCTGCCTGGCTGTGCACAGCTCAGTGGAACCCAGGAGGGAAATGATTATTACTTGCTTCTCTCCTGTTCTACACCAAATAGCAGGTAGTGATGGCATTTCCTCTCCCTTGATCCTCCAGCTTATACAAGGCACTTTACTCCAGCAAGTGCATAATACTTAAAGCTATTGCAGTTCTGTACACCCTCAGAGACTCTATTCCAGGGTTTCTTGTCAAGGAGCTCAAGTGCTGTGTTGAATTGTGTGACACACAGGGAAGTTAATAAAGGACCTGTGTTGGTCTGAAAGCCAGAGTACGCTGTATCCTTACATTTGGAGTAGTAATAGAAGAGAGACCAAAAATTTGACATTGCAATACATCTATTTTTCAGGAAGCTATGTTAAATATCTTGTTCTTCACATGAAAAAGCTTAATTTCAAGTGAAATAAAACCTAATTTCCAAGGAAAATAAATCAAATATCACAGCTATCCCACCTTCCCTGAATAACTCATTAAAGTCTTTAAAAAGTAAATAATGATGGTTGGAAAAAAAAGACTGTTGATAATTTATTTAAGCAATTTAAACTGTTGGTCACTTTGTTGTAAGTTTTTATGAGATGAACCTTGTTTGCTGCTTCTTTTCAGGCTCTAAATTTGTAGAATGGATAATGGAAAAAGCAAGTATGCAATTGAATATTTTTTTCCCAGACAGTCCTGTACAGGTTTTGATATTTTCAAAAATGGCCTGCGCCAATATATCTGTTTTTGTTTTAGAGAATAATTAAATTGTAATGCATAAGACTATCTGAAATTGTATCAGTAAAGTAGTCAAAGTGAAATGTGCCGTTGCATGAGGGATGAAACAGAGGAAATAGAACAGCAATATGGGAATTATTCTTCTAATTAGCTTAGGTTGATTGTTGTTTCTGGCAGTTGAGATATATGAGAGCTTGGTAGAGAGACAAACAGAGGGAGATGAATGTAACAGGCCCATGTATACGTGGTTTGATGTCACTGTTTTGGGTTGGAAAGTGTGGTGTTTCTTTCAATATCTCTTTTTCTTCCTCTCATCTCAAAGATTTCTCGCTCTCCTTTTTGATCGTTCATGTATCTAAGAAAGGTTTTTCCACCCCACTACCATTAGTTCAGTACATCTAGGTGTCATCTGCCTAACAGCATAATGAGCAGTAATAACTCATAATGACCGTAATGAGCACTAACAGCAGAACATGTCAAATATACTGGAAAAAAGAATGGTTCCCTATGGGACTCCAGCCTCCTCAAAGTGGAGCTCCAAAGTGCTACTGGAGATAGCTGTGAACTACTGAACTGCAGTGCAAACACAGCTTGTTCCAAAAAATCATTTATAGTTGACATTTTTTGACATTATATTCATTATAAAGTGAGATTGCGCAGAGGATTTTGAAACAAAACAGGTGTTTAAGTTTCTAGTCAAACCTGAAGGGCAAGTTCTTCTCATCAGGGCAAAACCAAAATGCAAATCTAACACTGGCCACAGAGCAGCAAACTGATTTGGCTTCTGCTAAAGGTGGAACCAAATTTTGTGAAAAGATTTGGGGCATTTAAGTTAAAATGTGACCCAATATATTACTGATTTACTCTGTCTACATCACAAGCAGGTCTTGAGAGTAGCTGCAGTCAGATAGGCTTCATGCCATTCCCAAAACAGTGTTTGCAGCTATAGACGTTCCACATTAATTTACTTGATTTATCTTACACAAAAGTTTGTTGATTTTGCAATTCTTATATTTCAGGCTTCTGGGAATATTCTGACATTCTGTAATTTTTTTTTTAATTTTTTTTGCTTGATTTAACTGATGCATCACAGTAAAAGACCTTCTACACTTACCTAGAAAATTAAACTGTTACAGATATCATCATGATTCCCTTGATAATTTCCCTTGATACTGGCTAATGTTCTATGCAGAAAATAGTAACAATAGCACTATTTTCTTATAAAATAATCTTTTAAACCTCTAAAAAAATTCAGCTATATTTTGTTCTAATCTAATCTTTCTTTTTGTCTTATTTCTTTTTTGGTTGGTATTTTCAGAGAAGCCAGGTCACATGGGAAAATAATGTCTCCAACATGAAAAACATACTTGTTCATGTCTGTTCACAAACTGATCAGCTTTATGCAACTTTCATTTATGTTTGAGAATTTAGGTATGAGACTATGAAACTAAAATGCAGCACCCAGGTTCCAGTCCTATGATAAACAGTCAGAGAAACCGTAGGAAACCATGACGTGTTACCAAGTGCGTCCCTCAAGTAGATTTTGGGCATCAAAGATGTTACTGAAGTAATGCTGTTGCCTAAAATTGATGCAATTTTCTTTAGCTGAAGTACTCATCAAGTTTGTAAGTACATGAATATTTTTCTCAGTAAGTGGTCCAGTTTGTTTCACCTCAGTTAATTGCAGTCTTGTGGATATGTTTGCCACATCAGAGCCTGAGAGTCTGAGAGTATCAACATCTATCAAACAAGGAAACATAAGGAAATATAAAAAAAAAGTTGCTTTACTAATCAGCAAGAAAATCGAGCCCAAATGTCATAATCTTCTAAACAGCAGTGTCACTGGGGCCTGATGCTAAATACAGTCAGCTAAGTACTGTGCATAGCAACAGACTGCACTGGTTTTGGAAAACATCTTCCATGAAATCTGTGTAGGTGGAGACTTTTTCAAGGAATGCCAGTCCGTATTGTTTCTATAACGGGAAAAAATTAGGGCTGATTTCACAACCTTTTTTTTTTGTGTTGTGTTTAGGTGGTATGTAAAAGAAGAAATCAAGAACTTTTCTAAATGTTAAGACAGAAGGTGCTCTAAATACTAATTACCTTCTGTAGAATAATCACCGTATGTGCAATATTGTCCTTAATTAGATCAGTCACAGAAACAGTCCTGTAAGAAAGACTGTGTGACTCCTCTGTGCTGACCACAGATGTGTCAGTACTTGTATTCAGGTCTTTATATGTTACTGTATGTCCATACATTCAGGCACACATATATGTCACAGTTATTATGCAGCAACACTTGGCATGTACTTGAGATGTTACATCACTTTATGAAACACATATATACTTCATGATTTCCTCATAAAACATATAAGACACTTTCATCCCAGGTGAGATACAAGAAAAGAGACTTTCCAAACGTACAGGCCTGAGTACATAAGAAGCAAAAATGGCAATTATAGAATCACAGAATATTTTGGATTGGAAGGGACCTTAAATATCATCTAGTTCCAACCTCTATACCATGGGAAGGGACACCTTCCACTAGACCAGGTTACTCAGAACCCTGTCCAACCTGGCCTTGAACAATTCCAGGCATGGGGCAGCCACAGGTTCTCTGGGCAACCTGTTCCACTGCTTCACCACCATTATAGTAATGAATTTCTTCCCAATATCTCATCTAAACCTCCTCCAGCTTAAGGCCTTTCCCCCTCATCCTGTCACTCCATGCCCTTGTCCCAAGTCCCTCTCCAGCTCTCTTGGAGCTCCTTTTGGCACTGGAAGGGCCTCTAAGGTCTCCCTGGAGCCTTTTCTTCTCCAGGCTGAACAAACCCAACCTAGTTTATCTCCGTAGGTGGGGTGTTCCAGCCCTATGATCAGCTCAGTGGCTCCCCTCTGGACGTGTTCCAACAGGTCAATCCCAGCTAATGATCAAACCATCTGAAAACACTGGCCCAAAAGAGCCATCTGCCAGGCTGATCAGCGTTCCACTAGTCCAGATATCTCACAGGCTGCTTTTGCAAATCCCTCAGCCCATGAGAAGATAAAATATAATTTTGAGGGAATGGGGACTATTTAAGAAAAATATTTTTAGTCTTCCAGTCAGTCTGAGCAGGATGCCTTTTAGAATTGTATTTAATTTATCAACTTATTACTTTTAAAAGAATCATAGGTTCATCTATAATATAAATAAAGGTAATTTAAGTGAAATAGTCTATATGTAGAAGATCTAAACGTTTGGTATGACTTTTTTTTTTTCTTTTTTCTTTTTTTTTTTTTTTATCCCTTCTCAGATAACCATCTGCTTCAGAGCAGTTTTTCACATGCTCCTGATTCTGACCAGGAAAGGATTTCTTATAATAGTGTCCTATTTCTGAAGCATACATGGACTAGGAATGTATAAAATTGAAAAGGCTTTTTAGGGATTAGTAAAAATGGATGAAGTGGATTCCTACCTGAAATCAAGTTTTGCTTTGTGCTTTTAACTGAATACTTGAAATGTATGGAAATTATACTCAGGCAAAAGAAAAAAACCATCTATCCTGCAGTAGCTAGTGACCAGACTCTGAAATATCAGTTATTTTTGTGTCATTTCCAATGGGCAAGTGCCAATAGGAAAAAAGCCTCAACAATCTGAGGTTTTTTATTTTTGCCTAGAACTCTTAAGTTAATAATATCTAGTTCAGCTATTTTTTTCATTTTTGCCTGTTGTTGTTAAGTCACATGTAAATCATGCAAATATAAATCATTATTCTCTTCAGAGATCATCACAGACAGTATTCTTTGCCTTTCTGTCTACATGTTAATAGCGGTTTCTTCTGTCTTTAAAGTGTATTAACTACTGGGAAATGTTGATAAATCAAGGATAACTGCTAATGAGAGCTGTTGAAGTTACCAAAGGGAACAGTACAAAGGCAATGGAACACTGCAGATATAATAGTACGTTTTATGGGAAGGAGCACCAGAATTAGTGAACTTGTGAGGATGCAAGTTAAAATTCAGGGACTTACTAATGTCTTTCTTTTGTTCTTTCTCTTCTTCGTGGTACTACTTCATGAGTTAAATGGCATCTCAGGAAAGCAAAGCTGGTAGACAATTGCCCATATTAATGCATTAATCTTGGTCCTAAAATCTTTCACAGATACTTTTTGACTTCCTCTCCTATTATTTTTATTCACATTTTTGAGGCAAGAAAAAACAAATCAGTAATTCTATTAGGGACAGGTTTTACACAAAACATTTTGTGCTGACCCTGTTCACTGCGAGGGAAAAAACCTAATTTGTGTTTGTAAGTTGTTTTTACAGGCTGTGAGGATTTTGGGGGGAGCAGTGTTGGTTTTGGGTTTGGGTTTATTTTGTGTTAGGTTTGCCTCTGGCTTTTCTTGCATCCCATGACAGTGCTCGGCTGTGCAGGATAAAAGGATAAATTTTCTTCTGACTCATAAAAATACTTGAGTAAATTACTCTTCTTAGCATTCACGATAGCACAGAATATACCAAATGTCTCCTTTTTTCCTTGGGATTTGGGGTTTTTTTGTTTGTTTGTTTGGGGTGTTTGGGTTTTTTGTTTGTTTTTCTTTGCTGTTGGTTTTGTTGGTTGTGCGAATTTTTTCTTAAGGGAAAATTATGAATACACTTTGGTTTTTTTCACTTTCCTTTTTCATTTGTTCCTTTTTGATGTTAGTTTCTAGCAATTTGTTTAAGAACAGCGTACGAAGAATGGTGGAAAGGATTTTCATGTAAGTCCTTGGTTGAAATTAAGAAAAAAGTAGAAATTTATTTCCTCGTGTATGTCATTTACAACAGCTTGGACAATTTGCTGGTGTATTGCTAACTGATTATCTTTGGAAATATGGACTCTGCACATGGCCTATTCAAACTCCAAACTTCTTTTTGAGTTATTGACTCTGTCTTGCCACTTACCCTCTCTCTTGAACCATATTGTTAAGGGGTTCCAGCATTCCTTGACTGAAATGTTGTTACCACTGAAATATAATTGTGCCTGACAGTGAGTTACCACCTACTGATGGCTGGCCTTACAAGAATAAAGCTTTCTGACAATTTGTATGATGATATTGTGAGTGTTGGTAGCTGGAGTTACCTGAAAAGGTCTGGCAACTTATGTGAGGACAGAACTCGGACTCCTTGGCATTACTGAGAGTTCAAAAAGAGACAAGTCTGCCTGAGTCATGACCTCGATGAGAAGGGTTCCCCTTTTCATACAACAGAGTCTTTCCTCAAGAAAAAGACTGAGCTACAAAGCAGAGTGTTGTGGTTGGGAAAGCTGTTGCATTAAGTAGCCTTGGTGCACGTCTAAATTCTTAAGAAACACATCTCCTATTTTATGTGCCTTTGATTTTACCCCCAGACTTGCATTCTGAGTGAGGAAATTCATTTTTCTGAGGGGAAATCGAGATGCACTTGCCTGGACAGTTTAATCCAGAGGCCACTGCCCGGAGGGAGAGCAGCTGAGACTGTGCCAGCCCAGCTCCTCTGCCCAGCACTTCCCTGCAGCAGCATCTCAGCTCTTCCTCAGACCCCTCCACACTGCTGGTCTTCCCTGGCTGAATCCTCAGGCACTGTGGCAACCCTCTCATCACAACTCCATCACAGCCTGCTTTGTGCAGGTTTGTGTTTGTGGGTGTCTGCTGGAGACCTGAAAACTCACCTGGGTGCATAATGTGCTCCAGCCCACTCCACTCACTGTAGCTTCCTGGCCTAGTTCTTTGTGGTATTTCTCTGTCTTTTATAGAGACCAGCAATCCTTAGATAACTACTGAGTGAATGAATTTGGCTTCTGTTTTCCATTGCAATTAAATGAAATTTTATTACCTTACTCCACTGTTGTTTCTTTGAAAATCACAGTAATAATAACAAGTGCTTAATTCTCTGGTTTGAAGTATTCCAGGAGAAAAAGGAATTTTTTTAATAGTTTTTTCTGGTCTTGAAAAGATGAGCACTTATAAGTAGTTGCAGGCACCTAACTTGGAACTTTGGCTTCCCAAGAGTAAGCTAATATAAATTTTTCACACTCCAGCTGCTTATACATTCTCTCCTCATCTTCCAAAAAATTCAGATCTTTCATATCCAGACCTATCAAACTAAGCCTCATTTTCTTGACCTGTAAGACCATCTGATGTACATTCATACCAATCTCCTGGCCTGATGCATGTTCCTACATCCAGTTTTCATTATTTTGTGAGACCAATCTCTACTTTATCTGAAGGAAGTACAAAACTTTTCTCATAGCAGACTGGGCTTTTTCAGGATGTTGTACAGTTCTTCATCCTTTCTGTGATCAGAAAGTTTTACTGCACTTACTGTCTGAAATTATTGCATGTGTTATGAAAGCTTTAAAGGAAAAATGGACTTTCATGGTTAGATATATTTAGCTAGAGAAGATCACAGAAATTGTGTTAAAAATCAAAAAGGTATTATTCACTTCTTTAAAGCGTATTAAGATCATGGATACCTATTTTTTTCCTCTGTAGATTAGTACTACTCTCTCCCGAACTCCTAAAATAAAACCCCAGATGCTCAGACAGTCATGATTTGTGAATAGCTCAATCTAAGCTGCGTTTCTTTGTCAAAAGCATATACTGTCCCAAAATTACATCTGAGAGGCATAATTTCTGAAAGAAGCGTGATGTAACTAGCATTTGAGAATGCAGTAAAAATGAAATATAAATTTGCATGAAGGTGACTTGTAAACAAGGTGATTCCATTATTTTCTCTACATATGTCTTTAATATAAAATATGGGTTACAGGAACATACTAAAATTTGCTGAACCTTTGAGTAGCCAAGGCCTCCTTCCATTTTCTACTCCTCATTAAAGCAATGGGCATGAAATATAATGCAACAACCTCTCCAGCAAAGAGTCCTGAATAAAATTTTCTTCAAGACATATAATATAGTTTAAAAAAAATTGTATCTCACTTCCTTCAGAATAATTTTTAAGAATGATACAGATACAAGATAGTCTGGAGTCAAAACACTACTCAATATCAAACATGAAAGGGGGAACTTCATTTGTAATGCAGGAGAAGGGAATAAGAGTTGGTTTCTTTTGGTTTCCTATCCACTTCTTGTTTAAAAAAGATTGTGACATAATTTCTTCTTCTGTAGAATAGAAAATTGCTACTTGTAATATTTTTTATAAGGCTGTCACTATTCATTAATATTTATAAAGTGGTTTGAGATCCTCAGAGAGCTATAACCTGTAAGTGAATTATCACTCCCTTAACAACAAAAAAAGATATTAATAATAATTAATACTATTTTTAAATTTTCCTTTGTTATCTGAGTTGGAAAAATATATGCTATTTTTCTTTTCATTTAAACAAAACAGTTTTGATTTTTGCACTTTAAAAGCTGTGTAAAGCAACTATTTCTCTCACTGGAGTATATCCACAAATTGAAATAGTGAAAAAACATTTATTTCTCCTTCTGGGATTTCTATTATACCAATTAATGTTACTCTTCTATTTAACCATTATAGTTGTTAGAAGAACTGAGCCTCTGTTATATAGAGATTTGTTTTTTCAAATACGGCCATGTAGGCAGGTATTCAATGTATTCCACTTTTCTTTTTCCTTCTTGCTGTTTCTTAAAATAGGTCAAGCTTTTTTTCATGGGTTATCCTACTGTAAACACACAACTTTAATTTCCAAGGGCATCTTCCTTCCTCAGTCCTATGGTAATCCTCAACCCACACACTATTGGTTTTCATTTCCTTTTGAATGTCAATTTTAAACCTTTAAGTATTGAGTCCAAATTAATATTTTATATGGGCTCTTTATCCATCATATGGAGCAAATTGTCAAGAATAGGTCATTTATGTAGTGCTCTGAAAAAAACAATCCCTCTGAAAAAAAATTCTCCCATTTTCCTTGATTCCTACTGTGATAGTAATTTAGAAATAGTTTAGGTAAGACTAAGAAAGGCCCTTTCACAAAACTTTGGCTAGCATTTTGGTAACAGACCAGCATGCTCTGTAGGATACTAATTGTTAAAGATTATGTTAACTTTGTGCCTTTTATCTATTAATTTGAATACGCTTCTTATGAAACATCTTGGGTTACTAACCCTTGAGAATGGTTATTTATTCTAAGACTGGCTCCTGATTAAGAAATCACAGTAAATCATTCCATAAAACATCTTCTCTTGTGGAAGTAAACTGATTTTGAGTGACTATGTTTAAAGGGAAAATGTAATTATGACCAAAAAAAAATCAACAGCCGAATGTTTGTTCTTCATCCGATCCTGTTGTGCTGCTGTGTTTGCTGTACGGCCACTTAGGCAGTGGGAAATGGGAAAGAAAACTAAAGCAGTTTACTCAACTAGATGAATTCCAGTGGGTCATGCATTTACATATCTACCCAGGATCTGGGCAAGATAATTAAGAGATTTGGCAGGTTTTATTCAGATTAGTATTAATATCAATGTTCCATAATTAAACTGTTGAAAATTAAGACACTTTGAATCTAGTAAAATGCAAATATTGCATGAATATTTAGTGGCTTTAAATCTTCCTTTCTAGAGAAAACAAAAGGTTCCTCAGTGCCCTCTGAAGATTTTTCTGGTTTTTCTACAAGCCAAAGTTTAGTACAGATTTTAATTCGGTCAAGTTATCCCTGTAAACTCAAATTATTCTTCCCTCTTTGGAGACCTGTTGTCAATACAACACCAGAATTGCATCACAGGGAAACAAATCCCCAGCTGGTTGCATTTGGAAATAAGGTACACTGTGAAGTTTTCATATCAGAGATTAGAAGATGCTACCATAAGCTTAGTATCTAGCTGTGTAGTTTTACTACTTTTTTATTAATTTAATTCACTGAACTGTCTACCAAAAAAATGAGCTCTTCCTAGCTCTATCCCATGAGGCTGTGCAGCTGGTGCTGAAGGGGAACTATGGAAAACTTGCCCCAGTATAAATTCTCTTGCTGTTGTCAGTTGTGGAGCTTGTGTTTTCTGAAATTTTTATGTGTTTGAAACCAAGATAACTGGGGCTGTTGTGGTGTTCCAAAAGAATCATCTTAGTTCTGCTGTTATCTGTGGATTCCATATCTCTCATGAAAGAAAAGCTCTGATGGACAAGAGCCAAAAGGAAGAATAGGTGGAGAAAATCACAGAAGGTGAGTATCATAATAATGAGCATCATCTTTAACACAATTATACTTTAGTACAATTATACCAAATTACTAATATGTATTATTTAAAACAGAAGAAATGAGAGCATAAGGTATAGGTCATTCTGATGTTCTTTGGTAGAAGGAAGATAAACTGCTGAATTTAATTTTTAAATAGACAGAGAACATTTGAGTGTTGGTCAAGAATTCCAGTATGCCCCTGCTTTTATTTGTGAATGTACATGGAAAAAATCACCTTTGTCTCTCAGTTGTGGAAATGAGACACAAGTAATAGTTACTGAAATAACCACTGGATGTGGCACTCAGTGCTGTGGTTTAGTTTTGAAATAGTTCTATGTCTATGGACATAGAAACAAAAGACACAATGTGCTCTGTCATTTTTCACACCCACATATATATTAACAGTAGATTTTTCAGCTTTAATGCCTGTAATTATGAATTTCAGCAATATAACACAATGCAACTTACTGATGCATCTGTTGAAGTTTATTCTAAAAAATATTTTTTTAAGCAATAATATATTCAATTTCTCAAAATCTATACCAACTTGGCTTATTAATAGCCAGGGAGAAGCACTAAGAAGGGGATGTAAACCAATGGATTAACCTCTTCTCAGAACATGAGCTGCACTTCATGAGCAGAGGTAAACAAACCAAAGCTTCACTTTGATAAGCAATATTATATTTTCATAAATTTGTCTGATTATGGTAGCATTATGAAAGCATGTAACCATTGTAACAGAATCCACTGTTGGAAATCAGTTATTGCTGTGGTTAGGGCTTAAAACAAAAGAAATGGAAAAATCCAAAATGGGGACAGCAGTTTAAACTCTGAATTTTAATTATCTGTGACTGAGATCTGCTTTTACATAGAAAATTCCCAGAATCAAAGAGCGCTTTGGGTCTAAATACTTTTCCTTGGCCTTGTTGCTGTCACATTAACATGTGTCATCGTGTCTGCCATGTCTGCAAAAGCTTTATGCGCCTTGTCCCTGACTGCACAAAAGTTTGGCAGAGGATGCAATCAAAGTTGCATCTTATGACCTCTTTCAACAGACACAGTTCTTCACTAACCCCGCCAGAAAGTCATCAGGTGACTTTGAGATGCACTGTATTAAGGCTGGGAGAGCTCCCTGCTGTGAAGCTCATTTATCTAAATGAAGGAGTTACTTTGAGCATGACAACGGGAGAGGAGGTATGGCTTGTAGTCTTTGCTTGTTTTGTTTTATTCTCATCCCTCCTATTATCTCATCTTGTAACCTTGGTTAAGTCCATTAACCTTTTTATGGCTCTGTGTCACTTCCCATGTGTTGTCCTTTTAGTCTGAGTCATTAAGAGCAGGCGTGTACACACCATTCAGAGCACACCAGGGCCCTTAATGCTGCTGCAGGAGAAATTGCAAATAATTGAAGTAACCTATCAACAGCCAATAAGCCAATGCAGAGCTACCCAATGATCCATGCCATTTAATTTTCAATCTAGTTAATGTTTTAATTGTTTTACTCCCCCTCTTCTGCTTAGTGTTGTCACTGTGTACATGGGAATATTCAACTTTGTTTCTGCACCACGCCACTGAGTGCTCAAGCAAGGTTTGAACACAGGACATAGGTGGGCTGGGGATTGAACAAGATGACATTGTCAGGGTAAAGAACGTTCCCTAGAGAAAGGCTTCACATGTCTGACAACTGGAAGTGTTTATTCTTGTTGGGTATTTGGCACCATGCCTTTCAATGAAATTAAAAATCACCAGGACTCTACTGGGTCTCCAAATGCAACTATTGAGCATGTGGCCATTTGAAAAATGAAAAAAACCTCTTCTGTCCTAAGAGGTTGTTTCCACCTCCTTTAACAATCCATCAGAACAAATATTTGTTGTACTTCACATTTGTTCAGATTTCCTTATGAAAGAAAGGGCTTTTTTAACACTTTTCTGAATTAAAACATGCTTTTTAAGACTGAAAATTTGTCTTTTCTGAGTCTTTTCGGTTTTAATTTTCCACATCTAACCTGTCATGCCTCTATTTCCTAATATTAATATTCATACTCATAACACAAGGTTCTATTTTAATTTAATTACTTCTTCCATTCATTATCTTATCCCTGTATGTATGTCTTTAAAAGTGTAAATGAAAATTCATGATAGAAAAGCCAAATGAATAAATAAAGAAATTAATTGTTGGATTTGGGGTTTTTTTCTATATATTCTTTATTAGGTGGTTTATTCTTCTAATATTTCCTGATGGATTTGGTCTCCTTTTGCTTGGATATGTGCTGTTTCCTTTAAATAATTCACCTTTTTATTAAACTAGTGAGGAAACTACCCTTATCTTACAGCACTGGATAAGGATAAAGTCTATCTTGTTCACCTTCTTCAAATTAAGAGATTTGTCTCACTTTGCCAGCATCCTAACATGATCTTTCTGACTTTATTAATAGTACATAAAGCCCAAATTTATTTGCAGAGGAAGGCCTTGATATCTTCTTGGTGTCACTTCATAGACAGAGGTCCAGACTAAGCTTTTAAATTCAGTCTTATCGTCTCTTTTACAGAGGTTTTCATTTCTGCACGACTTTGTAAATCACTCCTTGAAGTTTCCAGTGTTTATATGCATGTTTGCACCTTTCGGTGTAAATTAGTATCTCCCCAGTCAAAGAAATCTCCTGCAATGATGGATTACAGGAGCAATTTGGGAATATAGCCTCAAAGGCTTTGGGTGCTTTTTCTGTTGAATGAGAGCAGTTTCCTGCCTGAATCTCTCCTCTAGAAACACTTAGCTAACCTGTAGTTAATTAATTTAATTTGGACTAATATCGTATTCAGATTAATTGCTTGGTTATATTTGGAACTGATAATTTCTCCCAGTTTACAGCCTGGAAGATTTGGTGGAAAACATATAGCAACTTTTGAAGGGTTAAGAGTATTTAAGTTTTCAAATTCCTGAGACATTCACGTTTTGCAGGGCAGGTTCACTCGTACGGTCCATGTACCCAGAGTTAGACAGTGACTGAGGCCACAGAATAAGTACAGAAGACTGGAGCAATGTGATCCATTTCTGTTTTATGTACTTTGCTCTTGCCACAAATATATCCTCCTGTGATGGCTTTCCCCTGAAGCAAGAGTTCAGTTGGAAGATCTGACCTCTGGGTTGGGTTTTTTTCTCCTAAAATAGGTCTTAAAAAATTTAAGGCAAATGTTGATATGAAATCTAAAGCAAATGCATCTTGTAGGTCCAAAACAAAAAGTGTGGACCATTCCTGTTCACAGTAAGTTGAGAACCACTCTTCCAAAAGGAAATGCTACTGTTAATCTTTGCATCACATTAAAAATAAGTCAGGAATGTTGCTTTGATAACTTCCTTCTTTATTCCAGCTCTGATCCACCCCTAAAGACAAAAAGAACATTACATCCTATTTTTGTCCTTCTCTAAAATGTATCCAGAACCCTTAAGATCCCTGAGGCTTGGTGGCAGTGGCCCTTGGTACAGTGCTCCCAAGTGCTCAGGGTGAGCTGTTGTGGCTCTAGGGCATGTACCCAGACAGCTCCTTGTCCCTCTGAAAGCCCTGCAGCTTCCTTCTAGGACTTTGGTCTTTTACTGCAGCATGTGTTAAATTTTAGCAAACAAATAGAAGGTCTTCAAGCTGCTTACTGTTTAAATATTTCATCATTTTTCCCCCTCATAAATATAGATGTGGTCTAAGCATGGAGAAAATAGAAAAATCAGCAGGTGTAATATTCTGCCCAAGTCAGTGGAACTGCTTTATGACACCTGGGCTTCCTTTGTAACCTTTTCTGCATTATGGTACTATACAGCATACCATTAAAGTTAATTCTGGTCTCTGGTTGCAGATTCATCCTGCTTTTTGACAGAGATTTCTTTATACTTTCTTGACTAAACTGAAATACAAAAAAGAGCTTTTAGGAAATCATACTAATAATAAAGTACGTAGTAGTTTCATGAAAAATTATCTACTCTCCTGCTGGCAGATTATATTTTCAATGGAAAAACAAGAGCAAACCTGAAGGACTGACTGGGATTTTAAGACATTCCACTTCACAACTAAGGACTCTATGCAAATGTCACAGTGTGGGTAGTGCTGGGTGTTCAACCCAGCTATTGGTGTGTCAGCGTTTTTATACCCGATGTCAGTGCATTTCATAATGGAGTGCAATTGGAGTGTTAATGATGCTTGATGGTTCCTTTTTTTAATTACAGTTTCAAGAACACAACCAGCCTGCAACTAATGTAATGTATTTAATGCTGAGTTTTGAAGCATTCCACTTTATTAATAAAAATCTCCTGTGGTACTCTGACTGTATAATATGTCAATACTTAAAATGCCAAACTTAATTTGTCTAAAAGTTGTCAGGAGAAATTAAACACAAATGCTTCTCTGTATCCCTCTGTAAACTAACATTAAGACAGTTTTAGCTTTTGCCTAGTTGGCTTGAATTTCCCCAGTACCCAAAATGTATTTAACGTATTTTGATAATATATTTAACATGTATGGCTGAGTGAGGTTCACTGGCACTGGTTTTAGACCTCCTGTATGGAAGCTTTCTCACTAAATTTTTCCTTGTTTATGTAGGAAAGGTTATTTTTTTCATCATACTCCTGTATGGCCATGCCTAGTTGGTTCAAAATATGGAAACAAAATACTTGGGTTATTCTGCATCTTCAGCATTTTTATGGTAACTGTTCTAAATCTTTGGATCAAGTTTAAGGTTCTCTTCCTCCCTTCACAATTTTCTTCCACCTTGATCAAATCTGCCAAACCCTGACTTCATATTCTTTAGTTTCTACTGCTAGTTTCCTTGAGACCCTACCTATAGGTTTATATTTGTTGCTATTTGTACCTTTCCCCCTATTTGTTGTAATGTTACCTTTTTCCATCACCTAAATATCTGCATTCAGTTTTGCTTTGAAACACATTGTTTTGTTTTGTCCTCAGTTTGTAGAACATTGAGTTTTGCCATTATTGGTGTCTGGCTTTGAGCACTGAGGAAAATGCTCTTAAGCAGTTCCCAATTATAATTCATGATTTTCCATTTGAATTGAGCATCTACTAAGCTATGCTCTTTTTTTTCCTTTTTTTCTCCTGCTTAGCTCTTTGTCCCAAGTGATTTGATCCATAATTATTTTCATCTTCATGGAATTAGGAATTTTAACGAAGAAGGCCAGATGAATTGCCCTTACTCAGCAGCAGTAATCTTTTCCAGAAAGATCTGAACGTAACTCATCTTGAGATAGAGAAAGGAAGTGAAAGAAAGACATGATAATCTTTTGCTATCAGATGTGCTCTCCTCAGAACACTAACCTGCCACCACAGCCCAATACATGTTTTTGAGGTAGGAGACCTTCTCCTATGATTTCCAAAGTTCCATTTTGTTTCCAGGGGGATTTCCAGAACGCGACCTTTCAGATTTAACTCTCCTATGATTATACAATTTCTTCTGTACACAACACAGTTAGGTGTTGACATATCCCTTCATCATGTCCCTCGGGGGTTTGATCCTGTGTAGCAGATGACAACAGGGACATTATCTTTTGTTTAGCTCTAGTTTGTATCCATGAGCATTCCAGATCTTCTGTTTCTATATTTTAGGTCCATTAGTAAAACAGAACCTTTTCTTTCTAACAGTTCTCCCATGGAAAAAGACAAGGTGATCACAGAGTGTTATATGAGCTTCTGACTGCCTCTTCTCTGGGCTCTTTCCAAATAGATTTGGCACAGAAGTGACATCCTCAATATAAACTGGTTTTCTAAAATTTGGTCTCATATTAGCTAGAAAAACAGTTGCCCAGGTAGAAGAAGGAGTACGGAGGTTATGGAAAGCCAAAGAATTGTCATGGAGGAGCTTTTTCTAAATGGTGAGCTTTGAAAAAATTTTCAGCTATAGGTGATGTTGTCTTAGATGGCATCAGTCATCCACAGGAAGATCACTAAGAGCCGAAGCTTCACTGGTTATGACACTCACAGAATTACTTGACACAGAATATTATTATCCTTCTCTGTTGTCCCACAGCCCTCTCTAAAGACTTATTTTAACATCACTTTTCCAATTATGTCCTTCCCACTGGGTTTCAGTGGTGTCAGCCAGGTTACAGTTGTGTTCATGAAGAGGCAATTCCAATGGTGCCTCTATATTTCTCAGACACCTCACGGGGAGACTGGCTTTCCACATTTCAGTATCCTGTCTACACTCTGTTCTCAAGATCTCAGTCTAAAATTAATGCTCCTTTTGATTTTTTTTTTTTTCTTGTTTGTTATGTTTTCAGAGAGGCTTCTGGCTCCAGTGAACCCCCTAGCTTTCCACTGATTCTTGTCCTTTCAGGTCCCATTGACTGCTCTGTAGCTGCTTTCTGGGAGTCCAGATGTTTTTTAGGATGTGCTGGTACCCTGCATGTGTTCTACATACTTCTACCTCTTCCATAGTGAGGAGGTGAAAGGTTTATTGGCACCAACTCCTTGTCAGAATCCATAGTAATAAGTAAAATATTTTGACTTTGCTGGGATTTTTTTCAATTCTACTGCCATGGGTCTTATTTAAGTTGAAATTAGAAGGACTTGGGAGGTTTAAGAGGTCCTTTTTGGAAAGCATCATATAAATTCCTTTAGAGTTAAATTCAGTAAGAGTCATGCTGGGCTGGCACAGAAACCAGGACAAGTATAACTGTGTTAGTACAGCTCTGTCTGGGTTAAGTAGCTTTACTGAACAGCAGGGCAGAGGAGGCTGATCAGAGGACTGTGCTAATTCAGTTAAATCCTTTTCCATTTTGGAAATGTCACATTTAGAGCTAGTATATTTCTGTATAGTGCTGTATTTTGTCATGCAAACATACTCTGATAAATCTTTCAATTCTGAGGTCAGTGACCCATTCATGGATGAAACCACATTTTTTTTCCCAGCTAAAACATCCAGATAGCATTGTACAGAATAAAATACAAAGTGATGAACCCAGACCCAAGGGCACTACTTTTAGCTGATGTCTATTATGTATGTATATGTGTGAAGATACATATAATGCAATGACAGGCTTTTAGAGGCTTCTAATCTACATTTTTCTTACTCCAGAAATATATGAATAGGAGCCTGACTTCATTTTCTGAATCCAAAAAGCACATATCTTTATCCTATGCTTTTAAGCATGCTTTCATTTGTGCTCATTTGCAGTCTGTTACATTATTTTTTGAGAGTTGTATGCATACATTTCAGAGCAGAATGGTGACTTTTATTTTCTCCTCCATATTCCAGAACAACTGCTCATGTAGCAGGAGGGCACAGATATCTACATAGATCTGGATAATCTATGGTTATGAGAGCTATTCAAAATGTTTCTCAGTTTTTTTCCTTTTCTATATTGCCTCCTGTACAATCCTTTTTTGTACACTTGGGAAACTGCTGAAGCCTTTGTTTCACTCTCAATACAAGAGATATTCCAATGTGTTCATTTTTGAGAGGGAATGGTTCTTATTACAGCTTCTCTTCAAATCTCAAATGCAGGTGTATGATCATGGCAAAGATTCATGTTGGTTCTCTGCATGTGTGTTTTTAATGTTTTAGCAGCTGAAAATCAGTTTGCTTTCAATTTTCATTTTCTGAATCCTGCATAAGCAAAGGGATTTATTTTTCTTGATTGCTTAATTAAGTAGGACGTTCACTGTGGAAAGCCAAATATTCCAAATTCTTAATAGCTTAGCGAGCTTTTAGAAAACTTGTGATTTGATGTGAATAGAGTCAAACAGAGGAAAGTTACTTTCTTCAACAAAATTCAATTTGGAGGGCCTTTAAGAACTAATTAACTAAATTAATTGATATTGGTTTCACTGAAGCAGATGACGATAACAGTTGTGTGTGTTGCTGTCCTGCCACTCTTATTCCTGTAGTGCCAGAGCTTGTGGGATTTTTTAACGATAGAGATAATAAAGTCAAAACAAGTCTTCCAAACTATTTACTTACTTTACAGCGTGCCACTGCCAGGCTTGCAAAAACTACCAAGAACTTGGCTTCTTCTGCTTCCACCAACTTCAGCAGCACAGATGTAACTTTGAAAGTGATTCTGGGGGTGGTTGTGTGAGGACACAGTGGCTATTACTGAGCCATGCTTCTGTAGAATTGATTCTTGAAGGTACATTTGGAAGATTAAATTTAAAAAAAAAAAAAATTATACTGGAACAATTCTGCAGACATGGAGAGACAGATTTAATGATGAATACACAAGATAATGCTTTGAGAGTGTTAAAGAGAGGAAAGTGTTGAATGATTACTTTGTGAAGCCAGATCTGTTCAGTGCATTCCTTGGGGATTGTGCAGGGATGCACTTTCCTTAGGAAGACACTCAAGTTTGAATTACAATTGACTGAAGCCACTATTATTAAATTTTTTACACACATATGCACATGCACGTATAAATATAAAAAACAGCAAAAAATCTGTTAACAGTTGAAGAAGTAAAGCAATACACATTTCCTTTTACATCTCTTCTTTTTACCTCAATTTTATCCATAAGCTTGTTAAAAGTATATGTTTTTTTCTTATGACATCTGCATTACCTGGATATCTGGAACTGCTGTTGTTATTAGCTGTCTAGATTCCATTTTTTCTTTCCCTTTTCTTCTTACTTTTATTCTTTCCTCCTATTATTTAGCCAACTCTACATTTTTTCTCCATTTTCTCTTCCCTCATACACTGCTTTTTGAGCTCTTGGCTACAAATACAAGATTCAAAGGGCAAATCTATTAAAAGAAATGGCAGCAGCTTTATGGCTCTCTCAGAAAAGAAAGAGTTGCTTCCCCTCCTCCCGCTCCAGTGATTTCACCTGGGAAGCTGACAGTTCATTTGCAAAAATATAGTTTCTACGTTCCCTGACTGAAGGAGCTAATGGTGTCAGAAAAATTCTAGTGTCTATCCTACTCAACATGAGAATTGCAGAATCCCTTAATTCCTTCAAAAGAATGTCCAATAAATAGGCAAACAGACAAGTAAATGCCTTTGGTTAAGAGGACTGCCTCTTCTGCTTGCTGTTCCTGTATTTTGTCTTCATATAGTGGACAGGAGCCTAGAGTAAATTTCTATCAGAAGAAAGCATTGTCTTCAGTTTTTCCAAGATGCCCCAATAAAGGCACCTATCTTGCATAAATAATTTTCTTCTGCTATGTTTTCCCTGTATTTACTGGTGACCAGGGCTAAAGCCTTAGGCAACCTTTAGGGTTTCAGGTTTTTTGAATACCTCCCACAGCTTCATTTTATTCTGCTGTTCCTGTTGGGCCTTCAATGATTTGTGCATTGCCATTGCAGCTGAGAAGCTCCAGAGTCTCTGAAGTGATGCCTGCTGCTTTTTCCTATGGGGTGATTTACAGAATTGCCAATCAAAAATAACCTCAATCAAAAGTATTTGATTTCACAGTTCAATTTCAAAAAAATAGCATCATCATAAAGGTGGAGCAGAAAAATAATTAATTATTGAGGCTTTCTCCACCGCAAACTCTGACCTCGTATTATGTCATCCTAAACTGACCATGCTATGAATTACTCATTTTATATCATAGACATGGTAATCTTACCAGTGCTGAATTTTCAGTTCCAGCTTGGCTTTATGCTTTGCTGGGGTCTCTGAAAAGCCTCAGCACTGCCATTCTTGCATACTTCCTCATCGTGTGCCTACAGATCTATACAACTCTCATACTCTGAATATACTTTGAATTGCTTTTACCAGAGCTGAATCCCAAAAATTTTCCTGGAGCAGAGGCAATATTTACCTTTGGTGCTGTTTCTAGCCTTTTTACTGCAAAAATCAGAGCCAGTTTTAACTTTGAACACAACTTGGTGTGTTGGTTCAATATAGCAGAGCACTAAAGGCAGCCTGAAGTGAATGTTTCATGAGCCCCTGGCCTCTATACTGATCCTGACAGTGTATTTTGCAATAAGGTTCTGCACCTTGTTACATGCCAGGTATAGCAAGAGCAGTCTTAGTGCTTGCTATTTCATAGTAATCACTTTTTTGAATTGGTAAATCTCCATGCAGAAAGAGGAAAAGATAGTCAACATTCCAGTAATTGTTGTTTCTCACTGCAGAAGGGGATTTACAAATAGAGCAACAATGTCAAAGGTAAAATTATTACTAAATGCTGTGCTGTGAGTTCTAGCAAGCTCTGGCCTAAAATCTATCAACTAGAAGGTCATGACAATGCTTTATGAATGTAATGGAGCTTCAGTTGTAAAAATCTGTTGCAGGAATCAGAGACAGAAGGGTTTCATCAGAGAGGTGTACTAAAAATGCAATCCAGCCTGCAGCTATTTTTCTTAAAGAGGCAGACATAACCCAATCCTGATGTCCATACTATTAAACGTGGCAAAACAAGTTTATTTTTGAAGAAGTGTGTTAATTAAGTCAGAAATAACTCAGGGGGAAAAATGAAGATGTTTTCTGCAGGAAATTAAAGTAGCAACATAAACAAGTTCTGAATACTCTATTTATTTCCAATTAATGAAATTTAATTTGAAAGGCAGAATGAGTTTCCAATCCATGATCCTTATAGCCCTGTATGTTGACTGGAAACAGTATTCATTTTAATTAATGGTAAAAAGTATTTAAAATCTTCCAGTGTCAAAGCCCCCATAAATTTGGGACCCTATTCAGAAAACAAGGATTGCATTACTTTTTTTTAAAAGACTATGCTGAGTACTTTTAGTAGCATTAATGATAAAAACATACATAAATCATATATCCCTAGTTTTTTAACATCCTCATGATATTTATAGCAGTTGTAAAATTACTTGTATTATTGTTGCATCATGCAGTTAGAAAGTGTTAGATTTTTCACCAACTTTTGCAGGTCCCTTGCAATTTTCCCATCCCTTTCTGACATAGGGAAGTTCCTGGGCCTAATACAATAATCTAAATTAATCCTCTGGGGAAAAGTGATATTAATTAAGTGGTTGCAGCTGCCCATTACACAATCACTCCGTGACTAACAGGGGACACTTTTAAACCCCACAGATATTGTCAACCACTAGGGGACATCAAAGAAATTCTCGACCTCAGTCCCTGCAGCTCAGATTTAACTTCATTTCTATTTTTGCCTTCATTGGTACAAAGATCAAATGTCCCAAAAACTCCTTCCAAGCTTTAGCCTTCCATATGGCACAACACGGCACCACCAACCTCACCACAGGAGAGCTCTAATGGGTCCTGGTGCACAACATCCCAACTAAGTGTCGCAGTGAAAGCAGCAATTTTAGCTCGTTTAATAACAGGCTTCACAGAAACAAGTCTCCAAAGGGTCATTTAATAAATCTGAAGTAAAGCTTGATTTACTAAAGTGGAGAATTGTTAGTTCAAAAGTGAAGCTTTTAGCGATTGAAGAGTCTCTGCAGAGAGACCCCGTGGTGTCACACAAACATACATGTACCAGCACTGGTTGTGTGCACATTTGTCTAATACACATGCCTTGTTTGTTTTTACAAATCATACTTGAAATAACAACAATAACAAAAAGTAGTTTTTATTCATAGCTCATTTTCCTGTACTGCATCACAGAACTCTTCAGATGAGGTGGGGGTTTATTACGTGACAGAGGGCAGTGGCAAACAAGCTGTCAAAGTAAAAACTTTCTGTGAATAATCAAGCACAATTTCATTCTGAAATTAAAATTCTTTCTATCATCTTACAACTAAGGCCTACTTATTCTTTTGTATAGACAAGTCTACTGTGCACAGTAGTTCCCTTCTTAAAATCTGCATTTGCAATTAAATGCAGAATTGACACAATGTGGTAGCAGGACTAATTTTTTTCATTAAAGTACTTTTTGGTAGTGATTTTTTTGTATGCACACACATGTTCCTAAGAGATAACTCTGCTCTTCTTTCTACTTTAATTACTTTATACAGCTGAATAACAGATGCACAGCAACAATAGATCAAGAAAAGGCATTAAAGATATTCTCTCTAAAATAGTTCCTTTCTAATGGGTGGTACTGGAGGGATCATAGAACGTGGCAGTAATAAGAGTGCATATTTTACAGGCCAGTAAACCAGTGAGTAGATCTGTGGCTGAGTGCAATATGACCTGTCAACCTGTCTTATCAGCCATCTTTCTTTCTGACCTCATGCTGTGTATATATAATACGTGCCACAACATACATTTCCACTTCAGCAGACAATCTTGGGGGAGATTTGTTGTCTTTCTCCTTCATTAGAGAGAGCTGAGGAATTCCAGGGCAAACCAGCAACACAAACAGGAAAGGCAGAAAGAAATTTGTAGTAACAACGTGGTGATTACTGAAAGAATGTGTGGGAAAATCCATTTTTATTTTCTCAGATAATGCTAATTTCAGTAGTGCAGTTGCTGGTGACATGAAAAAAGGGTACTTGCTTTTCCACCACAGTTTATCTAAACAGCTAAAGATGTAACTGAATTCTATATTAACTGAGCTCCATAACATCCCTGTGGAAGGTATTGATATAATGTGCAAATACTTGCAGTGAAGCATGATGGATCAAATGATTAAAAATACATGTGCACAAACTATAGTTATGAGGACCTCAGAAAGTTTTAAATGAAATTTAAATGAACTCTATAAGGTTCTTTGTCATAGAATTAGAGTGCAGTGTTAGAGACCCGAAAGGGGTGACTGGGTACTACAGGTGTAGCAGGTTAGGAGGGAGTGATAAAAGGGGAGGAGTGAGATCAGTTAAGGAGAGCACCTCTATCCCTGTTCTTACAAGGGATAGAGTCTTGCTGGGATTAGAAGCTACCTGACTGTTACCTGTTAGATGCATCTCCTAAGAAAGGTAACTCTGGTGTGGGTGTTGTGTGAGACAAGGCTCCTTTGCTATTTCTTTGTAGGGTTGGTTTATGTGGTGTTAAAGAGTTAAAGGATTTGTGGATGTTTTTCTTTTTTGAATTAAGCTTATGTTGGGACCTGTAGTAGTTTAGTCTTTGGCTGCAAATTAGTAGCATTGCTTGCCCTTGTGCTACAAAATAGAATGGCAGATACTTTCTGCTTGAGTGTTTTATAGTTTGGATTGTAATAAAATATCTTAAAGGGAGTAATTGGTGGGTAAACTTGGGAAGGTCACACTATTTATGGGATAACTATAACTTCTGAAAATAGAAAAAACCCTCCATCAAACTGCATGCAAGTAACCCAGTTTACTGAGTTATGCTGATAAAAATGCTTATGCCTAAGTCACAACTGTTCTGAAGTGGCCTAAAGCAGCTGTGATCAACACAAGGGGAAATCCTGATTGTCACTATTCCTGATGAGTTAAATTACAGGTGCTCTGATGTTGGATTGTGGTCTGGGAAGGGTTAGTCTTCTACTTTTTGAATTTCTGCCATTAGAATTGTAGACTTCTTGTTGTCCTACCTGACATAAAATGTAAAAATTTAAAAGAGACTTTATAGTGTTTCATCTCTTTGTTTGGATTCTTTATGTGCTTTGGGGCACTAGATAATGGTTTTCACTTCTGTATGTTGGAAGTGTTAAAAAAGCAGGTTGTTATGGTACTTGGGAGAAACAAACACTGTTAAATTGCTTTGTCCTTTCCTACCCTGAAATTAGCTGTCTTGACTTGAAGAGAGTGTTGATTTTAAAGAACTTCTGTATTTCAAAGAAGTATTCAAAGGCTGACCTTTCATGAATGTCTACACTTAAAATGACTTTTCAATTGTAAAGCATTTGTGTGATGGAGTTACAATGGGAATATTGACATAACAATGATAATAAAAATGTCATCAAAATGCTAATAATGACAAACATGCAGAATTGATCTGGTATCTCGGTGGTTAAAATAACTTCCTCAGCATACCAGGGTCCTGGCACAGAGCTGTGCCTGGTAAAGTGTTATGATGACACCACCAGCTAAATGTTTTCCACTAAACAACCTGTGGATGTGCCTCTTTCTGCCCCAACAGTGCTCCTCTGTGATGGTATCTGGGGAGGGAGAGAAAGTATCTATCAACATGGGATTTAGCATTGAAAACATTCCCCAGGAAAAACTGTAGTTGGGGGTTTGCAATGGCAGCATGTAGATATGAAAACCTTATGCTAAGTTTGGAGTAGGAAAGAGCAAAAGAAGAAAATAACATACAGTAAGACTTTTCCCAGGACAATCATGCTAGCTGTCAATTAGATTAATTGGTTTTATGGTATGTTTTTAGTGTATATTTTTAACTTTAGCACCAGTTTCCTACTTGTATCTACTTCTACTTACAAGAACATGAAGCTTGCAAAGGCTCTGGAGCACAAGTGTTATCAGGAGCAACTGAGGGAGCTGGGGGTGTTTAGTCTGGAGAAAAGGAGGCTCAGGGATGACCTTCTCACTCTCTACAACTACCTGAAAGGAGGTCCTAGCCACGTTGGGGTCAGTCTCTTCTCCCAAGTAGCAAGTGACAGGACAACAGGAAATGGCTGCTTGTTGCACCAGAGGATGTTTAGATGGGATATTAAGAAAAATTTCTTCACCAAAAATGTTGTCAAGCACTGGAACAGGCTTCTCAAGGAAATGATGGAGCTGCCAGCCCTGGAGGTATTTAAAAGATGCGTAGATGTGGCAATTGGGGACATAGTTTAGTGTGGGACTCAGTGATCTTAAACATCTCTTGCAACCTAAATACTTCTATCATTCTACATATCTTAGGGCTATCCAGAAATTTTCCTCTGACTTGATGTTTTTATCCACATTCTCTATTGTTCTCACTGGTGTTTACATTATTTATGTTTCCTTTGCTTAGGAAAGGAATCAGATAACACTGCTTAATAGAGTAAATATGTTACCACATTGTAATACACTAGTAAATGTAAAAGGTATATCTCAGCACTATTATGGATGAAGCAGGCAGGATATGCAATAAAAATTTTACAGCAGGGATGTTGTGTTTACTGACCTGTATAAGCTTCAGGGATTTTATTCTACAAGTGTGGTGATAGGTTTGTTTTGTGGTGTATTTACTACTCAAACTCATAATCAATATAAGCAGGGTGGTGTGGTACCTTACATGTATTGGAGTGAGCCATTACAGGCAATCAGATTTACGTTCATGAAAGTTCTTGTTCTGTGATATGAAGTCTGAAGGTGGTGTAAAATACGGAGGACTGCAATCCTCTGAAATGGAGTGGTCTCTCACATTTCAGCCAGCTACACATGATGTTTTCAGCAAGAGCTCTTATTCCAAGTGTATGAATTGGAAACTTGAGACCCTCGAGGCACTGAGCAGTACAAGAGCCACTGGTGAATTTGCATATCCATCTCCATTACCAGGGAGCCAAAGGCTAGAATCTGTCAGACAGAGGAAGGTGTGAGTCATATTCCCACTAAATAGATTGCTCAAAGAGCAAGTAATCTTTGGGAACTGGTCGTATAATTCTCAATTATGCCATTAAATATCCACAGTAGTCCACAACTGTAGTCTCATTCCTTGGAATATTCAGTTTTAAACAGAAATGTGAGGTAAGGGGTTTAAACATTTGCAGAGAAAGATTTAATCTATAATCTCTGGGTGAATTCACTCACTGTTCCTGTGGAGTGGGCGGAGCTATTTGTGCCTGACTGAGTGTGAGAAGCCCCACATCATCATTTTTCTCACAAGAAAGGCTAGAGAACTGAGCTTACTGCTGTGGAGGGTCCAAGGAAGCTTTTGCAAAGGGATTCCTGCAGCCTCACAGAAATCTTTGCTCTATTCACCTCAACCCTTATTTGGCACAAGCAAAGTTGATTTTCTAGGGCTACACATTGCTTTGTTGCTCATTTTTTCATCTGTGCTTGAAAGCTCCCACTCTACCTAGAGAACATCATGATGTCTGGCAGAAGTGCTTCACAACTATTTACAACTATACCAGTCTCACCAAAATTATATTACCATGTCATGCTGAGATTTGAGGGTTCTTTCTGGGGCAACCAGATCTTGTAGTTACCAGCCCTGGAAAAGATGAAAGGAAGTTGAGTGGATGAGACTTTTCTTTCCACTCCCTTCCCCCTTTTGGGTTGTACTGTACTGGCTTACATTTATGGAATTGGCATATCCAAGGAAGGTGAGATTGATGACCTACAAAGCACTAAGGTGTTGGCAAGCAGATTTATAGGACAGTTTGTCAACTATATGAACTTAAACAACATAACCCACTGAGTGGAGTTGAACACAACACAGTTCCTGGCACAAAAAGGAAATGGTGTGGAAAAAAAACTTGTCTTGTTCTCCCAGGATTCAAAATGGTCTTTACATCTGTTGTCTGCACAAGTTCTGTTACATGTCGCTGGCCTTCACAGCCAAGAAGAGGCTCCACATCTGTTCTGGAAAGCGAGATCCCCTCTGAAAAGAGTCACCCAGTTCTGACAAATGCAGCTCAGCCAGAAGGAGACCAGCCCTCAGCTTCTGTGCAACCTGCAAATAGTGTACAGATGTACATCCCATAGCTGTTGACTCTGGGGATATCTATCCAATAGTTTAGGATGACTTACCTCTCTTTTATCCCATCACGGTGGCCAGTGTGCTGGAGATTCCCGCAGCATTTTCCAGTTTGAGCTTTATTTCCCCCCCTCTGACTATCCTGCGTCACTCATATTATCTGAGGTGTTTATGACACCTGCTCTGAGGCAAATGACTCTTCTCCACTATACTTCATTTTAAATCTTCAACAGTACTGTCTTTTCAAGGGCATACACAGCCAAATATAACAGCGATAATAGTTTGCGTTTGCTTTTCTGTGAAGTTATGTATTCACCAGTCCATTAAATGAAAGCCAAGTGGTATCAGACAACTTTATCATAAAGTTCTGGTTACTTCAAGTTATTACAGAACAGTTAGGAAAGTGTTTATGAAGATTTTAATTGCTATAAAAATTTCATATGCTTATTATCTTATGGAGCCTTTGTTTGGACACAGTACTAAAGAGGTTCTTGTTAAAGAGGCTGTGTTCTTAAAAGACATAACATGAAAGGTGAAAAAGATTTAATATCACATTTGTTCCAAAGTCATGGGGTTTTATACTTTGAAAATTTTCGCTATAAAGTAAGAACAAAATTAAATGAGAGAGAACATGGAAGAGACAGGAAAGAGAAAGAATGAGATCCACTGGGGGTCAGAGGAGATGAGATTAAAAAGCTACCAAGGGGGTGGCTCAGTTCAAATATGGTCATGACCACATGCATTCCTAAATTCCTAAATCTTAACTGGAGAGTCTGAATTGCCTCAATATCAGAGGAAGTTTTCTAAAGAATGTGAACACGACTGGTCTGGCAAATAATTTGAGTTGGTATTGCACCTCCTTTAAGTAAAAAATGAACATGGATTTTAGATAAATGTAATTTTAAAGTCAAGAGTTGGATAAAAGTAAAATTACTCCACATCATCAAACACCAATCAAGACCTGAATATTTTGTAAGGTTGGCAAATGGCTTCATAATAGAAACATGAACTGACTAGAGTAGTCATGAGTCACTGTGGATTCATGGGAGCCAGAACTTCTTACTTCTCTTTACCATATACTGTGTATTGAAGGAAACAGGCCTTGACTTACTAGTTTCAACACTACTTTACAAAAATTCCATGCCTTTTCTATTTGTGATAAATGTAGTACATATTCATTCCTAAAAGCTGTACAGATATTTAGCAACTAACTTTCAGTATTTCATCTTTGGTATTTTATGGTGGGTACTGACAAACTAAGTAGTGTCCATATTACCTGCTAGGAAAACTTTTGTCTAAAGTGTGTACTACTTAAAATGTACTGAGACTCACATGAGAAAATACTGCAAGCCTTGGGATTCTGAAACAATTCCTGTAAGTAATAAGATCTTTTTTTAAAATGTTCTGGTGCGATGTGCGACTGCATCTACCTGTGTTTTCTCCTGGATGCAACAGCAGCAGTGACAAGTTTAACTCCACATGAGGGAAAAACTAATTGCTTTCACTCAAGGTAGAATTCTTTTGATTTTATGGCCAATATTGCTTTCGCTTGCGTTCAGCTCACCAGTCCAAATGACCACATACCTGCTTGTATGTGAGGGGAAGAGCATACATACAGAGAGGCTTCCCTGTCTTTGGAAATTGCTCCCACCAGTATGTACCGGATTTGGGCTTAAAACTGATGAACCGTTCACTTTGGAGAAGATTAAACCACTGGGTTCAGAGAACCTGCTATCTTCCTTAGAGCTTGCATAACTTGGCTGATAAGCAGAACTTGGTTTTTATCACAGAATTTTGTGTCTGCAAGAGGATAGCTGGTCTGACAAATTTTATCCCTGCTTGCATGAAAGCAATAATAATTCCCAGGTGCACTTCAGGTCTTGAAGGTAGGCTATACAGAATGCTCCAAAGGTCTAATGAGGAGGTGGGTGTATGAATTACTTGGTACCCTGTAGGATCAAATGGAACGAGTATTAGTTAACATGCAAGTAACAATATGACTGGAATAATTAGATAGTTTCTTTTATACTGCAAACAGTAATCTTCTGGGAAGCTTGTAACTGCAATAGAAAGGTTATCTCATGCCGTCTCTGGCTTAATATACAGGTGTTTACCTAAAAAGGCTTCAGATACAAAGAAAAATGAAAAAGGCTTCACTTAAAAAAACAAGCCCAATTAAGATCAAATTGTGACTCGTATGAAAGTTGTCTCAAACAACACCACAGAAAGACATTAGTCTGCAAGAAATAATTGTTTGGGCCATTACAACCACCAGTACTCTCTCCCACCCCTGCCCAGCTTTAAATAGAGCAGTTTATCTTAATTATCAGCCAACACAGAATTGACTAGACCTAAACCAAGTCCCCATTAACCTCTTTGGTAATGTGTCTTCCAACGAGGACCCACAGCTCCTCAGACCACACAAAAACCTGCTTACAAGGCGAACAAGGTTACCATACTTGGGTTACCTCTAATGCAGAGCTGGAGGCATTTATCTTCCCTCAGAGCTTGGTAACAACAGGCTGTGGAGGGGCAGTAATGCCCAAAGAGCACTGAGATCACTTATTTGCATATTCAGTATATTTGGTACTTATACCACACTTGGTTTTTTTTTTTCTTTTTAATCATTATTTATCCAGGACTGAAAAACCCTAAAACACATGACACTTTCTTCCCCCCCCCCCCCCCCTTCTGAGACAGAAAGTGTAGCAACAGTGTTAATCTTCCGGGGACTTCTTAAATTTAAACTGCCAAATATAAAAATTAATGAGGTGTGAAGAGATGCAGGCTTTGCATCTGTCTATCAACAACTTAAATATGGGAAAAGAAAATAATCTACTTGAATAGCATCTGATTGTGTGTTTTATTTTGATTTCTATCTTGGTTCTGAGAGGCACTTACTGCATAGAAAAAGAGAGCACTTAATATCTGGCAAGACCAGCCTGTGTGTCACGGTCTCTCACAGGCTATTAATTTTCAAGGACAAAATTAAAAAGAAATGTTGCTACTAATGTATCTTTGAAAGTTCCAGCAGGAAGCAGATGAAGTGGGGTGGGTTGGCATCCACAAACAGGTTCAATGGCCTGAGATGCAAGTGCTGGCAGCACATGTGGGACCTGATGTTGGAGACATTTGCTTGCTCTGGTTTGTGTGTCTTGGTTGAATTTGGTTTGGTTTGCTGCTATAGACAGATGTTAAACCTGAATCAGCATTCAGCTTTTTTTGGCCTGAACTTTAAAAGTTCTTTGACTATTTCTCCTTATTCTACCCAAGTAGTGAAAATCTGGAGGCCTAAAACTTTTTTTTTTTAAAGAGATATTATTTTCTTTTTAAGATTTATGGTTAAGGTGCAGTAAAGAGTGGTTACAGATTTTCATTCTCTTCCCTCTGGGGCTTTGTAATACTCCTGAACAATGTTGGAGCTACTGTTTTGGGGTTTCTTTTTAATTCTCTATTAATACATGAAGCACATTATTCATCTTTACATTGCACCAAACCCCTCAATTTTAATTAACTTCTTTAAGGACTTCATTCTGTACCCATTGACATTAATTAAGAAGTTCCATTGGCTTTAGCTATCAGTCATTGCATTTGCTTGGGGCTAGATTCACCCAGGGGAAGTGTTACAGAATTAGCCACTGAAATATCTTGAGCTAAGAAGGTGAGACTGAGCTTCCACCTGGCTTAAAAGCACAGTTGCTGGATTCAGGACTGCCAGGAGGACTCAGTTTGGCACAGAAGAACCAGAGTTACTGCCCCCAGAGTAAATAGCCAGTGTTTTTTCTTCATTTACTTTTTTTGGTGGAGGCAATAGAAGTTCAGCTAAGTCTTTCTTAGATCTGACTTGAAATCAATGTATATTGTGTCTTGAATGATGCTCCTTGACTAAATATTTAGAGAGGGATAGCCTTCAAAGGCTACTGGCATGGGCACATCGTTTTTGTGGATGTCTGTGGTTATTTTTTTATTATCCCTCCCTTTTAATAGTGACAGATGGAATATTTGCCTTGCCCTGCTAAGAAACTGGAACCTCTTGTGTGCCTGTAAAGGTGTGTACGTGTAAATAAGGCAATGTTGAGAACTGAACAAAGCAGTCTGTCATCTTAGGGAGTTTACTAAAGGGAATGTACATTTCAAACATACTCTTAATTTTACCCATAGAAAAAAAAATAAAAATAAGGTAGTATTTTTCCTAGACAGCAGCAACAAATGTTTAATGTCTTCGTCCAGCTTTTTCTGCCACATAACACACTCAGATAAAGCTCATAATTTCTATCATTTTTTAATTACTTTTATTGCATAACTGTGAAAATCCATTAAACAGGCTGGTAACTTTCTTGAACCGAGATGATACAGAGGCAACGGCAGTTGATTACGTGTATATAGATTACAAATATTTTTTTAAAGCATATTTGGAAAGTGATGTCTATTTTGGAAAACACTGAGAACTTTACTGCATATGGTTGATGTCACAGTTACCTTTTTGTAAAAGTTGAAATTATTCTGTGGTAGTTGTTTCCTTTATTCATTGACAGATGAGCTGGTTTTTTAAAAGCAAGGCCAGATGAATTGAGCAAGAGGGCAGAACAAAGTTTAAATCTGTACTATTTCTGTCCAATACTCACTAATCAGATGCATTTGTAAACAAATAGCAGCCTGATTCACTCTACCCAGTATTATGCTGATGTAGTTGTATCAAATTCTGAGGAGGTTCTCTCATTTATACCAGTGTGAGTAAAAAGGAAAAGCGAGTCTTGCATCTACGTAGCAAAATGCGATTTGTTTGCCAGGAAGGCTGGATAAAATGTAGATATCACAGAGGCAATGTGCCTCTAGCTGCTGTGCTTACCACCAGCAGCTCAAAGAGAATTATTTAATCCTTGTTTGCATAATAACTTCTGATAAATAATTCAAGAACGTATGGCCTAAAGTTTTTTTAAGGCAATGCCTGAGGGAGAAACAGGATTCTGTTCCAGTTTTAACAAGGAACCAGGAACCCCAGCAGAGTTGTTAGAGCTGTATTCAAGCTCTTCGGGTGTGTTTTGGTGTAAAAGGTACAGTGAAATGCAGAAGAGGATTTCAAGATATTTTGTGGAGGGTTGTCACAAGAGGAAACACACCTCTGTGCGAGGCACACAGTGTGTGTTTGTAGTGTGAGAGGGAGCCTGCAGGCTGGAAGGGAGCTCTTTAGTAACAGGACCTAATAGTGTAATCCATTAAATCAAATGTCTAGAGAGTGGTGTTCTGGAAAAGGATTTTTTTTTTTTCCTTATCACAACACGATGCTTAATACAGGCAAGCTGACAGTGAGTGCTTAAGATTGGCTTCTCTTTTTTTTTTCTCCCTCTCTCTGCTTATCTTTACCATGTCGAAGCGATCCCGATTAAGGAAGGAAAACGTTATCATTATCTTTGACTACTTTTTGCCTTCATATTTTGTATTTGCAGGAAATTATTTATTTATAGGACCAAAACCAATTCTGTTAACAAACATAATAACTTGAATTTATCTCTGTCAGATGGAGTCTGATACCCTTATTGCTTGCATCTGTTTACTGCAGTGAGGTTTGCTCCGAGTTAATACATAGCTGATTGTGAATAAGGAGGCTAAATCTGGTTCTTACATCATTGATGTGGAAGGGGAAAAAAAAGTAATTGTTATTCCTGACAGCCTAGAGGATATCATGGTAATTTGAAAACTATTTGTTCTCTGTCCTTCATGGGTTTTGACATCCATACCCACAGTGCCATATACAAACCAGATATTTACTAATTGTAATAGCAATCAACAGGTGCTTGTTTGGACTTAAATGCAAAATCTTTGTTTTCAGCAAATTCTCTGACCTGATTTTTGTTTGGTTTGTGTTATAGGAGAGTTTTATTTGACCATATTCTTCCATCAATCCTGGTTTTGCTTCTCTATATGAGAGATACAAATCCAGTAATGATGACATTGACTTTCAGAATAGAAGGATCCCTTTAAAGCTTACCTGGAGCAATTTAGTTGGAATTTTCAGCTCCTTAGCAAGTGCAACACTGTGGTAATTTGCAGACTGTTGTATTCTGTAGGCAAGTTTGATTTATATTTCAATTACTTCAAAATATATGTTTGGATGTTAAGTGAAACTTCATAAGCAAAACATTACTTTTATGCTGGTGGTATATACTTGTTATGGAAAATATTGCTGGATGAATTTTTGACTGACTTTCTATTCCGTTCTAATTTTAATATAATGCAAGAAAGTGAGTCACCACTGAAGTTTTATTGGTTTGGTAAAAAGAGCGAGACTCTCAGGAATGTTTGTTCTTTTGATGCAGATAAATAACCTGGAATTTTTGAGAGCTTTTAGTCTTTGTTAGGGTGCCTGATTTTCATGAACCTTTGAAGTGAAGTAAGCAATTTGGCAATAAATTAGTTTTTCTTGCAAAAGGCTCGTAAATGAAAAAAGTGCAAATTTGGCAGAAGGGCAAAGTGAAATGTGACTGTAGTAATTGTTCAAACATTTTGCCAGGCTCTTCCAGGCGGGCTGTTAAAATGTAAGTGTGGATGACAGCTGTGTATGTCCAGGTGAGGCTGATTCTGTTTGAAAATCTGGTTTTAATCCATGTAGGCAATTTGGCTGTTTAAATTTCAACAAGGAGTAACCTTATGTGTTCCATGCTGTATGTTCAGGTTTTTCCCCGTGTGTTTATCTGCAGAATTCCCATTGAGACTCTTTTGTTACAATGTTCCCTGGAAAACCCTTTAGTATCTCATACTGTGCTACTTTCAAACCTGAGCTGTAACAATACCAGTTTAATCTCTCCATCTGTTGATGGCAGAAGATCAATGCTGTAAAATTGCATGTTAATATAAACCTCTGGTGAGCTTTGTTTGGCATTTGCATTATTTCTATCTTTCTGATTATTTAAGGGAAGTCTGTCATAGGACCCAGCTATATCTCTGATTTTACAGTCTTATTCTTTCAAGTTCTTTCTGCAGCACCACATAATCTCCATCAGTGAGATTATACCTGTAGCTATGTTAAGTATTAGGGAAGTACCACTGAGTTGGGGAACTAGATGTCTCTTAACTCTTTTATAAATTAGAGTGTACATGAGGAAAGTACATTGGCTGCTTAGCAGTTATTGTTATGTACAGAAAGCATGTTTTATTTTTGAGAAAATCCATCTTTGATTACTTGGAAAGTAGACTGTGTCTCAAAGAGCTTGTACTTTGAGAACCAACACTTGTCTTCGTGACAATTAGATTGGTAGCAATGGTATTCACACCACACTTTGTTCACAGTATTGAGACCCACTTTTGTAGAGGGAACCTGATGAAAGGAAAACACATGAAACCATAAAGCTGGTTTAAAGAGAAATACAGGTGTGGGTTAGTTTTGCTGTTTTTGTTTTAATGTCAAAGTGTACTCCCAAGTTTTAGCATTATCAGTGACCTGCAGTTCCCTTCTCTATTACACAAGTGTTGAGCTTATCTGAGGTCTCATTTTGGCTGATGTTTTAATGATTTCGATGACTTTCATCTCCTGATTCTCATGTGTGTTCATTTTACTTTGGATTACTGATAGGCTAAGAATGGGCTCATAGCCCATTACTCTCTGGCTCAAATGGCTTGCGGGAACTCACTTCTGTGAGTGTTTGATGTTTGTCATCCACTTTCCTGCACAGAAAAATTTATCTCACATTAGGAAGGAGGAATGTATTTTAATAGAAATTCCAAGAATAATTAGGGGTAGTCTTCTTTGACTGTGCAGTAACAATTGTATGATAAACACTTATAATTCTTCCATAAATAATTGCAATGCACAGGTATTGTGAAGCTCTGTTCTGACACACACTGTCAAGGGAACTATGTGGTCTGCAGACTCCAACTGCTCAACTCCAATAACAGATTTCTCTTTAGTTTCAGCTTTAAAAAAATAGAAACCATCCCAATATGACAGAAAACACTGAAGTAGCAAGAGTTAAACCACTCTGAAGTGTGAGCTTACAAATTAAACATTGATTGCAATTTGAAAGTCAGATTATATTGTATCATTTGCACCCGTAATATTTCTGGAACTGACAAATGACAGTTCCCAGTTTTTTATTTCATGTGTAAATCCTTCACTCTTATTTCTGTGAAATTTCTACCCAGCAGGTCATACAATGGAAATGTTGCCTCTTCCCTACTGAAACCCCCAGAGTAATGTGTATCTTGCCCTTCAGAAATAATGTTTATATATATGTATATGGCTTAAGACAGCTAAGCTTGTTTGAATAGATAAACAAAAGCATGTTTTTAACATCTTCCATAGAAATTCTGTACTATAGGCAGATGCAACTGTTCATAGCCCATAGAGATGGTTGTAGTCAAAGTAAACAAACACTCCTAAGCAAAGACAATAATGTATGCTTGAAGCTCTATTTGACACCATAGGAGTTTTGATATGTTATTCACACCTTTTGCTACTATAAAGAAAAAGAAAAATAAACTCAATATAACAGTAAAATTAAGGTAATTGGGGAACACCATAGACTCTGATTTTATGATAGTTTGTCTTTTTTTTTTTTTTCTCCCCCTCCCCAATTCCTGGACTGCTTTACTTGAATTGATCTTGTTTAAGTTCATCTTGGACTGCAGCTGAATGCAGAGAAGAACTTGTTGCATATTCACTGGTTAGTTACATAGGTGTGTGTATGTGAAAGTTTTGGGTCATTGATCTATTTTAGAATAAATTAACTCCGCTCCCTGAAATGTGTAGTTGTGTGTACGCATTAAATAAAACTAGATCTCCTTACCCTTGCTTTCACAAGTGTGAAGATAAAGTTAATAAAGGGAAAGATTTAGACAATTTTAGTTGTCAGTGTTTGTTGCAATGGAATAACTTCTTTAAGTGATCATTGCCTCTGGCAGAAAGGTTTGGCATTTCTGGACCTGGCAAAAACTTGACAAGATGACCTTGCAGTGCTACTCCCCTGCATCCATTGTTTGGATCAACAGTCTCTAATCGGTCCTTACAGAAGAAAAAAAACCTTGGAGTTAACACGGGTTTTTAGGTTGTATACAGTTGTAATGAAGATCTTGTCTTGTGATGGCTTCTGCAAGTGAGTAAATTTTGTTCACACCAGTGAACTCTGTGACTTCAGGGAGACTACTCACAGTGATTTGCCAGCTTGAGGCTGCCATGTGTAAATTATGGCTGCTGGATGTTTTATAATTATGTATTTTTAATTAAATATTGCATATCAAAAATATGAATTATATTTCTCTAGAGGCAAAGAATAATATGATACATGATGTTACTTGGATGAAGGTGCAAGAGTTGCAGGAAGTACTGTCATCGTATTTTTTAAGTGACATCAATTTGTGTGGCTAACATTTTAGTAATAAACCCCAAAATGTAAATCTGAAGCCTGCTGTGAAGAGAAGTCGACAGTTTCAGTGAACACTGCGGGATCTGCTCATAAATATTCATTAAACAGTGCCTTACTGAAAATGAAATTTAAGTAATGGAATAAAAGTTGAGAAGCTCTTTTAGGTATGTTCAAAAGCAGGATAGGAAAGAGATAGGATAAGTAGCATGAAGTTTATGGCTTGCTTTTTGATGCTAAAAGATAGGATAAAAGCACTATAGGGTTAATGGCACTGAAATACTTTTTCCTACTGCTAGTGAAGCTACACTAACTTTTGATGGAAATACAATCAAATTTATGTCTCCCTGAACATGTGTGTTCAGTTACATCATTCCATGGCATTATGATGTCAGGATTTTTGCTTCTTTACATCAAGAATACAATGCATATGAATTATTGTGAAGCTCATCAGTCATATGCTCAGGGTTTTCTACACACGAATAAAGCAGCAGCATTTTTTTTACTAAAAAATCCATTTTTTATTCTTTTATTAAGACCCCCAGAAATAGCAGTTCAAGAAGAACAGACTCCACTGCAAATGCAAATGACTCTTCATGTTCTTCACATGACAGCAAATATGTCTCCTCACACCACTGCTCTGCAGCACCAGGGTGATGCATCTTGAGGATGCTTCATTCTGCGAGTGAGCCCGTGTTTGGCCAGTAGGCAACGAGGGAGGGAAGTACTCATACAAAAGTTGAATTGCTCCTGCTCAGCTCCTTCAAAATTAGTGTCAGTCTGTGCTCATCCCACCTGGTTTGAGGTGCTTTACTGAGGTATCCAGATTAGGAGCTTGGTGGCCCCAATCCAACCATATGACTGGGAGAGAGGAAGAGAACTCAAGTCACCTGGGGCTGCTGCTGCCTTTCCATCAACTGTCCAGGGAGACTGATCCACTTGTGCTCCAATACTTGATGACTCAGTGTGTTGAAATTGGTCATTAGTGCCTATATGTCTAACTTTTGCATTTATTGTATCTCAGGTTGTGCTGCATATTTAACCAGATAGCATTTCTGATAGTTCAGACAGGATCCTGAGACAGCCATAGGTTTGAATTGTAACTGCCAGCACTACTTCCTTAAAATAAGTAGGATGACAGATACTACTGGGCTGCTAATCTCAAGAGATTGGTTTTCTTCGAAAGGAGCAGCTTTTTGAAATAGGGAGAACTCTGCAGGATGAGACAGATTCAAATAAAAAATGAGAAAATCAATTTCTTCACAGTGCCCTAGAATGAGGAAATCTTTCCTTCCACTTTTTCTTTCTCATATGCAGTAGTTTTCCGTGGCTTCGTGGGTTGGAGAATCTGTGCAAAGTTTGGGTTCCCAGGTAAACATATTTCTCTTTGTCCCTCCTTGTTTTGCTCATCCCAGTGCCTTGGGTTATTGGTGCTTCAGGCTAGAGGTGCTGCCTGTGCTTTTCCTGCTGCATTTTGTGCTCCAAAAAGTCTCCAAGCTAAGAAATTTCCTCCTTGTTGTGAGTCCAATAACCTGAAAGAAGACAAAAAGGGCAGTCTTTTTAACACAATGTGACACTGAACTGACTCTCCTAAATTGCAGCCAGTGTCTTTGAGAAGCAGACAGAATAGGTGTCAAAGCAGCTCCTTGAGTAAACCAAGGCACAGACAGTTGGAAAAGCCAGGACTGATTTGGGTAGAGATGATCTGCTGCCAAATCAACCTTATGGATACTCTCATGCCACTTCCGAAAGGACAGTGTGAGGGAGCTGAATCTTGAAAAAAGTGGTTTTGGACAAATGAGTGGTGTCTCCACGGCTGAACTGAGTATTTTATCCTGCTTGTCTCAAATGACAAATTGTCTGTTGAAAGAGCGGGTGGAGTCAGTGTTTCCCCTAACATCCCATAGAGTTGGCATTTGCTGTAGTGTTGCAACTAAATTCTCTTCTGATGTCTTCATGGCTTGTTTAGTCTGTGTTGAGGTAAATGATGCACACATTGTATCATGCTATCTGAAAATAGCAAAGAAAATGCTTGTCTTACATATAGTGAATAACACACAGGATTTAGTGAATATTAAATGATTACTGCTTGGTTTTGACACAAATTCTAAGTAAATAGCATATATTTGCATACCATGTAACTCTTTTAATTATTTAAGATGCTGCCTTTGCTAAAAACTTTAGGTAAATCTAAGTAAATGTTGCAAGGCAAAGTGACTCTTAGTCTTTGTTTAAAAGAAAAAAAAAAGAAGAAATACTTTAATAAATAATTCATTATGAACTATATTTCAGCAAAACTTCTGTTACTGAATTTGCTCTGTTATCTTAAAAATATGTGCCAGAGAAGACAATTAAAAACCCAAACAAACAAAAAGGAAACAAACAAGCAAACAAAACCAAACAAAAAAAAAACCCAACAACAACCAAAAACCCAAACAAAAAACCACCAAACCCAACAAAACAAAAAACAAAACAAACAAAAATAACCCAACAAACAGAAACCCAAACCAAAAAAAAATCCATCCCCAATTTCAAACAACTTGATGTTGGTTATACCAGTCATAATACCATGGTATTGGCATTGGAAATACAATCACAATGATCCTGTTGTGATGCTGAGGCTTGACTTTGGTGTGTTATCCCTCTTATTCCAAAACAGTATCTATAGTATCATAGAACTGAACTTTAATTTTTGTAAACTTTCTCTGTTTTTTCTGCTCAGTCTCTCACAATATTCTGTGAAAACTAACATTGCTAGACAGTCATCTTATGAATGTTTTTGAAACAACCTTCTATGCCTTTAAGTGTTACATAGGCTATGCCGAATTCTCTTTGTTTCTCTGTCTCCCTCAAAAAAGCCAAAGAGAGGCAGGGGGGAACCCACAGGACTATATACAGTTGAGACACAAGGAATAACAGCTGCAGTATTTTGAGTCCTTAATTATTAGTCTGTGCTGTATCAGAGAGTTTCTACTGCCCTTTGGAAGTCTGACACTAGTATTTCAACATAGAATCACAGATGTTGTAATTATGGGAATAAATTAATTCATGGTCTTTTCTGTGTCCCTCAAAAAGAGAGTATTGTTGAATTTTGAGGTCTTCATTTGAGATAATTACTGAATTTCCTCTGGTCAGTGATCTGTTTACCTGCAGAGATTCTACTGCAGTGTATTTGTTGACTGTAATATCCTACCTAAACTGTCTAAATTGCCATTCTCAGCTGAAGATGTATCACAAGATTGAGCAAATGACCTTTAGAGTGTAATAGCATCCTTTAGCCATAAGGAATTAGTGTGTTGCACCTGTCATTCCTGCAGGCCTTAAGGTGTGTACCTAGTTGTGTAGTGCCATTCCTGTAATGATGTTACAGCCTAGAGAGAGACACTTCTCTCTTCAGTGTAGCTGTCACTGAAATAGGTACTCTTGTTTCAGCATTATTATTACCACCATGTGTTATGTAGGTGATAGAATAGCAAAATGTATTTTTTAACTACTATTTATCTAATTTTTACTATTTTTTTCACCAGAGTTCTTACTTACCCTAATTGTTACTCTGTGAATAATCTTTTGTTTAGATTAAATAAGATAGCTAAAGGCTTGAGAACTTAGTCTGAGGCTTTGCACAAGTAATTAAAGCATTTTATAAACTGCTGCACACAGTAGGATATTTTGGTACTCTAGAAACTTAACTCTCAATTGGAAAGAGAAATATGCACTTATTGCTTCAAAGAACAATTAGGTGTTTTTAATAACACACTTCCAAAACTTTACATGCTGTAGCTAATAAAAAGGAATTTACTTTTCTAAGCACTTGTAAATGAAAGACAAGGCTTTTATCTGCAGCTATTTACAATGTATACAGTAACAGAAAGTAATGATTCACAATGAGAACTTCAAAGTGTCTGATTTAGGCTTCTAATTTTCAAGTCAAGAGGATTTAACGTTCACAAATGAAAATGTTAGTTTGTGTAGACTGATCTCGTAAGTTAATTAAGGTACACAACCCTAGGATGGTATTGGCAAGCCTTGTGATTGTTAGTTGTTCCTTAATAGAGTTGTGATCCTGGCAAGGATACTGAAATGGATGTTGCCAGAAGTTGTTACTTATACCTCACCTGGGAAAGCACTGTTAAAATCAGGAGTAATTTTGTGGGGAATGGAAGTGATAGAATGCTACAAGGTCTGACCAATTGGAAGAGAAGCCATTGCATCAGTGCTTGTCATAAATGACCAGCTGAACCAAATTTGGTTGTGCTGATCCAGTCCCTTCTGGCGAGTTCAGGTCGTGACAGCACATCCTCTGTGCACTAAGGACAGGCAGCACAGAAGGGTGAGATCACACTTCTGAACAGAGACTTGCTGGGCTTTGTGAAGAGACATGGTGAAAATGTCTCAACCTGCAGAGCAAAAAATAAGGAGAGTTGCTCTCCCAGAACTTGCAGGGTGCCCATCTCAATGTCTTCAGGGTGAAAGCCACATGTGTTACACCCTGTGTTACACAGCCCAATTTATACATATTGTTAAGTGTAATTATTGTAATAACCATGCCTCTGCACTCTTGGGTGTGCTGTGGGAGGTGTTATAGCCCAAGCTAAGTAGGTTTCTAAAACTCACTCACTACGTCTTAAAGGTCCCTGTTGTACTAGTCTCCTCCATTACCATCCCCACAGCTGACTTGCTGGAATCTCAATTTAAATCAAAACTTGAGGTGTTTCAGTGAGTTTACAACAAATTTCATGGTGTAAGACTTGTATATCGTATGATTTGAGGACCTGCTTCTCTGAAAGGGAAAAGTCAGTTCTTTCACTTCACTGTGAATTTTTTATTCAATAATTTATGTAATCTTTGAGCCTGAAGGAAGAGAAAGACTAAGAATAAAGTACACCTATGGATTCATCACACAGATTGAGCAGTCAAAAGCAGTCAGAAACATCAAAGAACGGTCTTATTTACAGTTAAAGCTAATTTTGAGGACACTTAGACTGCTGGTGACATTATTGGTATGTTTACTTGAATCTGAAATGTAGATGATCCTTAGTTTGAGAACACACTACGTGTGACTGTGTGGGCATCAGTAGCTTCATGATTTGCATTCAAGTGAAAGGAAAAACGAACAAAGAAAAAGTGAGTCACCTTAAAAACAGGAGAGAATGACAGTGGAAAACTATGGATAAGTATCTCTAACAATAGACAGAAGTCAGGGAGAGGGTGCCATTGACAGTAATATTATGCTTTTATTTCCATAAGAGAATAAGAACACCATTCTAAAATTGGACCAGCCATTACAAGGGATTAGAAACTCTTTTGGCTTAAAAGAAGGCTAAATGTAAAGCTCTGTGGCTTCTCACAAAGATACCAGACATTTGTGTTTTGCTTGATATTACTCCACTTGGGGTTTGTTTGGAAATCAGATGTGAGGAAAAAAAAGACCACACGCCTCCCACTGATTTTTAGAAATGTTACTTTATGTGTTTTTAGGAAATCACCTGCCAAAGCTATCAAATCCCTGAATCAAAAATAATGTTTACCTGGAGTCAACCCACATGAAGAGAGGGCCAAGGAGGGCTCTGGGGCTCTGAAGGAACAACCTGGCCAAAAGATGCTGCATTTGCAGCCCCCTTTCATTTCTAATGTTGCCATTCATCAGTGTGAAAACCTGGACCTGTTGCAGCTGTTAACTGCGTACAGCCATTCTCTGTAAAATTGTTCAGTACATCTGAATATATAGCACTAATAACTAGAAATCTTTCAGAAATCTGGGCAAAAACCCAGCAATGCAGGGCTTGGTTTTGATTATATAAAATTTATTTGCAGGGATACAGCTCAGATGGAATGTGTAATATAAATCTAATGTTTCTGTTCACAGCAAAATACTAATTAGCAAGGTGGGATACCTCTCTACGCCCCTCTTCTTCCTTTTAGCATCAAGAGAACGAAATGAAGTAGCTCTTAATGTGTTGTCATCCAATTACATTTATCTCTTTGGCTAAAATTATTCATTGATCACTAATCACTGGTGGTTGTTTACACAAAACAGTGCTCGCATGGAGCACACAGCATATTGAGGATTATTGCTATAATAGGAGCTAATCAATGAAAACTACTCGTGACTCTCTTAATGAGGTGATAGTCAAAGGGGTTTGTTTGTTTACTGCAGCAATAGATTTGTCAAAACAGACAGAGCTGTTTGCAGCCAGCAGGAAACTGGTTTTCAGCATTAGATCTCAGACACCATTTTTCTCTTTCTCTACAATAATATTAAAGTTGAAAAACGATTATTCTGATCCCCCTTTATTAAACAAGCTATTACAACGCAAGTGAAGGATTTCTGCACCTTCAATTTTCCACCTAATAATACTAAAGTATATCCATTGTTGCCTTGACAATATTAATGCTATTTTTTTCCCTGATGCCTAAAGCAAAGAGTCTCACCATTTTCTTTGCCAGGTTGAAACAAATTGTGGCTTTAGAGTTTTAATATTTAAAGACAGGTTTCCTTACTGGTTTTCAACCATGATTGGTTAGTTCAGAAGCCTGATATTCACCAGTAGACTAGATGTAGATATTCACTAAATCTTCACGATAGCCTTTGGATTATTCTTGATAACACCAATATTTTGCACCAATGTATTGTATCTGTTAACTCTAGAACTCCGAGGCTCCTTAAAATAAGCATATGTCACATATTAGGCATTTAGGCAGAGTTAATGTCATTGGCCTAATTTTTTTTCTAGTTTGTCTTGCCATAGTTCTGCCACTAAAGCTTCAGATACACTCGCTCTGGTATTTTTGGAGGTGCTGTGTTCTCAAAGATCTGCTGATTTATTAGAGAACAGTGAATTCAGCACCCCTAAAAATAGAGGAGTAAAGTTTTGACTTCAGAGCATGTTCATTTTTGTAATCAGAAACGGGTTGCAGAAATAGCCCTTCCCAGGCACGTGCTCTGAATGTCAGGCTGCAGCCATAGGCTTGCTCTGTTCCACTCTCCAAACAGTAGGAAATCTAAGATGGAATGATCTTCATTGGAAGATCCTTTAGTTAATTCTTTTTAATTATTTATGCTGAAAATATTCCAAGTGCAACAAGAAGCTAAAAGTTCTTATATTATGTGGATTCAAAGAGACTTTGGGGACAGCCATTAATATTTGCATGCTGGATGGTTTGGTTTGCTGCTTCAATTATCTGAAGCTTGATCACTGTGTGTAATCATAATTTGTTCATAAAACTACCCAGGCCTGTCAGCACACTGCCTGAAATTAAGCTTCTTCTGCTTGTGCAGAGCTCATGAAAAATTGAATGGCAGTTCATTTTCACAAAACATGACAAACATAAAAGAAATTATGAATTAATTTTAAACCCTGCTTAGCAGAGTCTTACCAATTTGATGGAGCCCTTTGTCTTACAGAAGTCTGGCATCAGAGCTGATATGCTTAATTAGTATCGAGCATCTCAAAATGTCTGCGACTGACAGGGCAGATCATTTGGTGTCCTCCCCCAGCCTCCCCATGAATTGCAGTTTGAAATCTAACAGTTTTCATCAGGGAAGCTGGCTAACATAACTTGTACACCTTTACATCAAATTAAACACACGACAATGCTTCATCTGCAACAGCAATCCCAAAGACTGGCACAACGCATGAAATCAAAGAAAAAAAGTCACATTTGCTCCTGTGGAGTCTCTTTAGATCCAAGATTACGGTGTCCTGCTATGCAATAATATTTCAATCTGAATGTGAACATAATGTTTCTATTTAGCACTTGGAAAAATTAACCCACTTGACGCAAGAAATCAAGAGCTTCCAAGAGATTCCTAAACCCCTCCAATAAGCACTTTGAAGGCCGTACAAATTCGTGTTTTCTTTAATTCAAAAATTCAGCCTGGATGTAAAGGGTGCCTGGTATCAGTAGGATTTGAAAGCAGTAGTGCCTTATACAGTTATTCTTCAAATAATTATCTTCGAGGAGTATCCTGAGGAAGGGATGTCAGTGGTGTGAAAATAAGAATCTGAGTCTCAAATCTTTGGTTAAAAGACATTTACAGATATTGTCTGTCTCATAGAGAAAGGGGGGGGGAATTAGAACAATAATACTTAAGTATATTAGAGATAATTGTGTAGATTCTTCTTTTCTTTCATTGAAGTGAAGCCTTGTAATTAATTTCATCAAGGTAGTTCCTGGACTGTGGTGATGTAACAGGAGCATGACCTGACCCATAGAATAAGTTTAAAAATCTTTACATTTGTCTTGTCCTTGCAGATTTTTAGCAACATCTAGAGAAAAAGTTGAGTATTCAGAAATATTGCATAAAGTTATGCTCATGGAAGAGCTATTAAAGATTAGTTGAATTTGACTGTAGAAGCTTCTGTTTAGCTTAAATCCAACCATGTGGCAATCAAACTACACTTGACTTTTGGATATTTGGATATTGATCAGATAATCACAATGGTGCTGAACCTTTGGTCGGTGATACATTTTGAATTGTTCAATAAAGACATTTCAATTCTTTATTGATATTTTCTGGACTTTCAGTAGGGTTCACCTATGCCTCATGTTCTTTGCTCCTACTGGTAGTTAACTCCCACTGGAGCTACTGGGATAATTTGCTGAGGAAGGAGGACAAATTTAGGCCTTTTTCATGTATTTCTTTTTTAAATGCAAAGAAAGAGAGAAAGAGTGAAATTGCCCTCAAGTATCTGAGAGGACAAATAAGGTAATCTTTTTTTTCTCCTCAGCTCTGCAAAATGACTTTTTTGGGTTTTTTTCATTTCTCTTTTCCAAGAGTCTCCTGGCTCTCAGAGTCTCTGAGATCAACTTAAGTTTGCATGGCACTGGTATAAATCATTATAGTTTATACACCTGTAAAGAGAGCTAGGACCTTGAACAGACAGTATGATAGTATTGGTCATGCTGAGAATTATCTTGAGGAGATACCTCAGAAGTTGTTCTACTATCCTGAGCTTTTCATAAACCTTTCTGTGACTTTCATAATGTGTTTCTTTTTTGTGAACTTTGGATATTTCTGTTGCTCCTACTGTGGTCTTTACCTTCTTGCCAGGGCAATAACACATCTGGGATAAGCAACTTCACTGCGTTCCAGATTGACCTTTCTCCTCATATCTGTTTTGACCATTCTGGGCTGTATCTAGTTTCCCACTTACCCTTACAGTGAAAATATTTTAAAGTGGAGGAACACAACCCATTTCAAGAAAACTGGATTCTTTCAGCAGAAGAATATTTTTATGATGGTAGCTGTGCTCTCCCCAGAGGAACCTTGGCTTAGCTCTAAACTCAATTGTCACTGCTAGTCGTCATTTCTCATAATTTCCAGGATTACTGTAGTGTAAAAGTCATTTCTGAAATATCATTACAGATTAAGACAAAGCTTTTTCTTTTTATATTATATAGCTTAGAGAGCCTTGGTCTAAGAACTGTGTTTGTGTCAGGAGAAAAATGCTATTTACTTACCTTACCTTTCAAATTTAATAACTACTAAAAGTATTTACTCATTATGTAGCTACCAGCACAAAAAGCCTTTGGAATATATATTATTGGTAATGAATATAGTCCTTTTTTATTTTTTTTTTAATGAAATGATAATAAATGCAACTAATGAGGGAAAACTTGGCAAAAGCAGTAAGTGCTAGTTCAGTTCATGTGCTCAGTCTTAAAAAGTGAGTTGCTCCTGCCTCATCTTTTGCCTTCTATTTCCAGCAGTAGGGATGGGTCCTGCATGTGTTCTTGTACCTGAACCTGAAAATCTGCTAGTCTGCAATTTTTAGGGCTTTTATTTGCCTTTATACATGAAAAACTGCTAGTATCATGTGTTGGCACAAACATTTTATTTCTCTCAGGCACATGGAACAAAGTCGAAGTTTTCACATGTATCATTGTGGAATATTTCCTGCATCATGGAAACTTCACACCTGCTTACACAAGCTCCCCTGTCCAAATTTGACAGGGATAGTTCTTTTTTAGGCAGGAAAAGGTTGGAATTGGCTATATTTGTAGCTCTCCTTAATTCTTTGAAAATGCTCTGCGAAAAGTGGTTTGTTTTTGCTCTGTCTCAGCAGCATAAATGAAATGCTTCAGGGTAGTGGTGGGCACTCCAAATGGTCAGCCTGATGTTTATTATGATTTTTATGTGATCTTGAGTGGTATGTGATTAAAGGGATGATTTTGAAGTTTTGCACTGCAGCTCTGTTAATGTACTTGGCAATTTTCAAGTGGTACTAGTGCAGGAGTCATGGAGTGGTTCTTTATGCCCCTAATACAACAAACCTCTAATAAGGAGTCCTTTCCCTCTACCTAGTGCTAAATTCAGTTCAACCTTTTAAGGGATAACAGAGAACTTGATAATAACTCAATATCCAACCATGAAAACTGGGGTCTTCAGTGGTACCTTGAGTTTCCATTCTGCCTTTTAGCACTCTTGGATTTTAGACAGACAATGTGCTAACCTAAACCTCCCCTCGGATTATTTACTTGGATTTCTGAGTCGTGCACACCTAAGTGTGCTGAAGTTATACTCCTAGAAGTGTCTGCTGGTCTTGGCCTCAATGGGAACATTTTCTTCTAATCTCTAAATTGTCAGTTTGTCCTGGAAGTGGAGCTTCTGTACTAAACAACAGGGAGTAGTAGAGGGCAGGACAATTTTACAGAGCAAGAGACTTGAAGCACCTGGCAAATATTTGGCTGTGCAGTTCTTCCCACAGGAATGTAATCAGCTCCCTTCTCCCACCATCTGGAAGACAGCATTTTTGCCAGCAGAGGAACTTACTCTGCAGTCCCCATCCTGCCTGCCTTCTGTTCTTTTCTCCACAAAGAGCATTTTCTCCCTTTCTAACTTCACAGGCTGATCCAGAATCCCACATGAGAAAGTAAGTGGAGGTGGGAGTATCGTGGGATGGATATTTCTTGATTTTGTCCAAAAAAAACCGTGAAAAGAAATATACATTCTGCTCAAGCTTTTTCCAACTTTGAGAGCATTGAATGTACTGACCTGTGGAAAATAATGGTCGATATTGGCTTGTAAATGAAGCTGTGCTTTTTGTTATTCCAAATCATATTTGAACAGCTTCCAAGAGATTTGGTAGAGTTTCATGAATGCAGCTGAAACAGAATGGAGTACAATAACTTGGGGTTTATTTTGTTTTGTTTTCTCATCACCCCTTTGCCAGAATTTCTCTGCAATGGAAATTCTGGTTCTATTTGAAACCATCCTTGCTTGTGTGTCAGAGTCACGATCAGCCTGTGTAACACATGTATCAGTGACCTGCATCTTTAGGTCTGCTTATCTTTCGTTGTCAGTGATCAGAAACATGCCTTGTTTCTTAGTTCAAAGAGTTGATTAGAGGCATTAGTCCTGCAGTATTAGCTTTGAGACTTCCTTATTGCATGTAGTAGGTGTTTTATTAAGTTTTTTTAAAATACAGTGAAAGATATGAAAATAAATTATAATTTCTAGTTGTCATTGATGTATCATTGTGAACATAATAAACATTTTACCTTCTGCCCCTTAGGTTAGGTGGGTTCTTTATGTAACTAGCAGATTGTAGTTACTGTTTTCTAACAGTAGTCATGCAGGTGTGTCACAAGGACATGGAAATGCACACCCCCAGGTTACTCGTGTTGCAGGGGCAGTGTTACAGGATCTGTTGGTGACTGCAGGACGATTCTTCTCTTCTGTTTACACAACTGGAAACTGAAAAAGGTCACAAAGATGTGAAACATGCTTATGGATTAGCCTGTAACCTCTCTGTGTTCATGGTTACTTTTCACCACCCAAGCTGATTAAGTGAATGTCAGGAATAAGTTGGAGAGCATGAAAACTTGTAGTGTTGATGGTGATAAGGGTAACAACAGAGATAATGTTAGAGCAACCCCTTAGAAATTCCCTGCTACTACCAGGGCTAGTTAAACGAGGTCTGAGGGATGTGATGCACTGTAGCAAACTAGGGGAAACTATGCAGTTATTTAATGGTATTTAATTAAAATGTGTCCCATAATAACAATGCATGCATCTTTAATGATCATGAAAACCGTTTCCTTTGCTTGTTCTTCATTTTGAACACCAGTTCTCACTTACAGAATTTTTATATATAGAACCGAGTATATGTGATAATCAACAACTGCTCAGATGCACAAAGCTGATGTTAAAATATTAATATTGCAAAATCAATCTTTTCTTTAAAAAAAAAGGCATTTACTCCAGAGCAAATGTGATTCAGTTGAAGCAATGTGATTCCAACTTATCCTTTTATCTATAAATAATGGATTTTCAAAATGGAAGAACAACTTTGTGAATTGTTAAGGGGAAGAAATATTCAAAGGTTCAAACCACAAAAAAAGTTTTATTCAAAGCAGTTAATCAGATGTTGATTCTGTCGTTTTTTGTTTCTAGTCTTCACTCTCACCTTGCTCTTGATGTGCCAGTTGGTTCTTAGGGAAGATTATTTCGTTTTCAGAGTGCTAGTGAAGAACTAAATCACTTCTGATTGAACATCTACCAAAGAAATGCTGGGCAAATCACATACTATCTTCTTATTTGTACTATTTCTACTTCATAGGGAGGACAGATGTGGGCCTCTGAGAGGGGACTGGAAATTAGATAAAAGAATAAGACCAACAGATGCTCAAGTTGTCAAGCCTAAACTGGCTAAATCTTGAAAGAGTAGCACTTGAGATCCCAAAGTCAGCACAATCTGCCCAAGATGTTGCTGGTTAAAGTGGCTATTTGTCTTGCACAAAGAGAAAATAGAAGGGAACTGAAGGTAGTTATTTATTAACTTATTATTCTGTAGTTTGAGACAGTTCAAGTGCGTACCCAAGTCACAATGTCCTGGAGTTCTTTCTCATCAGTTCTGAACACAGCTTTTATAAATCAAATCTTTCTGTGAATGTTATTTTGGTTTGGTGTGTTATTTTTAACCTCCCTTGCTGCAATAACATTGAGGTGATGAAGCTGGGACACGTTTGAGGGCTCTGTGGGAAGCAAGGCTTACACGCCTCAGCCCTTCAGCGCTGCTGAGGCCAGTTTTACAATCACCCTCCTGAAAACCAAACATACAATGTTCTTCTGAACTTGCTTCCCTCCTACGAGTTGCTCAGCACCTCATTTAAACCACATAGCACACCTCCTGCTCCATGGCCCCTTATGAAATAGGAAAGGAAAATTTACTGCAGAACCAGAGCGAGCCCAGCCGGCGGCTGCGGCAGGAGGGGCACTGCTGGTTGAGGTCCCCCAGTCATGCCCACCCTCCTGCTGCAAAACACCACCCCCTGCTGAATTGTGTCGATCTAATGGCATCCTTAAAAACTGGGTTCTGATAATCAGGAATAGAAAATGAAGTAAAAGTTATGTTAAACTTTTTTTTTTCTTTTTTCAAAAACATCGGGATCAAAATATTTTGCTAATGAAGTGATGCTGGTTAAGCAATATTTGCCTGATGCAAAGCCTTTAAAATGCTTACCTTTTTTAAAAAAAAATATATTTTGAGAACTGTCCTTCCAAAAGGACTTGTTAGCTATGCATCTTAATTATGTGATAGAAATGTTAGATGCAAAAATAATAACTTTAAGTTATAGTTTTAAGTAACTAGTGGACCATGGATATATTACTGCAAGTTAAGCAACTGGTTTCTTTGTTAATTTCGAAAGCCTTTGACTGGCATGTTTCAGAATTTACAAGTTTGTCTTCATCAACATAGCAGTGTCAGGAAATTCTGTAAGGAAGTTTCTGATGCAGAAATATGAAGCAGAGCAACAAAATTGGGGGGGAAGTAACAGAAATTATCACAGTGGATTTAAAAGACTGCGCAGGAGGTTCCAAAATAGCAGAGGCAATGGCATTAATAATGTTTTACATTACATTACTGCATCAATTACCTGATTCACTGTGCCAGTGAAGAAAGGGATCTAATAAATTCCATCTCTTCCTGTTGAAGCATATTAGCCATCCATTTGCTGAGAGGTTTTAATTTGCAGAGATGGGAAATAATGTTTGACCAAAGTGTTTGTTGAATACAAACGAATGACAAATATATATGCATAATCAACTGCAGTTTTTAAGAATCTTTTCAGAAAAAAATTTGAATTAAATCATTTGATTGATTCACATGATGTAAGAAATCCACATGTATACTCCAAAATCTACAACTAAGCAACAAATATTTTCTTGGTTTTTCTCTGTCTCTTGGATTCAACTTGAGACAGGAAATAAAGTGTTCACTTTAAAATATTAATGTGGTGGCTACTGTATGTCCTTTTAAAAATGAAGTGAAATTGGTAAACTGAGGAAGAGGCTTTAAAAGGAGAGTGAAGTTTCATTATTTGAATTTATGGTAACCTATTGTTATCAAAGAATCATTTATGAGATAAGGGACAAAATTTTACTGAAAGATATTAATGCACTGAAGTTCTTTAGGGATTTGTAGCTCCATGTTAGGAGCAAAATGTGTCTTGAAGAATGGTGCACAGTGAGCCTGTTTGGCACTTGTCGGGAAATCCAGTTATTACTGTATCTGGGTGCTGCTAGAATGGAAATATTACAAAAAACTGATCTGATCCCATTGCCTGAGCCATCCAATATAAGATATGAAAGGATGCTACAATTTTTTTTATCTTTTTACTTGAGTAAAAGTTTTAATTATAAATCAGAAAAAATACAAATATTGCTAAAATAATTTTCTGAATTCCAGTCAGTCCCAAGAACGATCACCAAGGAATTTGATTAAAAGAGTCAGAGCTGTGCTAAAGGCAGTTTTCTCCAGTGTAGTAAAGCCTTTATTAAAATTCCAATTAAAATTCACCAAGAGGAAGGCTGCTGTTTGTGCTACTTGTCCTGGGAGCCACAGGCATCTGTGTCCAGTGGAAAGGTTTTTTTGCTTGCTAATTATATTCACATTTTGTGACACTAATGTATAGAAAGGTATAAAAGCACGATTACATCTTGAGGGCTCCTGGATAAATTGTTGGTTTCTGTGATGGTGCTTGGACTATGTATATATACAAGAGAAGGTTAATGTATTTAACAGGAATTTGTGTCCTTTAGTACATGAAAGGATTAAAATAACAGTAAACCATATATCTTGGCAAACACTTATGTGTATTTCAATAGTTTTTAAAGGATATGCTCACTTTGAATGACCCTATAAACATTAATGAAACCAGGCTGTATTTTCTTGAAACTCGTGCAAAGTTAATATTTGAAGAAGTTGTGTGTGAAGTATTGCCATGGAGAAGCAGTGTGACTGCAATTTTTGAAGGTGTAAATATTGTATAAGGTTTGTAGCCAGCGGATCTTGCTAACAAATGTGTGTCCATGGCTGGCTGGAGACAAGTATAGCAGAGGCAAGTCAGAGGGAAAAACTCTGATCCTAAGTAGTTGTATCAGGTGCTTGTTTCCAATCTAGTGTCCTCAAAGCCAAAGGGATGAGGAATAGGATTGCAGCCTTTTGAGATTTGCTCATCGGGATGTTTATATGATATTAATGATGAGAATATTAAACTTGTAACTCAGGGTTTATATTTAATGACAATACAACATTTCACACAGATGCATGTGCCCTAGCATGGCTCAGGAAGATGCACTTAGTTTAAGATAGGAATATAACAGCTTCTTCCCCACTGTGGGGGGGCTCTACAAGTGTGTGGAGTGACAGGGCAAGGAGGAGTGGTTTCAAACTGAAAGAGAGCAGGTTTAGAATAGACATTAGGAAAAAATTCTTCCCTGTGAGAGTAGTAAGACACTGTCACAGTTGGCCCAGAGAAGCTGCCCTGGAAGTGTTTGACCCCAGGCTGGATGAGGCTTGGAGCAACCTGGTCTAGTGGAAGGTGTCTCTGCCCATGCAAGGGGTTGGAACGAGATGATCTTTAAGGTCCCTTCCAAACCAGACCATTCTATGATTCATTTCACCTACTGGACTGTAATAGTCCTGAATGGCCCCATATTTGCTGGCCACAAGAATAGATAAGATTGCTAATATAACTAATTTTCCAAAAGGAACCTCTGTTATTTTGGCAACTACCTAACCTCCCAACATCCAACAGGGTTTGGGTGTCACTGAATCGCATCATAAGGAGTGTCAGCCCAGGGAGCCACTTCAGGTGGTGTCACATGGGCTTTTGCACAGGTCATGGGGTTCTGGATCTTTGACTCAGCTGCTTCTTGGTGATTCTTGTAGCAGTGCTGTCCTCTCTATGTGGGAGTGTTGCCCTGCACACCCAACCTGTGCCCATCACCTCCTCCAGGACAGAACTGCCCCACCAGCACCAGCTGAGGGGAGCCTGCATCAGAGGAGAGGTGCTGCATGGGCACCTGTGGTGTTGTTCCTGCTCTTTGCTGTCACCAAGTGCACAAATCCCTGGCTGGCTTTAATGCAGTTTACAGCAGTTACTTAACATTATACACAGAGCTTGCTGTAGGTGGCAACGGTAGAATTTGCTGAATTCACAGGTTTGTGTAGTGTAGTTCTAAAACAGCTTAAGGCTTCATCAGTTCCAGTTCTGCCATTAAGCATTGCCCCAGTCTGCAAAATGAATATGGATGACATCTGAGAAGGTTATGCTAATTAGTCTAGTTGAAGTCATTCCATGGCTCATATTGCGTAAATTAATATTTTTAACTCTCATTTTAATGGGAGGAACAATTGAAAGCAACTCTAAAATCAGAGCATTGTAAAAAGATATTGCTACCCTGTAAATGTGGCTCTAGATGATGATGATTCTAATAAACAGAGTATGACATGTTATTCTAAATATCTCTTTATTAAAATATATTCAGAGTAAATCTAATATATACATTTCAGGGTTTAATTTATGTATTTGCTCTACTACTGTACAAATTAAAGGTGGTATTTCATAGATATGGTACAAGAATATGAATGTTATGAACTTAGGATTTTCAGAAAAACAATTGTCTTTTTAGTGTTGAAATTAGGTCTTTCAGAGTGATAGATTAATTATTTCAAGTTTTTCTGTTTCAGTGTAGGTGATCTACTCAGTTGAGCTAGTCTCTATCTGCATGATTAAACTACCGTGGGTATCTTTGCTTCTGAGATACTTATACTCTGTTTTTTCTGCAGTATCATGTGGCACCCCCAGGTTAGCTCTATTTGCTCCACAGAGAAGCTATTATTCCTTTTGTGTAATGCTATGCTCATGTATATTTGTTAGAGTCCCCAGTCATCTCTTGCACAATGTCTGAGAGGAAAAAAAAACATAAACCTTCACCCCACACGCTTAGGAAGCCCCTTAAACACTGAAATTTACAAAAATGTTGTTGAAGAAAGAAAAATATTTATCCTTTTATCTGTATCTTAAAATACTGAAACCACAGTAAAAAAGAGTGCACAATATCTACATATTATGAAATTCAAGTAAAGAGTTATGGTGCTTAAAAGAATTTAAATTTAGGAATGGAACAAAGTGAATTAGGTTAAAGTGAAATTTTGAGGTTTTTTTGTTTTGTGCCCTGTGATTTCACTCATCATAACACTGGACCTAAATATACATCAAGAACCCACTATTATTAAGAATCTCAGGTCTAAGACAACATCTAATTGGAGATGTTATTGTAGCATATTTAGACATAACTCTGCATTATTTATGAGTAATGATGGAACAACTGAAGTTTCATGCTATGTTGTGGAAAAAAATTATGAAAGTTAAGATGAATTATTTGGCCAATTTGTGCTACAACATCAACATCTCTGAATTGGCAACTAAAGGAGTTCTATTAAAGGTTCAGGTGTATGCCCCTTAACCCACACACCCTTGTAGATTGACAGAAGAAAGACCTTTTGAGTGGAATTTAAAACCTAGTTCAGGCAAAACTTTGTTTGTGTGAGTGGGAGGTTATCCAAAGATAACCATAAAAATGAATGAGGAGACAACCCTGAGGAGCTGGGGAGAGAAGCCTCCTAAGGGCCACTGAAGGAGGATCAGCCTGGCTGGAGGAGAACGAATTAAAACAAGTAATGGACTTTATGAAGTCATGACTATACTTTAAAAGTTCACTCTTGTTTAATCACTGCAGCAGCTGCTGTAAAAACATGTATGTAAGCCCTGACACTACTGACTGGGGGCTGGCAGGTACATCTGTGTGTTCTCTGGGGACATCCGTGTCACGTTGCTGCTGGATGAGCCGTGTGCCCTTTTCACACAAGTGGTGTAGATAAAGACATGCAGAAACCTGAGGAGTACAGAGACAACTCTGAGAGAGAATTTCAACCTCTGGCAAACTGTCCCACCCAGGCTGTGCTGTAGCTTTAAACCTGCAACACTTGGTGTGAATTATTTTATGGGCACAGTTTAAAGAATTTATTGGATTGAACCTTTCGGAAGCGTGCATGTATGCAGATCAAGAAGGCTTTAGTATCTAGACCAAAGTGACAACCCCATGTGAACTTGGATTTAACTTTTTTATATCAGGTTTTTGATATGTTTCCCCCTGGCCTGAACCACTATTTTAAGGGCAGTGACTAAATGTCTTTTCTGTGATAATGTTTGTGAGGGTGAATAGATGTAATCTCTGTAGTCAGAAAAAGAAATGTTTATTTCTGTAAAAGGTGACCTGGTTGGGGTTGTTTTGTCAAAAGAAAAAAAAAATTGTCTTTTTATTTTTGATTTGTTAACAGGCTTGCTTGCTTTGAGTTTCTAATTGAACTTGGTTTTGTAATTGGGAGATTATCTGAGATACATTATTGGAAATAAACAGGTGACAGCAAAATACAGACAAATCCATCATGAGTTCTGGCCTTATTAGTCACTTTTTAAGCTAAAGGCAAAACCTCCAAAGACAAACATTTAACTCTGTTAAATGTTACAGTATGTCAACTGTTGATAGTTTTTTTAATGATCTTGGCTATGTCATGCTCCACTTAGGATTTTCTAGTGTTTCCACTGATAAATATTGAGGCATAATGTCACTTGCATGAATGGAAGCTGTAATTATAAATGTATTTGTGGCCTGTGTTGAAGTCAGTAATGTAAAGAGGGGTGTTTGTTAATGTAGAAATATAACATTCTAAATGTTCTCCTTTTAGCACAGAAATTACATCTCAGATCATTTGAAAAACATTTTGTTTTTAAATAATAGTATTAGGAGACTGAATTTCTAATATTTACTCCTTTGCTATTATTTTGGTGATCATATAAATCATATAAATCTTATAACTAGTGAGTTTGTCATATGTGGCTACAAAAGATGCCTTTAGGAGGCTCCTTTTTAAAATCTACCTGCTTTGATTTCTTAGATGTTCATGCAGTAGATTAACCATAATGAAATATGTAGGATCTATTTTATAGCCAGATGAGGTACTTTGGATTCTGTATACTAAAGTTGGCACTTTGGGTAAGTTATTGTAATAAAAGCCAAAAAGTTAAAAGGCACTTTTTTAAAGAACTAATTACTGTAAACAAAGGTTGTGTAAAATTTATTTTCTTAATATATTTTAGCAAAAATTATGTACAGGCATTCTTCAAAGCAAGTTAAAAATTACTTTCTAGTGACAGACTGTGTTGTTTAAAATTGCTTCAAATACAGAGAGCAGAACTTTTTTGTTGAGATTTTCTTATATGACTAAAGTTATAGAATTAATTTAGCATGTGTTTATTAAGTATAAAATTATCTTTGATGCCTAGACTCTATATTTAGAAATACACTATTCATAAACAGAGGAGACTGAGGGTCATTTTATTTAGGAATAAGGAACTGAGTTACTGAACTAAAGAGTACTGCTTGAATCCTATTTCTAGCTCCTTGAAAACTTCTCCTGAGAAGTTGTTGCTAAGGAACACCATGAATTGTGCAGCTGCTCCAGAGCAGTTTCTCCTTTACCCTTTCTGACATGTTCAAAATGTGAAAGAAGATTCCATTTTTTACCAATATTTCCAATAAGTGTTGATGTGCTTACAATTTTTTTAAGGAATGGACACAGAAGTACTGGATAATGTACAGATTAATTAATTACAACCACTTTGGAAACACAGAAATTGTATTGTCACTTCTGTTTAAAAATCAGGTTTTGTGACTCAGATTGTTGGAACAATTCCTCAGAACCAAAAAATTGCATTTCCAGTTTCCAAAATCCATTCTAATAGGTTTGATGCATGAGCTGGAAGACTAATTGATTGACACTAAGATCACTAAGCAAAGATTGAGTTAATAGAATCAGATTAATGGGAACATATGGCAATTACAACTCTGAAAAAACAACTTAGAATTTATAATGTTACCTTGGGGCAAATAATCAGATGTGTTATCAGTGAACAATAAGAGTTGATAAAAATCATCTACTATGTATAGGATTACCATGCATAGGTACAGATGTGTGTTAAATGAAAGATTTATTGGAAGTTTCCTGCCTAAAATATGCGTGACATGTAAACACATTGTTTGTGATAACAAATAAAATCAAATCAATTCCTGCAGAATGCTTCATGGCAGAAGATCAAAGTTTATGTATGCTAGTCATTAATATTCCATAAAAGATTAATTTCATGCCTTTTATTGCATTATAGTAATTGGTTTCCCTAATATGTGTATTATTAATGAATATTCCTATAACAGCTGGCAAAAGACTGGTATATTAATAATAGAAGCAAAAAAATTACCTTAATGGATATGAAAACCTCTGCATTTTGCAAGAGATTAAAAAAAAAAGTCATATGTGATAAAATAAAAATAGGAAATACTTAAAACATAAAATTTAAAATACTGTTCCTGAGGGCAAGTGGTTCTTAAGAACCAATGTTTTGGAAGTGCACATGTTTTTTTCTGCAATATCCCCATTCCTCCAGCATAGAATAGAGGTTCACAACCCATTCAGAAGTGTAGTGGAAGATAAATCAGAAATGTGTGCTTTGCCATGGGATGGTGATAGAGAAAATCTAGGGAGAAGGGAAGAAATTACAATGACTACACAGCTGCCATTTTAATAACAGACAAATTGTTGTTAGATATTCTCCTAATTTATTTAGAAAAATGGTACTTTATTCATTTTTTTGAGGTTTCTGTGGCTGCAAAACAAAGGTGAAGAACTTATTTTGTGTATCCTTGTGCAAATACATGGCATCGTGTGTTTGTACAAGGGTTATCCATGAGAAAGTGTAGGATTGGGGTCTTGTTTGTGTTTGCCAGTAATTTGCCGCTTATATAGGCTCAGATGTTGAGCAAGATGCAGTAACTCCACCTCCTGAGAAATTCTCTCTTACTGGAGTGAATAATAAAGGCTTTAATGTCATTACTGTAATGCAACTGGACTCCCGCAGCTTTCACAAAGAGACTCAGATGATCCTAAGCCTACCTTCAGCATCATTTAGATGCCCATAATCCTAAGGAATATGATTCTCTAACTTCCAAACACAGCTTAGCCTTTAATTGTATGCAAAATTCTTTGAACACAGGATCCAGCATTCACTTCAGCAAGCCTTGCTGGATCTCAGCTGCTTGTAACTTCTTGAGTGTTAAGACTCTTTACCAGTACTGTGTTCTAAAACTTCAATCTTCCTGCACCAGGATTTGGATATACTTTGACATGACATTGTAGCAGTCACCCTCTCATCACAGGACTGTCCTGTAGCAGTTAGTGAGGTTTTGTTTGTCCTCTAGTGATCAAATAGAAAGATGCAGAATTCAAGGATCCTGAAACAGGATCAGTGGTACATCTGTAGTTCCCTTACAGAATCTCCATGATGTTCAAGTGCAGGTGAGCAGTCAAGGAAAAAACCTGGAAGGGAAGAGAAAACTTAGAATTTAAAAATTACCTGAAACTCGTGCTCTTGTAACTCATCACAGGCACAGTCTTGTTTTCATGTGAGGATATGCACAAATTCTAGTAGTGGATCTTCTCATTTGGCAGAGGCAGTCACGTCCTAGTTCAGAGATCAACAAAGTGAAACTAACAATAGATTTTACTGGACAGCTGTGCAATTTAGAGCTGGCCATTGTCTTGCATTAGAAGTATAGTTTCTTTTATTTTTAAGTGAAAGATCTCAATAAAGTGAAAACCACAAGTCATGCTCCCATTATATCTTCCTGCTGTAAACTTCATTCTTCTGTTCTCAGACCCTCATTGAAATGTGTCTGGAAAAAAAAAATATTCCTGGAGACATTCAGACATTCAACAACTCTTTTTTGTTTTCATCTGTTGTAGTTTCCCACAAAACAAAAGGCAAATTTCTGCTTCTGAGAAATTTGAGTTCTACTTTTAATGAAAATTTTTGTGGCTTCACAGATCCTGTGATACTGGTGATGATAATGTGGTTGTTTACTCCATTGGATACTTGATTAATCTTCATTTATAATCATAGTTACAGCAATATTCACCTCCTCAAAATAATGTTATTATGATTTAAACCAGGAATTAGTAAACAACTCACAGATGTTGTGCAAAATGTTTGTATAGTAATACATATTCATGAATATTTCATACAATAACACTTATTAATCTGATTTTTGAAGAGAAACAAGAAAAAATATATATTTTCTAACTTGATGTTTGGCAAATAATGCAGTTTGTCTTTCATGGCTGGTGTCAGTGATGTATGAATCTCCCTCTATGTACTTTCTCACTAAACATCACAAAAAGCTGCTTTGCAGAATCTTTAGATATTATCAAGGCAAATGTTTTTTCATGTGTGTTCTCAGTATGAAAGGGCTAAAGAACCAAGGTCCCAAACTGTAGAATAGGACCTCAAGGGTTTCATTTCTCTTCCCAAACATAGCAAAAATTCCCAGACTCTTCCCATGCAAGCTGTTCTTGGTTTCAAATAGTGGAGATACCAACAGTTGGAAGCAGTCTATTCTTATATAACCACACCACGAAACAGAAATATATATATTCTTATATAACCACAACATGAAACTTTCTTAATTTAGAAATTTAAAGATATAACTTGGTCAGCCCTCTTTTGAGGAGGTTGGACCAGATGATTTCCATATCATGCAAATCTGAAACATTCTATTGTACCAAAATTTCTATCTCTGCAATTTAAACCCACTGTTAATTGCCTCATGTATGTGTAAGGTATGGGAAATATTGTTTCCCTTCATCTTTGCAACCACCTCTTGCATATTTAAATGTCACTGCTCTGGGTTCTTTTGATCTGACACTGTTTTAATAATGAATAACTTCTTGCAATTTGTTGGTTTAGGTGATGTTTTCCAGACCTGTGGTTCTACTACATCTTTCACAGGGTACTCAAGTTGGGTTGCATAGTCTGTATCACAGAAATAGATTTAACAGGATGCAAAGCTTGGCTTGTTTTCCATACACAGTCTTAGGTATAAAACCCATTGTGATGTCTGTCTTTGATTCAGCTGAGGGATAGTGACCTTATTGTAGTTCTGAGGTTTTGTGATTCTTTTGAAAGAATGGAGGCACAACAGCCATTTGGTATCTTACATATGTGCAGGTGGTTATTTTTGCTGAAAATGTAAGAATTTATGACTTGTCCTAGGATTATGTTCTGTTGCTTCCTTCTTTGAGACTGTATTTCTTTGTCTCTGTTCTGAAAATGTAAAGTGTGATTGCATGAAAATAATTTCTCAAGCCAGAATATGAAGTTATAACTTCCCTTCTCACCTACAAAATGTGACTTAAGAGTTGAAATAATGTTACCCCATGTCACCTTCCAGGTGCTCATAGGTAGTTTTATAATTTTGATTACTCGAGGATCAATAAGGGGAAGCAGTTTAAAGTTAATTGTTCTTCTGTTCTCCCTTGTCTTGAAAAAGAAAAAAGTTTAGGTTTACCGAACTCTTAGTGTTTAATAACTTTACCTGTCTTCCACAAGTTCTCAGAGGATGTAGGTCCAATGAAGTTCTCGCAGTGTCTTTTCTCACAAGTGGCAGCTGAAAAAAGTTTAGAATCTTTGCCTTAAATGAATTGATGATCTGGCATAACATTATACAGCTAAGACAATGGGGTTTATTTTGTTTTTCCAAGGGACCTTGATGTGAACACCAGCACCTTTCAGATTTCAGTCCTGTATCAGCCTTGAGGGGAAACAGGACCACTACACTAATGAATTTAATTTAGTTATAACTAGATTTTGTGGGGTGGTCAATAAACAAAGCTGTTGTGCAGATCAGTGAGAGTTTCTTTGGTTCTAGTTTTGGTACTAATTTCATTTAGAGGAACTCCAATAAACTTTAAAAGGAAGGAAGCTGCTCCTTAAGCTGTTTCTGCTTAATGCTCACTTAACTAGTGGAACTATGGACCCTGCCCTGTAAGAAATCAGATTTTTGTTTTATTTTTTTATCACAGTAATTTGATAGAACAATTCTAGATTTCATGCTGACGAATAGGCCAGGCTTCACTGAAGTCTATAAAATCCTGTAAATTTTCAGTGGATATAGAACAAAAAACTTCAGCTTGGATAGTTAGGCTGCATGAAAGCCCCTAAGGGAGGGGAGCAAGGGGAAAGAGGAGTAATATGGATATATTGGAGCATCATCTGGCTTTTTCAGAAGATTTTGGGCACCATGAGCTTTCAAGTTAGGTCACCATATGGATTGTACACTCTGTACCTCTGAACAGTGTAAGGCAAATCCTTTTCCAGCTCCTGGTACTTATTGATTTGGTTTTGCAGTCTGCCACAAATTCAGATTTGAATAGGAAAGTTCTGTCATTACTTTCTGCTTCTGATGTACTTCAGGGCGTGTTGTGTTGTTACATAAAGTTCCCGATGGCACTCTTGTATAAATTTTTAGTAACTTTTTTTAATGTAATAATTTTGCTATCCAGAGCAGCCTGTCTGTGACTTCCCCTGTTTGTTTGTGGGTTGTGTGACTTAAGTTTAGGTCTCTTGTCACTTACTCCAGCTATAAAGAACAGGATTTTATCCAGACCACGTAGAGAGGAAAAAATGCATTTTGTGATACCTGTCCAGTTCTTGGTAGTGTCTCTGTGTCATGGAGGGAATGAATTGTTCTCACCTGACTTTTAACCAAACTATTTAAACATTAGTTGATGGTTTTGTTGATGCAGGATTTGTTTAGCTGAGCCTTGTTAATCACTCCTGTAGCTCTGTGTGTAGCCACATACACACGGGTTTCCATCAGCTCCAGAAAGGGTGGATACCCTTGTCAAGTGCTTAAAAAGCTTTTTCTTTTCGCTTTACTGACGGAAGTGTTGTGAATTTGGGATTGGATCAGAAAGTTACAAGTCGAGACCCTTCACGCTACAGTTTTTCAATAATTTATACCATTACTCTCCTCTTTTACCTTCATTTTCCTATTTAAAATATTGAAAACTGAATACAATTACATGGGTGGTTTTTTTCCCCTGAGTTTTAGCTGAAATGCATAACAAACCTAGTCATAACATTCCACTTGTAGTATGGCAAGGTGATGTTTTAAAAGAAAAAAACACACCTGATTATGATATTTGATAATCCTTATGGAAAGTCACCAGCAAGACACATAACATTTAAAGGGCCCAGGATTGCTTATAAATTAAAAATACAAAGTGTTACACTTAAACTTTTTTCTTCTGTCCTTCAAGCCATTAATACTAACAAAATCCCTTTGCAATTCATTCCTGTTTCCATCCTTGAAAAACTTGTAGGTAGTAAGAGTCCATTTAGTAATTGAATAGCCAAACTGTGCATATTATTTCTTTTACTCTTATTTCATAAATTATTCTTTCTGTTTTCATAGTTGCTTCTTTTGCAGATCTTTTTGCCTTACAGTTTTCTAGTCTCTTCCAGTTTTCTAGTCTCTTCCTTGTATACACATAGCTGGAAATAAGTGCATTCTTTGTGTTGCAATTATGTTGGTGTTCTATAAATAGGGAATAGTACCTTTTTACTGTGTCATGTGCTACTTCATCTTTTCAGAAATCATTTGGAAAAGAAAAATACTCATCTGTGGTTACAACATATTGCTACAGACAGTTTGGGCTTGCAGTATTTATCTTCCTTCCTAGTGAGAAAAGTGTCTTGATTTGTTTTTCTATGCTTGTTTAAAAAAAGTGAGGCAGTTACAATGAATAATTGTAAAGTTTAATAGAGCAGGAGGATCTCCAGGCCCAATGGATAAATAGCCTTTTTCTTTTTTTCTTGTGTTTTTGTTTGGGTTTTTTTTTTTGTTAAAATATATAAATAAGTAGGAGACATCCTGCAGCTATTTTTGATGGCTTTTGGTGTCACCAAGGAAATCTCAACTTTGTTATGATGTGTGACCTATATACAATGAAAAGATGACATTTCAGCTATTCTGCCTGGAAAGCTTGTCTTGTGTGACAGCTATACCTTAAAGATCCAATGAATAATTCTTAAAATGGGTTTATGGACAGTTAACCATTTTGCAACTCAGTAAATATTAAAAAAAAAACAAAACAAAAAGAAACCCAAACCTCCACTGTACTTATTGCCATATAGAACTTCAAGCAATTATGCCCTACATATAGGTACTGTCTACAGTATCAGTGCAACAAGGTCCAGAGTATTAGGGTCATCAGCACTGCATCTTAGGGAAACCAGCCTATCACATATACTCCTATTATTCTTTTTAGTATGTTCTTTGATTTGTTTAGTACTTTTCTGATGTCTGTTGTAGTATCTTTTGGTCAGTAGATGGTGCAGCAGGTTATAAACATGTCATTTTTCCCATGTGACATAATTTTGAGCAGTACTTGAGTTAATAATGCAAAATTATTACTAGGACACATTTAATTTATATTAGTAAATTCAGATCAAACCCATTAGGCTTCAAGTATGATGAGTTATTTTTAAATTTCATAAATCATGCATAAGAGTGTCATCGGACATAAATTAGCAAATACACAGTATCTTAGGCAAACTTGGATAAAGTGAATGAGAATGTTTAATTGATTAAAGTGGAGAGATATAACTTTACTGAAATACAGACAACAGATTTGTTGAGTTTTTCTAGAGAGTCATTCTTCTAAAAGAAACTCAAATTAGAAACCAGTGTTACTGGCATGAATTGGGTCAAATTCTGCAAAGAGTTATACCAAAAATTGCTCCATTTTATATCCTTCTGTGTGCACAACACTGTTGGTAACATATACTAGTAAGACTTTGAAGAAAATAAAGTTAGTTAATATGTCAGCTGACACCAACCCAAGCCATTCTATGATTCTCTGTTGGAGAACACTGCAGTGAGATGCTGCTGCTTGAGTGAATCTTAAATTACATGAAAAGACCCTTGTGATGTACTCAAGCATGAACTCAAGAACTTGCAAGTCAGTTCGGTATTTAAGAATCAAACACATCATTTAGAATCTACTGAAGTTCAGAGTCTCTGCCTCACTAATTAAAGCTTTGTTCACCATCAGCCACATCTACAATGAGCTTTTCATCTCCTTGAGTGGAGGAGAGCAGTACTGCTTGATGTGTGATGTATTCAGTGGATTGGAATTTTCTTTATTTGAGCTATCACAGGCTGTGATGTGACACTAGGACACCTTTGGCTGTAGACACCACTAGAGGATGTGGGGGCATTCCTTTTCTCTCTGCAGAGAGGGAGACAGGAGATAGAATGTGACTTGGCAGGGGGCTTTCTTTTTTGGTAATAGTCTTGGCTCAGAGGAAGTTTTTTGTTAGACAGATTTGCATGATAATCCTTTAGTCCAAGAAAAATAATTGTTTCTGTGTAACATCTAAAATACCAGTTGATACAATCAAACCAAGAATTCATTGGACTGTGTGGTATGTATTCTATGTAGTCAATGTAAAGCACAAAGCTTTGAAACACCTGAAAGCATCATGTGCTCTGGACTTGCTTTCTTTTGAAATACTGTAGGAATAAGGTATGTATCAGGAAACCTGCCTGTTGTATGCTGCACATGTTCCTCTGAACTGACATTTTTCCTGTAATACAATACAGTTACAAATTTTCCTCTGACAGGTTTCCGAATTGCTTATTAGTTAAATGGCTTATGGTTAGTGAAACACACAATTAAAAAATTGAATGTGTATGAGCTAAGGATTTGCTTCATCAATTTTTCTAGTTTTCTGAATGAAAATTTATGAATTTATAGAAGATTTATTGTCTTTTGTGTTCAGAAAACCAATTTTGTGCCAAAAGACCATTGCAAAAATCACCAGAATCAGTTTTAATTGAAATGCACCACCATTTTCTAATTAATTCTTGTGAGAATGGTATCATTTCTAAACCACTAAAATACAAGATCTATTACTGCCTCCCACCTTTTAAGAAAAGGTGAATGACAGAGGACTTGACATCTATATTTGAGAAGTGGTGGGATAATCAAAATTTAAACCCTCAAAGTCAGATGTACTTTCCTGAGTGACTCAATTCCTGCTCAGTTTGATGGCAGTAGAGGAACGTGGATGCTTGGACTGAGAGATTGCTGGGCTTTCATTATATTACTACAGTATATTAACAGGAAGCCATTAAACACAGTTGATGTGTGAATAGCCCAATTGGTAGGCACATTGGCTCCATTGTGTGAGGGATTAAATAAATGTAATACTTTCCCATTATTATTCACTGAATATATTTTATTTTTTATTAAGCTTTGGTTAAAATGTGCATAGTTATATTGTCAAAGTGACATGTCTGTTTCCTTAAAAGCTGAGTCTGTACTGAAAAAAATTGTGCTCTAAAGTTTACAGTGCTCTTAGTTCAATTTTAGACATTTAATTTTTTTTCCTTTTGCACATACCCTGTATATTTGCATTCTGCTGAGTATTTTGCATGTTTGCAATTTTGACCTAATAAATTGTGTGGCTGTTGAGGCATACAAGTCTTTGGTAAGTACTTTCATAAATCTCTAAATGTTCACTTGGAAATCATGGAAATATGTAATTTTCCAGCTAGAGAGATACATGAGTAAGAATTGTAGTACCAGTTTAAAATTTCCTCAACACCATGCCAGAAGGCCATCTCTGGTCTCATATTCCATGTCACAGCCATTTTCAGAAGTTAAGGTTCTGAATTACATTTTTTTTCTTCAGTTCATGGCAATTTACTCTGTCTTTTTCCTATTTACTAGTTTATAATTTACACCCCCATTTGTCATCTCTGTTTCTGGCCCAGGACCTTTTCTAAATATACTTACACTGAGCAAACGAAACAATCTCCAAATTGTGCTTCTTTCTTCAGCAGGTTGGCAGAAGCATTCTATGTAGCATTAGCTGAATGACTTTCTTTGGCAAGTTGTTTGTGGCAGTTATTAATCTTGGGATTTTTTTGTCATTGTCATTTGAGGATCTTAACATGAATTACTGTATTTTCATTCCCTTGAAGAAAAGCGAGGAAATATATTGCAACGAATTCAGTGGTTTTGCCCCCACAAATATATGCTCAGATTTCTAGCACAGTCCATTCAAACAAAATATTGTTTTTTAAAGCCAGTAATTAAGGTAATGCTGTGTTCTCCAGACTCTAAGTGCACAGTATGTAAGACTTCTCACTCACCAGTGGAGGCACAGGGAACAGGTACAAGTCAACACCGCCAGCTTTGCTCAAGCCGTGGCCACCATCCTCCCATTACTACTCATGCTTCTCATTCCAGTTTTGCTGATTTCATGCTGGCAAGTTTTAGCCAGAAACCTCTCCTCTGGGCTTGGCTGAATAGCTGCTCCTGGCCTTGCACCAGATTCTGATGCAGATCCAGATCCCGAAGACATGAAGGTTGTTATGATCCTTCTGCCTGACAGATGTACCCCCCTCCTTGACATCTAATGACAATTTGTCATTAGCATTTCAGTGGAGCTCGAGCTGGAAATGTGGAGCAGCATTCTCACAGAGAGCAGTACTAAAAAAAAAAACAACTGTGTTAATTCTCCTTCAGCTCTGGAAGTAACAGTGTAGACACATAATCCAACATTGCTTAAAATAAGCTTAAAAATCTTGAAAGGGGCTTCATATCTATAATCAAATCTGTAGGCTGTTTCTTCATAATTATCTGGTAATTTACTAGTTTCTGGTGCTGTATATGTCACATCTGAATATATATACTCCTGAGCCATCTTGCATAGATAATAGAATTTGATAGGAATAGGTTTCTTTTTACATTTCCAGTCCTGTTAGAAAATGTTATTAGTAACTGATACATATATTACTTTACATTTTAAAGAATAATTTAAATAAATAAACCCTTTTAAAGGATCAGAAAAATGGCATACATGCTTTTCCTCATGCTATATTTCCTTGCAGATCAAGAAAGGAATAGAACTAGGAAAATAAAGATCATCACTAGAGGGGAAAAATAAAATAGCCAGAAAAACAGACACTCACAATCCTCAATCTGTTTATCATTTTCAGTATTTCATGTTCTCTATCCCAAAATAGCCAGAAGGTTGACTTAAAGCCATGTTTATGTTCATTTGATTGACGGACACTTGAGACAATTTGTGAAGGTAGAAATATTATGAGGCTTCTTGAAGCATGAGGGCAATAATGTCTTTGACAAAAGATTTACTGTTCAGGGCTTTTTTTTCCTTTGTTTGTGGGCTCATTTTGCTAAGTATGGTCAAAGTCTTCCCACAGCACATCAGGAAAGGGACATGGCATAGATATGTTTTCCTCTTTACAGGTCTCCATGAACAACAGGAATAAAATTTGGAAAGTGAGCTGTCATTGCTGTCGATCTGTATCACAGAAACCTTCTTTTACAGGCTGCAGAGCCAATAATCTTTAAAACATGTTGGTCCTTCCTTTTTCCCTAACAAGCACAAAGGGAAAAGACAGCAGAAATTCTAAGTGGAAGGGAGAAAAAAAAGAGCATTGAACACATATTCCATTAATTCTAACATTTGAAAGGTCTTCTAGATGCCATATTTTGGCAACATTGTATTGTCTAATGAATGCCAAAACATTTTGACCTCTTCATAGACGCTGCTAGTAAAAACAACAGAAGTTCAATCAAATGTTCTCCACATTCTTTAGTTAGGCTAAGAAATAAAGTACTGATAGCTTTGGTTGCTTCCACTTTCTTCTTGTTGCTGCAGTTTTTATTGGACTGTGGTCAGTAAAGGAAGTGATGATGTGGAAAGGATGCCTTCTGAACGTCAGCCAGGCACATTACCCAAAATATTTTGATCTTTCAATAAGCCTTAAACTAAAGCCAAGATTCAAATGAGTAAATTCTCATTGCCCTCATGAAAATTAGCACATGCATTCTGCAGGTTTCCTTTCAAGCCTGGCACAGAGTTTCTGAGGTTACCACTGCTACAACCTCCCCTTGGAATCAAGTAAAGGTATTAAGGTACCCTTTTTCAATGATCATTTCTCCAAATTACAAAGCCAGTGTGCATAATTTGAGTCAATTAGTAATTTTATCATTCTAAATTGTACTTATTGTTGATTCTCTCTGTAAAAAAATATGGAATGAAGCAAAAATTACATATTTTTGTTTCTACCAAAATTTAAGTATTTTAGTGGTGAAACCAAAAAAATTGGTTCAACTTTGTTGAAAGTAGTTCAACAGTAGTATCTTCTAAATACAAAAAAAGTAAACAGATTTTGTGTATTTTTTAAAGGATGATAAATTGTGTAAATTCCGTTTTACCTTTACAGATTTCTTAAAAACAGCCTTTCCCCCCCAGTCAGCCTGATGAGGTAGTTAATACTGTAATCCATTTAATTTTTTCAATGTAGATATCTATTTCATGGTATATTCCTCTTCCCAAAGATACAATTAGATTTGCTTTAACAAGGAAATCTATGACAATATCTATTTGAGGAAATCCATCTAAACTTGTAAAGGATTCATTTTACATTAGCATCCATACCATATTCTAACATAAGTGCTAATTGGAATGCTTCAGCTGATTTTAAGTGACCGTGAATATGCTACAGTACAGTGACTTTCACCTTAATCTTTAGTGGTTGAATTAAATTCATTGCTCTCTAAGCACTGTTCCACCATCAGATCACTGCCTGAGTACGTGGGGCAGAAAAGAACAGCTGCCGAAATCTGGTTAGGAAAATGCATTTAGATGTGGTGACTTGGAAGTAATATCTAAGTTTGTGCAAGGAAAAGAGAAGGCTGAGGGGAGACCTCATTGCAGTTACAATTTCCTTCTGAGGGGAAGAGGAGGGGCAGGCGCTGATCTCTTCTCTGTGGTCACCAGTGACAGACCTTGAGGGAATGGCCTGAAGTTGGGTTAGGGGAGGTTTAGGTTGGATATTGGAAAAGGTTCTTTCCCCAGAGGGTGGTTGGGCGCTGAACAGGCTCCCCAGGGCAGTGGTCACAGCACCAAGGCTGGCAGAGCTCAAGGAGCCTTTGGATGACACTCTCAGGCACACGGTGTGACTCTTGGGGATGGTCCTGTGCAGGGCCAGGAGTTGGACTTGATGATCCTTGTGGGTCACTTCCAACTCAGCATATTCTGTGATGCTGTGAAATAATATGTTTGGGATCTTACACAGTAACTTTAGTTATTGAAAATCAAGAGCCAGATTTGCTGTTGCCTGAACATCTAACTGTGCAGCAGGTTGGATTTTCATAAGGCACCCAAGCAAGTTATGGACTTAATTCCCTATAAAATCAACATCTGTAACCTGTTTAGCTTCTTTTTTAAGTATCCTAATACCTTCCTATTTACCTCTGAAACTGAAAATTTGGGTCCAAATCCTCTAACACAGTTCATGAAACCAGGGAAGGTCTTTGTTCATGTGGGTAAAGGACACATGGAGGATTGTTTTTCCAGATCAGCTGCAAAAGGCTCCATTGCACCAAAGCAAACAGATCAGTCATGGTTTCCTGATTTTTGTATGCTACACAACAAAAAATGGTGTTCACTTCGTGCTGCAAAGGAGCCCAGTTCGATAAAAATTGTATCAGTTTAATCAATAGTAATGTTTCCTCTGACTAAAACATACTCATAAGTGTTGTTTTGAAAGAACAGGCCTTAGGAAAGTCTCTACCTCTTAAAAGCCAGGCTCATGTAGACCTCATGTATATTTAAGTATCTATTGCCTTTTTTACCTGCCTCTCTAAACATACCATGTATCGTTCCTGGAAATACAACTGCAGAAAAATGCTGTTTCTGGGAACAGTGTTATAGGGCTGGTAATGTTGATTGGTGACTAATTAGTTTCATTCCCAGAAGTATTATCTCCAGAAAAATTTCCGAGAAGGCAGTGACAACATGGTGAGTTGGTATATGCCCAAGTCATGTTGGTGTTTTGCTACCCCTTCCATAATTCAAAGTTAAGGCTGTGACAAATGGCAGTCATGAATTTGTATTTTTTTCTAACCATAATTAGCTAAAACATAGCTCTGTTAGCTCTTTATCATATTTTGTGCCTTTGTTACAGGAAAAACACCAAGAAGCAGAACCCTGATGGCTTTAGTTGGCTGCCTGCATGCATTACTTCTGTGCATGCAGAATTAGGAACTATTAAATAGGACATGTACATTTGCGTGTCTAATTTACAAAAATATCTACTCTTACATGGGAGGACTGGTCTTGTGACACATCTCTAATGAGTCCATGATAGATGAAAATATTTTAAGATAATTAGTGGAAGAATCTAAGCAAATAAAATGCAAAAAATAAATAGCAAAAGACCAGGCAAGCAAAACAAGCATGGCTAAGGGAAGCAACAGTAATGAATTATGGCTCAAAATACAGTATAATTTTTAGTTGGCTGGAAAAGAAAATCCAGAAGATGATCTGGATTTTGTCAGCGTTAATGTTCTTCAGTTAAAAAGTTTGGGGAATGTTGCTGCCAGTGGCAAACGTGAAGTGTTTGTTCTTGTCCGATGAGGAATGAGCTGGGTGCAGGGACGGAGCGCTGGGGAAGTGCTGCATCAAATGAAGAACATTGTTGGAGGCTGTGTAGTCGCATTACAAGTGCTGAAAGAAGCCCTGTAGCCTGGGAATCAACACTAAGCTTACCCATTCTGTTTGGGGATTAGAGGAATTTCTCTTGGGAGCAGTGTTAGGATTTGCTGTTTCTCACTGACTGAACTGGCTGCAGCAACACATCTGCCCTTGCAACAGTAGTTTTGGTAGCAGTGTTGGGGCTCAGTTGGTGGATACCTGGATAAACTGCCTTAGGTAAGGCTAGGTAATATTTGAATCCAGTTTTGCCTTATTTGAAGAGCATCTTTGGTAGGGTGGTGTGTAATTTAAGCTCATAGTCTCCACTTGAAGGTTCTGTTGATACATCTATGCTAACAGAGTTTTATTTCCAAAACATCTGCTGTCCTTCTGCTCTTCCCTAAGGAGTTTTGATGATGTGGCCATTTGGATCAGCTCTGGATATGATTTATTTATTTGTTTGCTTATTGGCAGGACTTTAAAATCAGCAAACCCAGATAGATTGGATAAAATTTACACAGTCCAGAACCAACTCCCCCTTAAGTGAATTTTCAAGGATATCTTAACATGATGACTGGGATAAAACAGCATATCAAAGGTGTTTTGCAAGTACCTCTGTATCTAAACTCAGAGTCTTGTAGTTATTTATACGTCAAGGAAAAGTACCAGAGTCCATTATTGTTGTGAAGGCACAGGTTTTGAGGGCATGGGATAATGTTTCAGGGTATTAAGTATTGTTTTACCACTAGTTCACTGAATGGTATTTGGTTGAATAACTCACAATTTTGCCTTAGTGTTCCTGAGAATTTAAAGGCTGGAAGTTTCATTGTATGGAAACCTAAATAGTTCCTCAGCATCTTTGCTTGTGTGTCCCTGACTTGAGGGTCTCTTTTACCGCCAGCAACCTTGGCAAAGCACGTCATGACCACAAGTTTTCTTCTTTCTTGCAAGGACACAACTTAAGTGATGAGTTGACTTAGTCAAGTTTTTGAGCAGGCAGCAAGGATACTGATACTTTTTTTTAAAAAAAATGTAGCTACCCTTCTGTTCCCAGCCATTTGCTGCAGAAAGTAATGAAATAAAACAGTAAAAATGGTTGTGGAGAATCAGTCTGAATTGTCCGCAGCCTATGCATTTAAATCGCCACGAGGCCTTCTGCAGTCTCCCCAGTTATCACTTCTGCACATGTTCAGCCTCTGCTGCCTGCCAGCAGCAGTTCAGTAAGTTCTGCACAGGATTTTCTCCTGAATCAATCCATTCTAAGCTGGTAGTAGAGCTACTGATGTATTTTAACGAATTCTGTTTCACATTTTCCCATTTATACTGCAGTTTATATACTGTCCTTAGAGATTTTGGTATTCATCTTATCTGGCTTTAGAAGAGTACTGGAGAATCTGGTAAATGACAGCTGCTGTGTTTTTAATTTTTGCTGTAATGTTTCAGTAAGATAACATTGCAAGAATGGAGGGGTTTTTTGTTTGAGTTTCTTCAGTCTTTTTTTTCCCCCCCTCTTTTTTTTTCCTTTTTTTTTTTTTTTTTTTAGAACTGAAACCTAGGACAAATATTCTGTTGTTTAGCAAGTAACAACATGTGCATACATTTCTAACAATGCTCAAACCAATAAAAAACATGCCTCCTGTTACATAAAGTGTAAAGGTTATTTTTCCAGTGAAATACTTGATTTAGGATAAATGCCAAATCATTGAAGTGAAGGGGATACCCTGACTCATTAAGTTTATGATCTTCAGTGGTGCATCCAACCAAGTTTTGAAGCTACTTATGTTCCTTACCTCCATCACTCAGAGAAAAGCTGTCTTAGAACTTCATTCAAACCCCGATTTCATTGCCAGCTGGTGTTTATTGAAGACTACTTGTTCTTGTGCTTTGGTTTTTCACTTCCCCCTGCTCGTATTTATTCCTTTCTTCCTGTCTTCAACCCACAGTGTGTTATATTTAAAAAATAGGTCACTGGCAATTTTTAAGAAAATGTCCTGTATAGATGATGGAACAGATTGATAAACTGTGAATTGCAGTAGCAGCACAGGACCTTCAAACAGAGAGAGTCTCCCTTACAGTAACTGAACATTTGGTTATTTCACTCTGGAGAACAGAACCAGCAACACAATTAATATTATAAAATCTTAGTGGAGCTCCTAACTTCAAATTTAGCATGGCATTGTGCAGGAAACAGTGATGCACCACATTGCAAGGTCTAGATATGCTCTAATTCCTCTGTGGCACATATCCCAGCAAAAACTCTTCTGCTTCAGATCTACAGCCTGACAGGGAACAGTATCAATGCTGAAGCTTCTTCCTTGTTTCTTTGTTTTCTTGCAGAAAAGCTTCCTGTTTTGTTTTTTTTTAATTTTCTTTGATTTGTTCAAGAAAACAAATTTTCTTTTAAATTCTGCAGAAGGTCTCAGATGAGGGAATATTTTCCTTTATGGCTTTTGAATAACAAGTTTCCCTGATATAACCCACAGAGAGCAGTCTTGTATCTGTGAACTCTGAAGTTCTCTAGGAAATTTCTGTGTTTCCCACCTCTTAACCCTTCCTCTTCCTATGCTGAATGAGTGTCTCATTTGCCCAGCCCAGAGAGAATCTTGGAGCTTTTAAGCTTTTTGAAAGACTAATAATTTCACCACTTGTATAGCTTGATTTGCAAGTGTGTCACATTACAGCATTAAAGTTTTAAATGCCTACACATCACTTAAGTGCCATTTTCACTGGGGGTAGGTAAGTCTTTGGAGTGATTATCCTTCCTGCTGTAACAATAATAGACAAGTTACAGCAATGGTAAGTTCATAAAATTGTCTCAAGTTGTGTAACTCATAATGTACTTTTTTGTTTGTATTAGTTACTAAAATTGCTTGATCTACCTTTTTCTTTATGTATTTTCTTGTCTTGCCTATACCCAGTAAGTGTAATTAAAACAGGCTCTCCTGAAAGTGGCACATGGGAAGACAGTCTAAGAGCAAGAGAGAGATTGGAAATATCATCCTGGGTTTCTTTCAAAGTAAAACACACGTGGTAAAAATCAGATTAGGAGCAAAATCCTAGCATTTCAGTTCTGGTCACCCTCATATTCAAGAAAAATTTTGTTCCTCAAAACCAAAATTTTAATGAGGAGCATATTCCGCATATTGGCTTACGTTCATATTTAACATTACTTAATGTTGGTGGTTCTCCATTTATTATGGCTTAATTTACATCTTTTAAAAGTTGATTTACCACCTAGGAAAATATTAAACTGACAAATTTGGAAACTGAAATAGTTTCCATGCTGTAAAAGATGGACAGTACAGGCAGCAGTGCTATTCCCATGCTCCTGACAGATGCTGGAAGAAGCACCAGTCCCTGGTGGTGAGTGGTTCTGGGTGTCTGTATCAGGTTCATTTGGAAGTTTGGTGTTGCAGTTTGTCTGCTGCACCTGAGTGGACATCAGGTCTTGTTTTACCAGGAGTTGTCTAAATCCTTCTTTGTTGAATATAAAATCCACTGGTAATTTGTGCTACAAGTCCAAACGTCTCTTTTCCTCTATAATAGTCTAACAATACAGTTCTTTATCTTGGAACTGGTTCTTAGTTCCTAACGAACCTCTGAAGAGGTTGAATAAGGGATTACCTCTACGGAATCTCCTGTTTTTCAGTGTTCCTGGTTTACTCATGTAGTAAAGTCTCAAATATCCAGGGAGGAAAGAGGGAAGTATCATGAGTAGTCAGGGATAAGGAAAAGGAAGATTTTACACTATAAAATTATCTGTAATATATCACCTTTGGAAAAAAAAACCAAACAAAACAAAACTGCAAGCATTTTGAAAAAAATGCAGTGAAATTTCTGAAGAGTAGAAATATCTTTAAATAGTAACAGGAGGGACTGAACAGGGGAAAGCTGCATGTGCATCTCATCCTCTGCAGCACCATGTAGCTGTGGGGTGTTGAGGGAAGATATCTAGGGATATCTCAAGGTTGATCATAGATATTTGCCATAAAAGCTGAAAATTACTTGCTCATTTTAACAAAAACCTTCATCCTAGAAGCTTATGATTGAAGGATCAAAGCAATCTCCTTGCTTTTCTTTTACCCAGGATATCTGCTGGTTTTGTTCTCCTGTATACCTCTCTATGTACAGTCATAACTGGAGGGATGCTCTTAAAACACATATTTTTCAGGAATTTGTCTCTGGTTCTGTGGTGGAGTATGTCTTCTTGTACCTGGATTACTCCAGGAACAGACAGAGATAAAATGATTACATACAATTTGAGCTTTTTCTTTTTTTTTTTTTTTTCCTGATGAAAGGAGTACAGAATAGTGAATCATTGCATGATAAACATCTTCTGAAAAATCAGTTTTTATCCTATTGGCTTCCATCTTATAAGATGAGGTAGGATTTGCAGTTTTCTTCACAGCCATAGAGATATTTTAAAAGGAAACCATTTTGGAACTAACAATTTTACTGTCCTTAAATGATTTATTGTATTTAATGAAATGGCGTGTTTTCTTTGGTCTTTCCTAGCCCTAAAATGATAAGATGGATCATTATCACAAGGGGCCCATTGGCATTCCCAAACACCACATCATCTGAGATATATCTTGGCCCATGTAATTGCTGTGACTAGTCCTTATGAGTAATTAGTGTTTCCTTTAGAAGAGGATTGGTATAATAAGTGCTTTGTATAAAATTAGCATAATGTATGAGTAAATTTATAATATATTATGATTAATTTTATATTACATATTTCTATTATGTTTTTAATTTTATATTTGATATTATAAATGCCAGCAGTAAGGTGAAACCTGATGATCTCCCTGTGTTCAGTAGATACTGGGTTTTCTGTGTATGAAGGCTGGATTTGCCTCCTGTTGCTTGTCAGTAGGTCTGGAAGTTCTCTATTACATCCCATTGGGGATCTCACCACCAATTGACTCAGTCTTTTATTTTCAACTGCCTCACTAGAGATGAATAAAAGCAGTTTTTTAAAGTGCTCTTTCACTCCTCTTTGTAAGCCCAGTTCTAGGCAATGTGCAACAGGGACACAAATAATCATCATGCTTTTCAAGTTGTTTGCCTTCTATTGCTAAAGTTAAATATGTTTAAACAGTGAAAGTTACCAACTTGAAACCTCCTATCGGTTCCCTAATGAAGGCCAGAGGGAATTTAACCCTAATAATTTTCTTCTTTCCTGGAAGCAAATGAACTTGCTCTCAGTGAGGGTGTACTGGTCCTTACCAGTAAGAATGAACTTCGAAAAATTGCCACTTGACATTCTACCACCACAACCAGAAATTAAAATAGAAGCCCCAAGAGTAGAAAGTTTAATAATGCAGTAAGTCTGTCAAGCAATTGAATTTAAATAATGCTATAATGCAAAACATTAGTTACTAATTACTACAAGGAAGGGATTGCAATAGGAACTTTCAACAGTTTGTTATTATACTGTGGTAATATTATGAGATTGGCTTCATCTTGCAATATAAAATGCTGGTTTCAAACTGATTTTACTGAGTGAAATGAACAGAAAGTCTATTTTGATACTCGAAAATAAGAATTCGATAGAGAAAGTATAAACTTCTAACTTTCTAACAATAAATACAACAAAAATACCGAGTAGTTTTCATGACACAGGTAGACTGCAATGCTAAGCAATGTTGAGCTCAGGTCATGACCCATGTCCCAGGTATTTGACTTCCTCCTTCAAAGCCAAGTGTGTCAAGCTCAGCTTTGTGACAGGTTGTTTTACTGAAAAAAAACCTACGGTGTTGTTGAGCTGGGGTGGGTTGTCTGTAAGCCAGAGCTTTGTGTTGCAAGAAACTACATAATGAAAAAGTTAAATCTTGGGATGATTTCAGTAAATCTGTGTTTCAAGGGAAAAATACCGCCGTGAAAAGAGATAAAACTCCAGAAAAATCAGAGTTGGAAGGTTGAGACTCGGTGAGACAGAGGATCTGTAAAATCTGCAGGGGCTGACACAGCCACCCCTGACTGATGATGGCTGGCAGGGAGCCACTGGGTGCCACCCTCGGGCAATGGGATCGTGCTGGTGTGTAGCCCTGTGCCATGAGAACTCCAGCTGTCTGCTGCAGCAATTCACCAAAAGCATTGTTTCCTCCAAAATTCTACCTGATTCTGCCTGTACAACATCTGTGTGCAAAAAAAGACACCCAGGTAAACATGACACAGAGGGATGGTTACAAGGCGAAGCTGAGAATTATAGTTAAATTTAACTCAAGAAATTAAAGCAACGTTATGTTTAGTTTGGATGTCTTCTGTAAGCAAGACCACTTTTGTGTAGTTCATGCCAACCAGTTGCGTTTGAAGAGCTCTTTTTGTCTGACATACTTAATATTTTTTTCTGTGCTTTGATTTTTAAAACATTTTAATATACTAGAAGTCTCAAAAAATTGCAGTATAAAACCAGATGAGCATTACACTGCGACACCGTGTTAGAGGATTCTTTTAGTGAGAGGGAAGGATGGAAACAAGAAAAATGAAAAAAATAAAGATATTAAATGGAGTAGAAGGATTGAAAATCAAAAGCTGGGAGGTCAGATTATGTTGGATTCCTCAGAGAAAGAAGAAATAACAGTACTGTAGATAGGCAAGGTAGCAGAGAGAGCACTGTGCTGTTATTGATGCTAAGGAAAGGAAGAATGAAAAGGTGAACTAGAAGAATAAAATATGAAAACAGACCTGACCATTAATTCATGAGAGGAGTTTCTATTACTGAAAACTGTTTTCAGTAGGTTGAGTAAGAAAATTTAACCCTGTTAGTGTGGGGCTGGAACAGAGAAAATGTGAAAGGAACAGACACTCTAAGGAAGTCCAGATTTACAATTTTCTTTTTACCCCACCTCTGCAAAATGATTTCTTTCCCTCTCTGGAGAGCACCAGCTGTGCTAGACAGTTTTTTAAAATGATCCCAGGCAGCTCTGCCATGAGACGGCAATTTTGTCTCTTATTTCCAGCTGTATGCGCTTATTAAGATGTTACTTGGTTTTGCCACAAAACAACTGCTTACAATACCAACTGGGAAATGTGGGGTGTGAGTACCATTTAAACCTTTTCTCTTGTCTCTTTGGCATGAGATGATTTACTCAGTGCATTAATTTGAAACAAGGTAAGACACAGCTTTCAGTCAATAGGGTCAGTTCCGAAGCTTAGAGCAACATTTTTCTTTTGTTCTTTAGAAAATTGTTGGTTCTGTCTGGGGACTTCATTAGGGGAGTAGCAGGATTCTTTCTGCCAGTTCTTCAGCAGGAAGGGAACCTCATTACCAATTTTTAATATGAAAAAATAAGGGATAAGTTTGAATAAGAAAAAAATGAAGAACCATGTGACAGCACAGCATTTCAACATGGCGCACTGCCTCATGCAAGGTACAGCTGAGTGACTACTGGAGCATTTGTATTAAATAAAAAAATCTGTGCTGATTTATTGTGGTGTTACAGATATGGTGTGGATGTATAGTCATAAAATTTATCAGTTATATATATATATATGCATATGTACATAGTCTTGATGACCTTAAATTCACTGCTCTAAGAAATATGGAGTTAAGTATATATTATACATGTCAAAAAAGTCTCTTTCACTGTCATGAGGACTAGCAGCAGAATTAAATAAAATATCACAGATACTGATTGTTCATCATCCTGCATGTGGGTGACTCCCTGCTCTGGAAAAATCTCTGTCTAGTAGTTAAGAAAGGGATTCCTACTTCGTATCTGAAAAACAATTAGCACACATCCTGGTAATTAAGGTAATGCAAAAATCAATGTGCCATTTGTTGTTTTTTTTACCCACTGCCCCCTATTACTATATATACCGATAGCAAAATCCAGACTAAACTAATTTCTAATTCGATAAATTGGTTTGGCTGCATCCATGTGCATATTAGCTGTATGTTTTCGAAAGGTTTTAATCTAGTAGAAACCACTTGAGCAAATGAAGTGCAATTTTAGTGCAAGAGGTATAGGAATACAGATGCTTCCTCATAATGCTCAGTTGCTGTCTAGATGGGAGTAAAGAGACAGAAGACATCGAGTTTGAGAACGTGGTCATGCCAGTAAACATTTGCTGCTTGTGCAAGATCTTTTGAATTAACTTTTTTTGTTAAGGTCTGCTACTGTGAGATCATATAGTGAATTGGCAAGAAAGAACCTTGCAACTTGTTAACTGGTATTCAATACCAACCGTATCTTAAGACTTAAGCATATTATTTTCACTTCTCCAAAGGACATGGCTAAAACCATCAGCCAAAACCAAGAATTTAAAAATAAAAAAGAACCAAAATCACCACCTAAAACCAAAAGTTAATAATGGCTCCCCAGTAATTAACCCAGACTCTGGTTAAAAATAATTTTAAAATATTATCACTGTTTTGATGTGAGAGCATTGCTAGGAGTCAACCACAAACCACAAAAATCATAGAATAATTTAGGACAGAAGAGACCTTTGCAGGTCTCTTTTTCCAGTGTCAGTCCAAAATATGAGGCTGCCATCAAACTTTGGGGCTGCTCAGGCTCTTATTTGGGTGTTTGGGAAAACATCCAAGAACGGAGTTTCTACAAGGACCCTTGGGGTGCCTTTAACATCACAAAGCTTTAAAGAAGTTCTGTTATACAATGCATGCAAAGTTCTCAGTAAATTGAACTATTAGGCCAATTAACTGTGTCTTTCATTTATATAATTTTATATGGGTTCTATTGTTAATTATTTAAATTTCTAATTAATGTACAGAGAAGAAAATGTAAAATATATCTCATGGCTTGATATCATATGCAGGAGATGCAGGTTTCCAGTTTGTTCTCAGTGCTTTAGATTGAAATTCACTTTCTCCTCCATGAATGTTTGGGCCTTGAACATGTAAATCTCCATTCTCCAGTCCTCCCAGAACCCTGTCCTCCAACCTTTCCATTCTCTCAGAGCTACTGCACATCCTCCTCTCCTCCACTCTTAAAAATAAATAACAATATTTAGCCTGGAATTTTCTGTAGTCAAGCTACAAACTGAACCTAGCGTCTTACCTTCTCTGCATGTATATTTATTAATATATATCACTTAAAGAATATATTTATGTATGTATGTATGGCCCGTCTTCGCGAACGAAGATTTGGGAAAGGTCTTTACCCTTCGAGCCTGCGCAGTGGATTTTTTAGGTGAGACACAGTGTGCGCTGAGCTGAGCCCACCCTTTAATCCTAAGGTTCATCTGCCAGGGCTGAGCAAGCTTGGACAGTGGCAGTGAGGTCCTCACTCAGGACGTAGGTTTGTTTAGAGTGACCTTCTCTTAGGTGGATGGTGGATGGCCTTACAGGGCTGACGAGCTTCCTCTGCCCAGGGGAGTTTCCCCGACCGGGAATCGAACCCGGGCCACAGCGATGAGAGTGCTGCTGGGCAGGGCACGTCTCAAGGATGAAGGATCACCGCCTCCCTAAGATCTTGCTTTACGGTGAACTTGCCTCCGGCTGCCGCAAGAGAGGAGCCCCAAATAAAAGATACAAGGACTCCCTGAAACAACATCTCAGCCTCGGCTACATTGATCATCATAACTGGTCTACTCTGGCCGCAAACCGGGAGGCCTGGAGACACACCATCTATAACGCTGCCGTTTCCTTTGAGAATGCACGCAGGATCACTCTCGAGGAGAAAAGACAACGCAGAAAGAATCGTATCCTGCTGAATACACTACCTAAGGAGTCTTTCTGCTGTGCCTTTTGCAATCAGATATGTCTGTCTCGTATTGGCCTCACAAGTCACCAGCGTGCCTGTAACAAACATGGATAGTGCCTTCCTAAATCTTCGTTTGCGAAGCCTAGCCATGATGATGATGATCACTTAAAGACAAGTTTTTTTTGAACAAGCCTCTCCCACCAAGTTAATGTATTAAAATCTTACCATTGTGAACAGCAATCTGCTGTAGACATAGGGAAGTCTCAGCTTCAATGAAAGAAGAACCTTTTTAATTGTCCTGCTGTATGTGAATCTGATAAAATTAATAAGAAATGAGCTTCCAATATATTTCAGAAATGTCAGGTCCTTTAGGGAATGTTTTGGTGGTGTTAGTTTTTTTTTTTAATAACAACTGCATTAAGCCCCACTTACTGTTTTCTGTTTTCATACATTATGCTTCATTATTTGCTGATTGACACTTTGAGTAGTTTCTATTCTCCTCCTGCTTAATTACATACAGTCACTTTGTTATTCTGCTATAATTTCATGACCATGCTAATGAAAGTATTGGGACCATGGATTGATTTCCATGGAGTCTTATCTTTTTGTAATTTAGGACCTGTTAACAACGAAAAGAAAACCTTGAAGAATTTACAATTTAAGACCAATTTAAATCTAATTAATTAGAAGAGAAGTAAGTCTGGTACTTCCATTACAACAAAACTCGGAAGCTTTGAGCTTTGTTTCTCACTCGATGTTTTTGAGATATGCAGACCAGGCAGTATCCTGTAAAATGTGTGCCCAGTTGCTGTATTGGATAGGGATACACAGCTGGGGGCTTCTAAGTATGTTTTAAAACATAAGGAAAGAGAAATGCAATTTTCTAAATATAGAAGAGGAGACGAAAAGTTTTAAAAAGTGAATAGAGGCATCTGCCTATGACTGCTCTGTACAGTGTGTATGAACCTCCTACTGTCTAAGTGGCATATGGAAAGTCTAGCTGTAGTCCCTAAAATAAAATCCTGGATTTCTCCTTAAGAAGCCATAACTGTAGTAGACATTCTAGCAAGAAACTTAAAGAACACTTTGCAAAGGAGTGGTAATTCACAGTGAACTTTCTTAGTCTGTTTGAGGGGGTTTTGTTGGTTGTGGTTTTTTCTGGTTTTGGAAGAAATTGTCTTCCACTGGTTGTCTTGCTGCCTCCATACTGTGTATACAACCTTGTGCTGATGTAGCTCCAGTTATAGAACTGCAAGATCAGAAGAAGTCTTGAACTTGAATTTTTATGAGTGGCTATGTCAGGTATCATATTGAGCTTTACTTCTTTTTAAAACAATATATTTTACATGCATATTCCAATTGTAGTACTTCAGCTTAATTCTGTGATGTAAAGAATGAATGAACCAAGTCTGTGGAAGAAAGATATGGACTCTTTAGAGTAGGGACAGAGAAGGGCTGTGAAAACATTCAGAGTGCTGGAGCACCTCTGCTGTGAAGACAGGCTGAGAGAGTTGGGTTGTTCTGCCTGGAGAAGAGAAGGCTCCAGGGAGACCTTATTGAGGCTTTTTGATATGTAATGGGAACTTATAAGAATCATGGGCAGACACTTTTTGCCAAATACTGACAGGACAAGGGGCAACAGTTTTAAACTGAAAGAGGTAAGATTTATGTTGGGCATTGGAAAGACATTTTTTACAATTATGGTGGTGGGACAGGTTGCCTAGAGAAGTTATGGATCTTCATAATTGGAAGTGTTCTATGATTCTATGAACACTGCAACTGTAGCAGCGTATCTGAGTACAGGTTAGTTTGGGCCCTGAATCTCCTCACAGATTAGCTGCACGGGGGTATGCCTGGTTGCACTGACTTGTTTGTTATTCATAATTTCCCCCATTGTAAGAGAGAAAAGAATTGAGCGAGTTCATTGAGTGATCAGGTACATGTACCTGCACAAAGAGAATGGAAATACTCTGGTATTATAAACTGAAAATCAAAATGTCAAGAGGAGTCACCACTGCCTAGTAGGTCACTTTAGATTTAGTTCTACGGTTTTGAGCATTAATTACTTCATATACAAAAAGCATATAAAGTAATATTGAAGATTCATTTGAAACTTTGTACTATGCTTCACCAGTAGCTGTGGTGCAATATATGCATGCATGCAGTGACTTAGCATTAACCAATGCTGAATATAATGTGCTTTACAGCTCACATGCTTGAATAGCAAGATGCTTTGCATATATATAGTACTCTTGATACAAAAACCTGAAATACTTGTAAAATAGGCTTAAGCTTTGGTATCTCTTTGTCCCAGTTGGAAAATTGCAGAACAGAGATTGAACTGTGTTAAGAAAAAGTTGGTGATTATTTGGGATAGAATCCATCATCTGATATTCATTTGACTGCGGTGACATTAGAAAAATATCTGATGTGTTCTAGATAGGTGAATGTTGCTATAATATAAAATATACTGCTTAGTATATTTTTTATATTTTTAAGATTTAAATAATCTTTTCATACAGAAAAACACTGTAATTACTCATTTGACAACACGACCAATTTTTTTAATTTTATTTTATTTTATTTTTTTTTTAGTATTAGGTTTTGTTTCCCCACTGAACTGTGTCTTTAAATGGAAACTCATTGTCTGTTCAGGAGGTGTTGGAGAAGTTCTCACTGGGGATATGGTGTGACCTTGGTGTTGTGTGCCATTTGTGCATCATTAAAAGGTTGTAATGAAGCTCTGCCACACACAGATTGTAAAAGGTCAAGCAGAAAGTTGGGAACCAATGAGATTGGGAAGAAAAATTGTGCTAGCAGCAGAGGTTGAGGGATTCATTATACTCATGCTATGGGGTTTTCAGCAGAGTAATAACTGAGTTAGCAATAGAATGTAAATCTTCTCAACCACTTAGTCTGAGCCTGCTTCTTCTTGATTTGTGGGGATATATTTTTACTAGAGTACAGGAAAAGTCATTATGCTTTCAAGAAAGCCACTGGAACTAGTTAATGCATTGTAGGTAAAAAGACAGAAGATAAACAGAACTGTGTGTGGCTCATCGGTAAAAGCAGAGCATTGGTGACAGAAAGAGAAGGATCGTACCAAATGAAGATCTTTATGTAAATAATTGGAGTTGCTGCACCACATAATTGTAGGTTTGCAGGTTTTAGTTGGCAGGTTTTGTCAGATACATGGAGAATGCTGCAATAATAACTATAAAAACTTCCTTTATGGTTCATAGTATGGAGCAGGGTAGTGGCCTTCCAGAAGCATATTTACATGGGAAGATATCCCTCATTCCCTTAGACTTCATCGTTTTCCTGTGTTTCTTGGAAAAACAGCCCCGGTAATTGCAGAAGTAGAGATGTTTATCAGAGCAACAGTTAACAGACTGTGTAACCTCTTTGCATTATAATTGACTTGAAATTAATTTAAGCTATTGTGGATTTTAAAATAAAATGGAAGAATAAATCTAGACTGCAACTGCCATGCCCATACAAAAATTGGGAGTAACTAAAATATACAGAACAATTTTAATTTCCAGTTCTCTGAATATTCTAAATTATATTCTGGCATAATTTGACACAATCTGTACATAGACAAGAAGTTATATGAAAGGCTGTGGGTTTGTTATACTTTTGTAGTATTGCATACAGGACTTTCCTCAATTGCTCTGTAAAATTAGGGCTTTTTTGATACATATAGAAAAAGTAGCAATTTGTAATCATTCATCATGTTAACAACTTGATTTCCTAGAAAGTGGTTTTGTCAACATGGAAGAGGCACCAACCTGGCATGACCAATCTATGATCTTTTTTGTTAATGACTTAAATATACAGCTTCTGTTGAGGGAACCGAAAAACTAATACCTCTAATTACAGTCTAATGTCTATGGAAGTCATCAAAATTCTTTCTATGGCTTTCAGTGATCAGAGCCTGCAATATTTCCATATTGTCCTCTCAAGTCTTTGCATTTCCTCCAGATATTTATTAGTTAATATATGTTATTTAAGGAATTTGCTCCCAAAAGAGGAAAAGTGTGCAAAAGCTGTTATCAGCCTCCCTGTTATCTACATGGAGGCTCATAATTTTCTGTACTTGAATGGTAGAGGGAGGATCAAGCCTATTACTCCCAAATGGCCCTAAAAACCTAAATATCAGTATTCATCCCTTTGCATTCCTGGTAGGTGATCTTGTAACTAATCTAATGTGACAATTACAGTCAGCTTTGAAAAAAGATACTCAAAGTACCTGGAAGAAAAAAAAAAGTGACTAAACCAGGATATTTGGCACCCAGTCATCTTCCATCAGATCACTGTAAATTACCTGTCACGTTATTCCATTGCTGAACATGCTTTGTTTCAACATCCCCAGCTAAACAGTTACATATTTTGTGCCTTTCTTCTGTCACACTTTCACACTTGCTATGCAGTTCTGTTTTGTTCTAGAAAATACTATCTCTCTACAAACTATGATAAAAGAGCTCAGAGGGGTTTTCAAAGAAAGCTTTAATCAATATTGGAGGCATATCCTTTTGTGCATTGATTATACTGAGGTGTTTAATTAATCAGTAGATGTTATTTTAATAGAGAAAATACTACTGAGGAAGTGATAATGAAAAATTACAGAATTTTATTTTGATGCCAGCTTGAAGATTTCTCTTAACACATGCCCACATATCCTGTGAACTTGGGACAGTCCTGATAATCCAAACCTGTTAGTTTTGGAGGCTTTCATGTGTGTTTCATCCCAAGTTCTGTCATGCATTTATATGTCTACGACTGAGAATTTCAACAGATTTACAAAGTATTTCTCTGAAAAACTGAAGAAACTCATACCTTGGTATGGCCCCTCTTCCTTAACTGTATCAAAAAATTGAATTCCTGAAGTCTGTTGCAGTGCTACAGACTTACATATGAGACATATATACACCTGGATGCTAATTCAAAGGCACCCAGTCTGTAGGTATTTCAAGTATAGTCTCAAGAGTCAGGCTCCCTGAGGTTGCCTGATTCATTCATCTGCACCAAATAGGATCAACCATACTTCTTTCAACCCCTGTGGGTGTTGACATCCGTCTTTGTAAACATCCGGAGAGGAGATGACTGTATCTAACTATCCTTGTCATTAGTTATTTTTCCCTATTTGTTAGCCTCTTGCTTTACTTATTCCTGATACTGCCTTCTATGAAGGAGGAATTATATGTAGGAGTTATTTACTTATTATCAAGTCTCTTTTATATCCTCTTCCTTGCTTAAACACTTTATTTCACGTTTTTTCTTGTCACTGCCACTGTTCCCTAAACAATTCTCTCTCCTTTTAGTTCCTGTCTGGGGTCAGTGGTGTCCAAAGGCTGAGTCAGTGCTCTAGATGAAGTCTTTCCAATGCTTATTAGAGCACAAAGGATCATTCTGCTTGTCCTAGAGGTGGCAATTCTGCTTGTACATCTTGTTTTCAGAAAAGGCTTCTGCGGAACATGTGAGTGTTAGATAAAGACCAAGACACAGATCCATTCCGGGCACTGTGGGTGCTGATGCCACCGTGTCTCTTCATGCTCAGTGCTTCCCTGTCACTGCCATGGCAAATCCATTCCGCTCAAAAGCTACAGAGTCTTAAACTCTCTGTCTCGCAGCTCAAATGTGTTAATTTGTTTGCATTTTACCTAATCCAAGTGTGAATTAACTATAAAAGCTTCCTTCAAAACTTCCAGTACTGCGTTTTACCTCCCAGTTGGGCTGCCAAGGGTTAAGAGCCTGGAACATGCCAATATAACCAGCAGAGCCAGGTACAGGCTTCGTTAGCTCTGCCCCTCCTGCTCTGACTTCACTGTTTGGGATCCGTAAGGATGAAAGGAGTACAAGGCTGTAGAGGAGTAAAAATTAAGAAGTTACTGATCAGCTGCCACTCTGTGCATTCACATAAGGCAAAGTTCTGTTGAGTAAGTAACACCTTCTTGTCCGATTTTTTTTCTAAATCAGAGTTATATGTGGTCAAAGCGTGATGTTTGGTGTCACAATGTATCTGGAAAAGTTATTTGCATTGAAGAACATAAATTGCACCGTGATTACAATGTTCTCTATTTATATTCACTTCTCAGGATGCACATTGCATCAGGTAATAAAGGCTTTCAGTTATATTTATCAATTCTCTTCTTTGCTAGTACGTTACAAATGTTTTGCTAATTATAATCAGTTAAGATACGAGACATTATGTCATGATGCCCGTTACAGCATCAGTCTTTCAGTGACTTATCTCTGCTGTTGACAGTGCAATTGTTTCACTGCTGGAAAGTGCAAACATGTATGAAAAATAAGATACATTACCAGAAATAACCCCTTTAAAAATGAATAATGAATACATGTACCTTGAATTGTTTAGGACGCAGATATTTTTTCTATATTGTCTATATTTTTTAATTTTCTCTTAGTTTCTCACAATCACTGAAAAATAAAAACTGCTTTTTGGTTCCTTTTTCTTCTCTTATTAAAAATGTGACTTGTACCCAAATAAAACCATTAGACATGCATACTCAGGGAAGTATAAACTTGTTTGTAAGACAGAAATATTTGCTTGAGTTCAGTAATCAGATGTTGAGTTCGAAATTGCACATCATTCATTTTCCTAGTTGTTTTGGGTTTTTTTTATTAGATTGAGATTTGCAGTACCTTTGGTTTAGAAAATGTAGTTTTCTTAGTTCTCCATGAAAACAGATTAAATCAGAATTTTGTAGGATGCAGAAATGTTGTTCTCATAGTAACCACAGACTTTTAAATTTAGGTCAATATTTTGGGATAGACGGTTACTGACCTGACTGGGCAAAGTATGGACTTTTTTCTCATCCCATTTTTGTCAAAGCACTGATGACAGTGAATTTGCAGTGCTATGGCTAGTGTTAAATATAGCTTAGTGGCCCAAGAGGAGTACTGGTCTGATTAATTATATTGTAGAGTTGTGATCTATGCTGAGTTCTCCGTTTTGATTCGTGCACAATATTTCGTGTTCCTGTTTTTACTTTTCTAATATGTATCTTATTATTTTCAGCAGCAAATTGTGCTAGAGATTGTGAGTCTTGGAAAATGACTGAGCTTCAGTTGAGGCCAATTTTTGCAACAGTATATTAATGAAGCTTGAAAAAAGTCTCCATTTTCATGTTGAATCATATAATAGAGTTAGCACTTCAGTGCCCAAGTTATGTAAGTGACAGAGAAAGGGAGAAATCAAGAGCCCTACTCCCCAAGTAGTTGAATTAAACAGGCTTCAGATCATACTAAGAATCTGTGCTTGTGCTCCTTCTATTATTAGAAGAAAATTCTTTCCTGTAGGGCATTGTTAATGAGCCAATAACTTTTGGAGTTACTCATTATATTTCCCATCACACTCGTGCTCCTCAGGTTACCCACCTTCCACGCCCAGCCCATCCGTGCTGCTGTTCCAGCTATTTCTGCTGAGAGAGTCAAAAGGGAATGGTGTTACATTTAATGTAATTTGACAGCTTTAACTTTACTATCTCTTGTGATGGCCTTCAGGAGATCACTGAGCTTTAAGAACATCCACTTCTTCTGGACAGTGCTGACTGTCTCTGCCTGTGCAAGTCTGTTGGACCTCTGTAGTAGTGTTCAAGGATAATGCCCTCAGCTGCAAGTACTCACACTAGCAAAGTGCCTCACCTAACCCTTCTTTAGTGGAAAGCTATTGCAAATGGATGTTTTTATTTATGAAGGCTTGTCACCACTCCTATTGAAATTTGACGGTGTATTGCTGTGAGATGGGGTCATCAGGCCACTTATTAACTTAACCAGCAGGAAAATAAAAATACCTTTTGGGCCCCATTGGCAATAATTCTTGAGTACCTGCTATTTAATCACCTGCCTGCTACGTCCAGGATGTCAGTTATTTGCATTGCATATTTTATTTAAGTGTATAGAATGAGGTGTGGTAATGATTTCTACATTCATAGTAATGAAATAGTAGCTTCCCCACGGTATCTGAAATTACTGTGGCTCAACAGCATCAGAGATACTTATGACACTGAAACCCAAGTTGCTGTATTTTACACCTTTGCAGCTGGCACTGAATTTCTATGTGGTTACTTAACCAATTAAACCTGGTTTATTACTTTTAATTACCTGTCTACTTTACTTTGTTTTCCTATTTATCAAATCAGGCTAGAATACTTTATACATGCTTACTTTGTTGCTAACAGACAAGGAAGCTACAAACCGTGTTAGATACATGCAGTTAACGCTGTCGCTGAGAAGGGCATTATGAAAGGTGGAACATTTTTAGAATATCATTTCAATGATCCTAGACCCAAACTGTGACTTGTCTTAAAGTTTCAAATGCAGCCTAGTCTGTAAATAGCAATAGTTGCAAAACGCTGCTTTAACATCTGAGAAACTGCATTCTTTTCCTAGGAGTTGTTATAGGGGAATCATTTTGCACTTATTTTCTTGCTGGATTTACAGCAGAAATAATTAAGAAGAGGGTGCTTTTCTCAGAGCTCTGTACTTACTTCAGACAGTCTTGCTGATTGGAGAAGGCATGTGAACACCAAGAAAAGACCAAGTGGAATCTGGAGGGCTCCAACCGTGCACGGGTGTGCTAAGTTATTTCTCACAGCTTCCCCACCTTTTTCTTCCTTCGTCTTTAGGTCATGGACGGTGTGTTTCCAAATGTTGTATTTCCCTTCTGGATCTCTGGACTAAATGTCCATTCTGTATTTCCTTTATGTTAATGAAAACCTGTTCATTTCCTAGGCAAACCTCAGGATGAGTTCTTGGTTCTTAGCCTGGACCACTTGATGGTTGTCAAGATGGCTGATTGCTTCTTTTTCCTGCTCTTTTTCTTGTTCTTTTAGACTGCTTTTCAGGAAGCTCTTCTTTGATGCCATCCTGCTTTCTGTGAGGGTTCTTTGCAGCTATATGTCCTGTTTGCTCTCTCTTTTCTCACCATGAGTCATCTTTGATTGGTTTTATTTGCGACAAGCTTAAAAAAACTGTTCTGTGGTGCTGAATCAAAACCCTATCCATCATCCTGTCATCTGTCCAAACTAACACCCCAGCAACTCCAGAGATCCTACACTGACTGTTTAGTTTTAAGCTAAATTCATCATATCTATGAGAATTCCCTCACCCATTTCTATTCTTCCCTGGTGAAAATGAATAGCACTGTGTTCTGCCTCTAAAACCTCACTTAAAATTACTTATAAGACTTGTAAATAATAACTCTACGAGTGAGAGGGTTAACTGCATGGAAAGGTGTCTAGAATATTTTTTTATTGTCTCTCTGTTCTCAATTTTTTTATTCACTTGTTGATTATAAACAAGATATTAAATTCTTTGGGGAAAATCTGGCTGCACAGCATCAGCTATTAAGCTAATCTTTGAGACTTCTAAATGATGTTGTAGTGAAAGTAAGTCAGAATATGCTAATGAAACTACAGAAAATGATTAATCATTGAAGGGTTATTGAAACTAAAGCCTTATTTCATGGCATTTCAGTGACAAACTGAAGCTGAAAGTCAAGTGAAATGTGTTCCATTAATATTCCACAGTCCACAGACCTTATCTGTGTGCTGTAAGATAAAGAGGCACCACATATTCCTCCTTATTGCATGGAAAACCTTCAGCTGAATCCTACAGGATGGTGTTATCCTGGCTCCCAAACTTAGTATCACTTTTCTGTACGGGCTGAACTTGAACTAACAGGATTTGGACCCTTGGAGAGTTTGGTTTTAGCATGTTCTTTTCCGGTTTTCAGTAAGACCACTCAGAAATTGCGTCCTTGGTGATTTCAGAGAAAATATTTCACACAATCGCTTGTGGAACGTTCAAGGCAAAGAGACAGTGAGTCCACAGAGATGAACTTCCATCCTGACATATGATGCATTTTTAGAGTGAGTTTACATTGTTTGGGTTCACCCTTAATCCACAGCACTCGGGAGCCTGCAGCAATCACAGACAGAGCCAAGCTTCAATATATCACAGAATCTGCTTAGAAAGTAGGAGGGTTGGAAGTAACTTGCAATGCTTGCAGCACTCAGGTATAAATTGTGCTCTCTTCTGTGAGTGACAGAGCTCAAGGAGATAAAAATTTTCTTGAAGTCTTAGAAACACAAGATTATATGCCTGTTCACATACATACAGCTGTTTTTTTAGTGCTGTGTAGCAAAATGTCACGGAAAATGTACCATCATGTTGGTTCAATGACCTCTAACAGTAGGAACTCTTAGAACTGGCAACCATCAGCCTTCAGAAAACTCTAAGCTGTCAGTTGCAACTTTTAGGCAGCAAATTTCCCAGAAAATGGACTATTAATCAATTTAGACAGCAGGAAATGTGACTGATCAGAGCAAAGACTGGCATCTTGATCAAAATACACATTTTATTTACTTGCATTTATAGGTGATGTGGGCTGACTTGAGCTGAGGTAGAGCCTTTTAATTTGAAATGTTTTGAGTACAAGGTTTATAGAAGCCAAAGAAACTTCTATTTGATGGCTCTTCATGAATTTGCATATATTGAAGTGACTGGGGAAAAAACCCCAACCTATTTATTTGTTTATTAGTAGCTCAGAATACCACAGACTGCTTAAAGCTGTGGGTGTATTGGTCTTTCTCCAACAGAAATATCCACTTTTTTTTTAAGATCACAACATAAAGGTCTTAATAAAGACATTTTGTGTGCTTTAACCTGAAAAAATAAACCTTCAGGATTATTAGCCTGTCCTCATTAGGAAAAAAACATTCCCTTTAAAAAGCAAATTGAAGTGTTCTTTGCAGGAATAAACAGGATTCAGCCATGGTTGCTGGGTGATAGAAACTATTTCTTTTATTGTACTTTATGAGCAGTAAGAGACAAAATTTGTAACATTTTCAGGGTACTATTAAATGAATGGGGCAGATGGAACTGGGCAGGGAGGTTTGGGGGAATTTATGTCGGCTCTTATGTGGGGACACGTGGTTAGAAGCAGTAGCTTGTCTGTGGTTTAACAAGCTCTGTGGGCAGGCAGCCTGTATGGAGATGTAAATGCATCCTTCCAGTTTTTTCCCTCTGCTGTGTATCCAGACCCCAATGGGCAGAGCTGTGCCACAGGTTCCAGTTGCAGACAACTGTTCAAGGCATCTTCAGGGTTCCAAGGCACTCTGCACCTGGAAAGACAAATACGACACAGGAGCTAGAGGAGACTCCCAGCCTTTCAGATCAACAGCTGGAGGGGGGGGCAGGGTAATTTGCAGAGCCTGAAAAACAGGTTAGATGTCCAAATTGTGCCCTTCACATGAAATCCCAATCCCATAGGATTAATGGGATTTGTATTTAAGAAGTTAAGATTTATGCTTTAATAATTAAATGTCCTAATTTCTGAAAGGGGTAAAAGTGCAATAAACCTTATTTGCTAGCCAAACCTTGGATTTTGGCAGCTGAAGGTATTCATTTTTTTTTTCATTAAATAACTAGCCCAGCATCCAAGTTTGTGGTAAATGTAGAAGGACCTTATCCTGCAGGTGTTTCTGCTAATTTCATGCACTAATTAAGCCGTGTAGTCTATACAGGTAATCCACTGTGTGCACTGTAACAGGGTAGGAAGTAGAAAGAAGAAGCAAGTCAGTTCCTCCTACCACTTATTGCTAAGTTCATGTATTTTACATGGTAGCACATGAGTTCTCAAAACTTTTTGAAAAACGTGTCTGAGTACTGAAGTGAGACATTAATATTTTGACATAATTAGTAATGCCTTCTGCTACCTCCAGGAAGGATGTGTCTCATGGCTGTGCCAAAGCAACTTATTTCAAATTTATGACATGCACTAAGCATGTATGTTTTCTCATGTATTTATGATTCATACAGTTCCTTATGTCTCCCAGATTACTGCTGTCCTCATGTCTCTTTCAAACTGCACAGTTTTAAATGACAGGAATGGAATAATCAGTTGCTTACTCATAATTTGAATGACAATATAATGAATAAAAGAGATTATAAAATATAGCTTTATCTGGGTCTGACTACATATTATTCTTTCTCTGCATAAAGTACATGTAGAGGTTTTCTGTTCCCGATTTGTAGCCTCTAGCAAATCTTTACTACTTTGGTCCTGTGTTCATGATTTTAGCAGGTGCCTATGGTAAAGAAACATGCACGGGATTCTTGTATATTCTGGAGCTTTTATGACTTTTATTGTTCCAATTCTAGCAATTTGGCTTTATTTCCAATGAGTCCAAAAGAATGTTAAGCTCTGCTTTCTGTCTTCACACTCTTGAAACTTAAAATTGTTGGGAGCAACCTGACATTTGTGGGTGAATTCTTTCATGGATATTCTCATCACTAAGAGCACTTGGTATTGCTGTAGAAATATTATCTCCAGTGAGGCTCATCTCCTTGAATATTTTCTCATATTCTAAATACTGTAGACAAGGTAAACTGCACTGCCTAAAAGAAAACACAGCATTTCGAGGTTATTGTTTTAGTTATCATTAGGGACTTTCTTGAAAGTTGGTGTTGGATTTCTTTAATGAAAATCAATGAGTGATTTTAAAGCATTTTCAAAACTTATTGACTGTAATATAACCTGTTTGAAAACTGGGATGATGCTATTATGAGTAGACTGTGTAATTCAGGTGTAAAGAATCGAAATTCAAATTCATTTGCTTTAGTTGAACACTGCCAGTCTATCAACTGTCACCTTATGCTCATGTGCGGGTAGAATACAGGCTAAAGCAGCACTGCTTACACCCTTCTCACATTTAAAAGAGGTTGCCTGAAAGGTCACTTTTTTTCTGTTCCTGCAGCAAGAGCTTTCAACAGCTACAATTCTTCCTCACTCAGGAGTGCAGAGGCAGATTGCAGTGAGCAAAGGGGAAATAAATTTACGTTTTTATTTTAATGGCAAATGTAAAACCCTCAACCCCCCCCACATGTAAATTCTTAGGTGTTAACCAGTTACTGTAACGTTATGATGAAACGCCAGTGCATCAGGAGCACAGCCAAGCAAATGCATTGTGTGCTTTTCTGCTCTCCTCCTTATTGATGTGATTGGGGTTTTTTTGTACTCAGATAACCTCTCAGACTTCACAGGAGTGCCTTTTAAATTCAGATCAGGATCAGTGGTCTCCTACTTTGTGGCCAGTTTTGCTTTTCATCTGCTAAGTTGTGCTTTTCTAACTTCAAAAAAAATCACTTTAATTCCAGTTAAACTATTTCGTGTTATCAGTGACCTCAAAATGTGCTATCCTGGTTATACAGGATGAGGTCAAGACTTTTCTCTCTGAACTAGCTCATTGAATTAGGGGGCAGATTCTGAACCACTGTAAAGTGGCATAATAAAAATTGATCTTAGGGGAGCTACACTACTTTGCATCGAGTGAGGACATAGCCCTTCGTAAATCTTAATTCTACTTTTTTTTCATTAGCTGTATTATTGTAAAGTAACAATTAATCTATTACATGCATCTAGCTGCTACTGCAATGGAAAGCCTACAGTGTACTACAAATCAGAAGCAAGCAGAGGCTTTAATTTAGTCAGAGACAAGCTTTGAAGGCAGTCAAAGAGCCACTGATGGAGTTCAAATGCTCTTTGTCCTGCAAAAATAAAGAGCCTATTTGTTCTGCCTTTTTACATTAGCATCTTTTACCTTGCTGGAGGAAAAGGAGGAAGAACTGTAATCCTAGCTCTTGGGGTTTTTTTTAAAGAAAATGAATATTCTACTCATAGGCCTTACTGAAGCTTTAGGCAGTTTTCAACGGCGTTTAATAAATATCATAGGCTGGATAGTTTATGCCCCAGTGTTGGGTAGTAACTATTTCTCCTTTCTTGTTTTCCTTTTATTTCTCCCACCGTGACACAGCCACGGAAATGCAGTGCTGGGACAGATGTTGCCAGGAAAAGATTGGTTTTAGAGAGACCCTGGGCACCAGGCAGCTCCCAGCCAAGCTGGAATGTGCAGGGTCTCACCTGCACAAGGCTCGAGCCTCTGACACGGGACGCTCCACACTGGGCAGGGGCTGCTTCTTGACTGTCAAAAAATCCTTTGATAGCAGTTCTTCCTACCTAAGAAGGAAAGTAGTTATGATCAGAATACTTGATTCTAGGACAAACATAGGGGGCTAATTTGCTTCTCAAACAATAGAAAAACTATTTTAAATTTGTAACTCGTTACGTGTTTGGTCCTTGCTTTGTTCCTTTTGGATCAACTAATTTTTTGTGTGATTTTAAGGATCTCTCTGTGCTAAAATTACGTTCTTTTCTATTCTACACCCTACTTCTGCCCCTAAGAAAACCTAATATCAGGGAAGAACTTTCCCCACCACCCCCAGAAACTGTTTCAGTAATTTGGAGAGTGATCTGGAGTTTATAATTCCCTTCTTTTCTGCTTTGTGTACAGGAAATAGTTTGTGTAGCACATGTGCTTTCCACAGCACTGTCTGATAGTGGTTTCTCATCCTGTTCTCTTTGCAAATCACTTTTATTCTCTCCAGAATTCACAGAGGGTCCTAATCTTACTGCTTTTACTGGTGGATAGAGACAGTTTAATCTGTGCAGCATCCAGTAGAAGACAATACTTTTACCATTAGTTCTAGCTATTATAGCCCTGTAGTGTTCAGTGTTTTTGAAGAGCCTTCTTCGAGCTGATTAAACCTGTTGCAAAGCTCAAGTGGCAAATTAAGTTCCCTTATTATCTGTTCACTTGCCTTATCCACCTATTTCTTGAGGAAGCTGTCTTCTCAGTTTTATCTCTGGATTCTATCACAAAAACTTTGCCTTCAACTTTTTCAACCCAGAATCTCTGTAATTACCCATTAAAAGGGATATGCAATTATATTTAGTGCAGACAAAGACTTCTTTTAAAACCTGAGAGGCTGCAGCTTGCTTACATGCACTTAACAGCAAAGTAGTGTCTAGACAAAGGAGCACTAGATCAAAGGAGGACTGCCTTGACATGGTTCACACTAAAATCCAAATTCTTTTTCATTTTCCTCTCCTAACACTCTGTTAAAGAATAAGATGACTTTCTCTTTCTTTCATTAACCAGTATAAATTTTTACCCCTCCTCATATTCCTGGTAATGAAATGCCAGTTCTGTACCCTTTTGCCAATGCTAATCTTGATCAAAAATTCCCAGCAGCCATCAGATGTCTAAGTCTGCCTTGCTTGCTATATACAGTTGTTGATGGAAGATTGTTTTACAGTCTGAATGGGGAAAAAGGCCATATTTATAATTAAACACTGGTGTCATAGGAATTTCTTTAAATATAAGAATCACATTATTCTTCTGGTACATAAATTTTTATTGCAATTCTTATAATTCTTATTCTGTTCCTGTCATTAAAATTGCCATAGATTCTCAATTTTTAGTATGTTTGGCAAAAAAGAATGGAGGATATGCATAAATGGATCCATAAATGCTCATGTGCATGTGTGTGTATATAGATCCTTTGACACAACACTTGATAATGGTCAAATCTCAGAGGCACATAAGATTTCAGGGAGGGGAGATGTGAAATTTCTAGGTAAAGACATAACTTCTAGTCTGAAATTCACACTGCAGAATAAAATAGGCCATGAAAGAGAGATGCTTTAGTAGAGAATTAATTTATTAGTTATGCTATGTAACTTTGGAGCTTTTAGGCTTGTTTTCTCTTGTGTAAAGTATGACTTTTTCATCTATAGTCACTGAGCAACTATGCTCTTCTGCTTCAGGATCTGATCTTTTAGGGATTGAGTAGTCTGATTAACAAAAAATCAGCTGTCCTAGATTTAATTTTCTATATTTTATGGGCAAATTAGTATATTTTTTTCAATAAAAGACATATTTTGATGCTTTGAGAATAGATTTATTCAAGATGTGCCATATTTAGTAACGCTAAGTCAGAAAATTGAAAAGTCAAAGAAATTATCAATGAAGATAAATTTTAAAATAAAACAAAAGTGTTGCTGTGACTAAAAATAGGACACCCAAATGTCATCTCATCAATGTATATAGTAAAAGGATGTTAATGGCATTTAATGCTAAAAGTTCTTCCTAGAATCTTAATTTTTCCCAGCGTCTCATAATGCAGTAAAACAGGATATTGTCATCATGTACTTCTGTCTGGAAGGAACCAAATAAATGTTAGTGCCTTGATTACTTGAATAGCCAAATTATCCAAAATTTATTCAGTTCTGCAGTTCTTTGGCATAAAAATTTCTTGCTGACTTCAACAGCAATTCCCTGTGTTAAACAGACAAAGAACCCTTACCCTGTAATTGCAGGAAGGCTTCTTTTTTTGTGTGTGTGAGTCCATTTTGAAAAAAGCATAAATAATTCTCCGAGGCTGCTCAACACATTTAAGGTGTGATTTTGCTATTCATATGGTAGAAAAACACTTTGGTTTTCATAGACCAAAGGTTCAGTAAAGGATACCTTTTATTTTTAAGAAGAAAACAGTATACCAAACCTCCTCTGTACTTCTTGAGAATTCTAGCTTAAAGGAGAACTTACTTCTGGAATTTATAATATCTCCAGTTTGCAGAATGTGCAAAAATGAACAAATATAATAAACTATGGCAATATTTGAGCTATACATAATGTGTATCATAAATAAAATAGGTTAAAAAACTGGAATACAATGAATTGGTTATAATAATTCATTGCATACCTTTAGTGCCACCTATATGCAAGGAATGATGCAAGAAAGTCACAGGCCATTCCTGGAAAGTTCAGGTTGAACTGACTCTCAGCAACATTCACCCCCAAAGTAATGACAAATAAATTTATTAAATGGGAAGGTGCCAACTTAGTAATAAGTTACTGTCTTCTAATGTAATGACATAAAGCTATTTTCTGCAATACAGGGCTTTACACCAAGTCACAACACTAGTGTTCTATCATATTGCCTTTACTGTGACTCTTGCAATTAGAATTTTGAAACTACCTTCAACTTCTTGAAAGAAAACTTTAAAATCAAACCTAAAAATAACAAGTGTTGTATAAGCACTTGTTGGCTTATAATATTTCAGTTGTAAATCATGGGGGGAGGGGGGTTGAGCTGGCTTTTATTTAATTAGTTGCATCTCATTTACATTTAATTTTGTGCCCATCACTTGCAAGATTTAAATATCAGTACTTTGCTATTGGAGTTGCTTTTTTTTTTTATTTCCAATGTGACATAATAACTGAAAGATGCCAAGTGAAATCTTGCTCAGTGTTGCTATTAACTTGCTACACACAAACTATTAAGCTTTTACAAGAACTGAGTCTCAGCAGCAGGTACCCAGTTGTGAGGAGTGATTTTATTTTATATTCAAGTAGCAAGAACAAGTTGATAACCCTGCCTATGCCACCTGCATGTAAAGCCACAAAACTACAAGTCTTGTCATAATTTTTTTCACCATCTTACTAAAAGCGATATAATTTCTGATATAATTTCTCCAGAGACAGCAGGAGATAGAAGCATATAGTTACGCCAAAGACAAGTAATTCAGATTATCAATATTTGCCATAAAAACAATTAAACTGGTGTTTCTGTATTTCAGTGTCTTTACCACTCTATATTACTATTAATGGTTTTCAACTCAACCATCACATACAGTAGAAAATCCTGCATATTAGTGAAATAGGCTGAAATTTAGTTCTTGTTCAGGACAATAAGAATTGTGTAGAATCTTTCATGCAAGTAACTTGAAAAAACAATATTTGGAATAGATGCAGAAACAAGGATGTGGGTAGGTCAGGGCAACAGTGTTTGAAATGATTGTAAGATCCTTGGCTCTGGTCCCTCAGTGGTAATCAGACAAGTAATGCAGACATCCAACAATTACAGTGTTAATGCTGCAAAATAGGGAGAAGAATCTAAACAATGACTGTTGAGGCATTACTGATTCATCTTATACCATTGCATTCTCCACTTAAGAGAAAAATCAAGCGCAAATGCTATATAGATATACCTTATAATAACTCCCCCCTCCCTCAATCCTACAGGTTTAACTGGCATTTCAGTTTCACACTAGAGTACTCCAAATCATCTTAGGGTTCTTTGTGGTGTAATACTTCCTCTGTGCATTCATAGATTAAAAAAAATAAATAAAAAAAGTTAACCAAACAACCCTGCAGATAGCAAAAAATGCCAATGACTTCACCAGGGTCAGACTTTCAGCTCTGGAATTAAGACACCAGAGTGACTGTTCTGTCTACAGAACTCAAAGAGGGATGTTCCTCAATTCTTCCTCTGGATCATGCATTCAGCTCTGCTCAGAATATCACCTTCAGCGCCTAACAACCAAATTTCTTTTGCGAATAATGAGATAAAGAAGCATCTCACAATGTGATTGCCAACCTGCTCAGAAACTCTTTATTTAAAATTGAAAATATTATAATTCATTTTCAAGCTTTTCAAGGAAGACTTTAAACACACCACTGATCACTAAGTGTTGTTTAAGTTATCCTGTAATTTGAGGTTCCTTTTTATGACACATCTGAAATAGATCTCAAGTAGGCCATAGAAAAAGAATACCATCTCTTTAAAAAAAGCAATAGCTTTCAAGGCCCAGGATGGCCTCTGTGCTGAGATTAATAAAGCTTGACAATACATTCTGAATGCAAGCAATGACTTCTATTACAAGAGGAAAAATGAAAAAGCTGCTATTACTGACATAGTCAATAGATTGCACCACAGTGTTTACTGTACTTTTTACATTTTTAATATAAATGTGTTCAGTTTCAGAGACGGGAGCATTATCAGCATTCATTTTACTCGAGGCAATAATGTGAGAAGTTGTGTCTTGTGTAATAAATAAATAACCTGTCTTTAAAACCATTTACTCAGATTGCTTTTCCCAAATGCTTATGTAGAGGTGCTCTGGAAGGTGTCATACACCAAGACAGCCATGTTCTAAAGATTTTATAAAATGCAGTTTCTTTATTTTACCCGTAATGTAATTGTTCATGTGGTACTTTTTGTTTTGCTGTGTTTAGAAATAGTATGATGGCAGGCTTGTACGATGGTGGGATAACGTGGCAAGTTGTAAAATGTGGTTTGAGGCTTCCCTGTTTCTCAGGGGTTCTTGTGGGTCATGAAGATCTTCCAGTAGAGGCCAGAAAACTTTCCATCATCGCAGACAATTGTCTCTCTTTCAATTTGAAATTTATATTTTTTCCCCATCATATTTTTCTGGACTTGAAAGAATAGAAGAAATTATCTTCTCACTATAAATATATGTATTGAGATCCTCATAATCTTTGTAGCACCCACTCATACTAAGAAACTATTTTCTCCGTGTAAATGGATCATGTTCAATGGCACTTAATTATAAAATAAGACACTGACTTAATTCATGCTTTGTGCCATCACTTCTCTGTATCTGTCTTGGCACATACATTCAAGTGAGCAAAACCTTTCCAATCTTTTCAGAAGGATAGGAAACGAAGTATATATTGCATAGGTAGCTTATAAGAACATAAAAATGAGGAATAATGAGCAAACTTTGAATTACTTGTAATAGTATCTAATATTGAAGGAGTTGTTGATGTCTGACCATAACAGGGTTTTTTTAACATAATCAGAACAACGGGTCTGATATATTTCTAATGCCTCCTTTACATCAGCACAAATGTGCTGATTTCTTTGCAGTGACCCTTGATTTACACAGTTGTAAAGAAAGAAGGATCAGGCTGTAAACATATAAGGGAGGGAAAGCATAACTGTCTTGGATGTCCAGAGACTCTAAGTACAAAATAGAGGAAGATTTATCTGGAGTGGCTCAGGGGTTGTAGCCAGAATAATAGGCTGTAATGGAGCACAGGAAATTTAGGCTGACTGGGAAGAGCATGGTTTACTGATCTGTGGCTTAGCCATCTGTGGCTCAAGGTGAAAGTTCCATTGGTTAACAGATATACACATTTCTGACTACAGTTAAAAGAAGCAGGTGGAGGTGAAGATGTACCTTTTATGCATTCCTATTTCTGTATTCTTCCAGTGCTGGAGCTGGTTTGTAACTCAGGAAAATCTTTTCCTCCTGAGACCTCACACTTAAAATGGTGGATTTTGAAGTTAAACCTAAAAGTTTATTCTTTCTCTATTCAGCAGAAAAAAATCTCTTTTCAGTAGTACAAGTGTTCTGTAAAAAGTCTTCTACAATACTTTCTTTAGGTCATACAGGGAAACCTAATTTAGAAATATTACAGAAGGCAAAACTTACCGTTTTCTGTCCTAGAATTCAGCAGTGATCTGATTACTTTTGACTGTGATTCCAGGTTATCTACCTAATTTGTCTACAATGTTATTACCAACATGTGTTTTCCCATGAGGAACATATTAATTTGGTCATCGCCCTGGGGAAATCTAAACAAAAACACACACAAAAAAAAAATTAAGTACAAGAATACATTTTCATAAAAAGGAATGCCATATACACAGTAAATGACAGGCTTGTGTTTAGAAGAGTGGATTTTCAGTCTGCACTTTCCAATATAAATTGCTCATTTCAAAACATAATGTTCTGCATAATTAGATCACATAGTTTGAGTATCTGGGCTATCAGTCTGTGAAGTGATGTGGTAAAAGCTGTGGGTAGCAGGAACAATGAACAAAACTGATGCCCACCTACAGAGTGTCTGATGGCCAGAATCATTCTGCATTTTCTGGTGGACAGAGGGGCTGTTTTCTGGTACTCTTTCCCACCTCTCCTTTCTGTGGCTCTTCCCTGGGCACAGAAATCACAGAACTGGAGCAGAGGTGACTTGTACCTCCAATACAGCAGGGTGGCAGTGAGAACACTCAGCCTTGAGGTACAATTAGCCGTTGCCCACTCATTCCATCAGAAGTGCAGTCGTCTCACTAATGACAGCACTTCTTCATCTGGAGATAACGTGACGGATAAAATGGGGCTCTGTGAATCACACCAGGGATGTGCACAAAAGGATTATTTTAATTTCTAATTTAGCAAGTATATCAGACCATCAGACCTGAGACCACTTCCTGCTGCTTCCAGTATGGAAGGGGACAATATAAGAAAATTCCTTTTCAAATCATCTTGTGTACCTCTCCCCACTGCCCCTTACTTCTTTCCCTTTCCTTTAGATTTAATGAGTAAGCAGCCAGAAGCTTAATGGTGATAGATAGGCAATGGGTGCAGTACACAGTTAAATATTTTGGAAGAACATTGAGATATCGATTGTTAGAACCCTTTTCAAATAATTTATAAAGGTACAGAAGGTGTTTTGGAAAGTGGTGATTTACATGGATAAAAAGTCACTCTATAGTTTTTTCAGCAGACATACCATGACAACCATATCATGGTTGTTTTAACATAAAGAAAACTGTATGAAGCCAACTTTGGATTGGTTACATTGAGAGAATAACTTTGAAATGAGAATTTTTTTAAGAACAATATACCATTATTTCTACCTATTGTTTTCATTTAATTCCTATAGTCTGTAGGTGTAGTTTTGTTGCCAATGACTGAACTTCAAAAAAACTCACGTGTGCGTTTCAAGTATTATTATAAATCCCTTAGTCTCTTGGAAGCAAAATGTGAATGAAGAGCCTAGGCAGCTTCTGTTATACCAGAGAACCAGATAAACAAAGATAACAAGCTTTTTGAAGTATAGATCTATTTCTTCATATTTTTAAAGAAATAAACTCTTTTGAAAATGTGTTTTTTAGCAAAAAGCTGGGTAGTGCTTTAATACTTTACCGGATTTTGCAAGCATGCAGGCTCAGAGAAAATTGTTGCTTATCTAATTCTACATACCCTGAAAGCAAGTTTGAAAAATAGGAGTCATTGAGTAATATCTTTACTGGTGCCATAAATCAGAGACTTATTTGCATACAAATGAAAATTCAAACCAAAGTGCGCTATGAAGTAACAGAGCCCTAACAGTTAGGGATCAGCATTTAAATATGAACCCAAGTTTCCACCCTGAAGTAAAGCAGAAATCAGACAGGATCTTCTATTGGGAGATATCTTCTATGTACTTGTTGTTGGGGGTTTTGGTTTTTTTGTTGTTTTAACTCTAAACACATTCACAGAAGGATGAAACTATCCACTGGTCTTTGAGATAACGCCTGTAAACAATTCATTAAAATCTTATCATTGATAGTATCAAAACCACATGAAATATTCAGCAGATAAATCACATCAACAAGTCGTGGTTGTAACCTGCAGCAGTGCTAATCACAAATGTGTACTGAGGTGTATGAAACAGCACATTGCAGAGGATGGAAGTGAACTCAGTGCTTTCTATTAGCCAGTTTTTTCAGTGCTGTTCGAAAGAGACAGCGGTGAATCCTGAGACAATAAGATTCATCAAAGAATGATATTGACCTTCTTAGTAAAAAAACACAGTGAACTGGAACAAGGTAGAAAAAAAAAAAAACAAACACAACACTTTAAAATTCTTAACAAATTCTGAGACAAATTTGTAGGGTCAATACTGGAGCACAAATACACAAGTGACCATTTTAGACTCAGAATACTAAACGAAATTTAAGCTACAGTGGTCAAGGCAACACCACCTAATTAAAAGGTCTGAAGAAGGAGTTCCACCTACAGGGAATAGATGAAACAGCTTGCAGATGAAACAGATTGGAAGGCTGCAAATGAGAGATGTAATTTTTATTAAAAGAGATACAGCAATTTTCCCTATGGTAAGGTCAGGAGATGAAAAAGGAGTGTGTGCAAAGTTTTTAGAAATAGAATGTATTATTTAGAACAGTCCCTCCTTTTAATTTTACAGAATGAGAACTTTAATTACACATTTGCTTCTTTCAGTGAAGACTTCTCTCTGGGCTCATTTTCTTTTAACCTTAGCTCATTTTGGTAGTCTTTAAGCACCCTTGTAGTCCAGTTGACTGTGTGCCCACTTAAGTAAGCACGACTGAATCTCTGTACAGATGATTGAATCAGGCTGAAAGCTGATTATAAATGTGTATTAAAACCTGTATAAATGGACATAAAGGCTATTTTTTCATAAATCAAAGAACAGCAAATTTTAAATTTATTTGAATGAGTTGCATATTGAATAGACTTATTGGCAAGCTATATCATTACTGCTTTAAATTACATCTCCATTACAAAACCTATTCTCACATATGTAGGTCTTCATAGCAGTTTCAATGAAATTGTTTTTATATGGTTGTGTTTAATTTGTCTCAATGCATTGGTGGCACCCTGATCTATCCTGATTGTAGACTGGGCAAAGATAATGTCAGTGGATCTAAAGGCTGCAAGGTTACTAAAGAGGGATTGATCTGGGATCAGTAGGTTTTCTTTGGCTGGTCAACACAGCCCTTCTCTGGTTCCAAGACAGGTCCTCCACAAAAAATTATGTGAGTCTCTGGGCTCTTTATATTCAGCAATGCAGTCACAATTTAATGCGAAAAAAAGTATTATTTATTCCAGAACCTATCACAGAATCATTTAATCAAATAACAGTTTGGATTGGAAGGGACCTTAAAGATCATCTCATTCCAACTCCCCTACCATGGGCAAGGAAACCTTCCACTATCCCAGGTTGTTCCCCAAGCCCCATCCTCGCCTTGGACACTTCCAGGGATGGGGCAGCCACAGCTTCTCTGGGCAACCTGTGCCAGGGCCTCCCCACCCTTACAGTAAACCAATTACATAGTTTTCTGTTTATGTATTTAAATATCTGCTGTTGATATCTTAGTGGATCTTATGTGCAATTTAGGGATGAGAGTAATTTTGCAGTTGGTCAAATATTTACCATAGGGTACAAGTATTGTGTAAATTAGTACTCTATGGCTTCATAAAACAGACTTATTAGAATACAAATGGGCTTATTGTGACAATATCATTCTTCCCAGTTCATCTTTTCCTGCATCACAATACAGAAATGTGCTTTGCTAGGTTAAGAGTTCTTTTTTTGAAGTATCCTAGGGAGAAATTAATAGAGGACATGAACTCTGTTCTTTGAGATGTGTTAATTTGGCCAGATTGGAAAACTAGTAAGTATTTGATTGTAGGATGCATAAACTGTATAAACCAGTAGCATTAGTTACATCCCTGATCTCTGAGATGGAACAGAAAATCTCTTTACAGATCTAGTTAATTGAATACGTACTGTAAAAACTTTACAGATCTCTTATTAACACCATTACTAGTAATACAGGAAAGCATATCTATTGTTTTAAAAAACTAGTCTGTATTCAACATGAGATATGTAAAACCAGTCCTTTGTTCATTAATGATAAATGATATTTCACACTGAAACAGCTGCACATCGCCTCAACAAAGAACTAAAATATTTCCACATATAATATATACATTATTCAAAGTGTAGCTTGACTACACCCCCTGGTACCTGCAGTGAGAATGTCATGCCATGGAATCGGCAAGTAATTAAAGGTGGCATTATACAGGTGGCATTATACAGAATTAGTTATCTGTTAGAATTTCAGCTGTGAAATATTTGAGCCAAATGTAGCATGTCAGGCAGAACTTCAGTGAACACCAAATGCCCCATTTCTTCACCAAATCTCCCAGACAAATGGCTTTAAAGAATATCACGTGAGCCTTGTTCCATTGTGATTAGAGATAAACCCAAAGAAAGCTGATTGGTTTTGTCAATCTATTGGTCTAAAACAAACAAACAAACAAATAACATTTAAGCTGCATTCCCATAGATCAGATTATCATGAGTACTTACTTTTCCATATATATTTTCTCTGTATAAAGAATTCCCATAAGATACCAGTGGTTTTTTTGTGTTCATGCCAAATTGCATGGCTGTGCTTAACAAACTGAGGTCATTCAAGTCACAGTTGTTACAAGCTATTAAAACTCAGAGTCAAATACTTAGAGCGTTCATTTTGCAATTGGCAGAAATGCCATGGGCTGACAAGCACTGGTGAGTGTCAGGACTTAAAAAAATAAAGAAGAGGTGTATCAATAATGTGGAGTTAATTTAGCTAGAAGTATATTTTAATGCCAAAGTATTGGAGGGAAGAACAGTTGTCAGAGAATTCTTGACCATTCCCTGTCTTTTCATAAAATGGCTCAGCTAATAAGCAAAGAGAAGCCATAAAATTGTCACCATTGTTTTATTTTCTTCCAAATCCTGAGTGAACTCTTTGGTGAACTAATCATGCCTGACTGTGATTTTTGAACTGGCAAGATAAACTGCACTGCTGAAGTTAAAGAAGAAGTCCAAGATTTGACAATTTATTTCCTCTGACAAATAGCAAATGTTTATAGTATTTGCTTTGGTTTCAAGACATTACAGGTGCAGCAGAGTTGTAGGAATAACTTCACTTAAAGCTATGATTTTTGCCAGGGAATAATACAATCATCCTGAAAATATATTTTCTTTCAAGTGAAGTAAATAAATAACCAATAGTATGAATAAGTTGACAAGCAAGATATAGGAAAAAAAGAACATAAACTTCTGAGGAAGCGAGAAAAAGCAGAAGGTTAAGACCCGGGCTGTGGTCTGGAAGAGGTTTGTAATTGCATTGTTGTCTGGGTGTTGACTGGCTGATTGAACAGCCTTGGAGGTGTTCACAAGCTGTCAGGCCAGGGAATCGGAGTTAATGGACAGCTAATATCATGATTGAATGGCAAAAGTGGAGCCTGATCTCTTTGAGGGTGGAAAATCAATAGTCTATTAGATTTGTCAGGCTGACAGGGAGAGAAAAGAGTGAAAGTCTGCTGTATTTGCTTGCATTACAGGGGCTGCTCTAATTAAGCACCCACCTCGAGATGGAGGGGAACCTGTGGAATTGAAGTAGTAATGAGATTGAGGCTTGAAGTATATGAAGTAACTGCAGCATAAGGCATGCTGACAGACAATTAAATCTCTTTATCAATGCTGCTTCCTTCCAGAAATAAAATCTCATATGGCAGCTATAAAATAAGGCTGAGCCTGGTATGATCATAAATCTTCCCTCAGCTCGTGGTTGTGCGTGTTATCGTTCCTGTTGTTTTGGAGTTGTTTTCACAAAAACTGTAGATGTATTGGCCATTGCTGAGCTTTGTAAATGGAAATTTCTGCTCCTATGAGTACGTATCTGGCTTAGAATTACTCTGCATCAGACCTGCACTCTTTCACTATTAGATATCCACTGTGACACTGCTGATAGTGCAGTGTATCTGGGTACGCGCCTGTTCCGTGGCACGAGGTAGCTCTCAGTCTCCTTCTCTTTTTCCTTCTTGCCATCAGGAGGTAACTAATCTGCCCATTTCAATCAGCACGTGCATATCTCCTCCAAACCTGATAGCAAAAGGAATGCTTCTGACACTGGAAATGCTAAGAATGTGCCCACATTCACCGGAGTTCAGCGCTGCACAGAATTGCTGATTTGGATTAAACACGAATTTCTCCAAGGCTTCAGATGGCTCACACGCATGCAAATGTATAGTGTTATTATTTCTGTTATCTTTTCCTCAATCTGTGAGCTTGAACAAATGAAGGGTTGTAACCTCAAGATTTCTTGTGGGACAACATTTCATTTTGCAGTAAGCAATGGCAGCCAAGGGGTGCCTTTCTTCTCCCAGTGTTTGCCATTCTTCTCCCAGCGTTTAAACTGTCCACCTCTGGACAAACACATGAGTACTCAGAGACTGCTGGGTGTTGCTTTGCATAATTTTTTAAGCAGGCAGGTTTATTCCTTCACCTTGTACCCTCCCTTGCTTCATACCTACTATTGGCTATAGCAAATTAAAGCCAAACTGTTTCACGCTGTGTTTCGCAGAGGCAGAAGTCAGTGGGTATTATACACAGTTAATTGCAATCTGAAATGGAAAATATATAATTTGAGTTCTTAATACTTTTGGCCTACCTTTTTGATCAAGTTCTATTAGTTGCTGAGTGCTCCAAAGGACAAATCAAGAAAGGGTTCTACACAGGTTCTATATCCATGACTGAATTTATTGCAGTCATTTGTGAGAGGATTTGCAAACAATTTACAAAACTTCTTCGATCAAGGAGAATGGTTTTACGTCAAGTGATTGCTTTATCAGGACACCTCTAAGTGCTGACATCCACTGACTTCCTAAGTAGGCTCAAAAGCAAGACCACACTGTTTATTGTACTTCATTGTACTTCTCTGAGTAGATGTTTCTAATAGAACCAGGAAAACTTTCTATGTATAAGGTCACTAGTGCCTTTGTTTTGGCTGTTGTATTTGTTACCCTTTCAAAATTAAAGGTAATTTATTCTACACTATCCTATATTTCTCTTATTATGTCTACGGTATAATATCTATTAGAACATTAATTTAGATAATTCTGTGAATCTAAAGAAACATAGGGAGCATTTTTTAAGGGATAGAGCTATACATATGAGCCGGCTATTTCTTTCACACATGTGTATGTGCTCTCTGTATCCAAATACTCACTTGGTTGTCTTCCCTTCATTATGGATTCAGTTTAATTTGAAGTTATTAAATTAATTTCTGCTGTTTACTATACCTTATTTGACTTCATGTCCATTTAAAGATAAATTGGTTGCTCTTTATCTCAAAATGCCTTTAGCTTTGATAATTTGTTTTTCATTTACTGCAATTACTGCATTGATTATATCAGGCTTTATATAAAGAAATTAAGGTTAAGACATAGCTCCACACAGGTTCAAAGAGGGGGTAGCTGAAAGATCTCCACATTTTCTTCACAAGAAAATACCCTGTCATTTCTTTTTATAAGGATTTTATTACAGATTGTGGTGATTATGCTTTAAAATTTATTACATGGGTACATACCATATACAAAGAAAACCATCTGATATTTCAAATATATATTGAGGGTGTTCCTTGCACTATTCCATTTGTTTGTTTCGGTTACTAGACTAAATAAATGACAGGTGACAGAGTGGTTTAAAATGAGCACCTTGTACAACCTGCCTTCACATCGTCTGCAGCTTAGAATAAAAGCAGGTATCAGTACAATGACCTTGATTTAATATTTGAAGAATGTTTGTAGAGCGTTAAAAGTTCACAGGTTGTCACGATGATGAACTAATCGACTCGTAGAAGGGTAGAGAACAAGTGTCTGAGTCTGAGAGCGTTTGACATTTTCTGGTGTGTTGTGAATGTCTCACCGAGGGAGCTGGACCTGCTGGGAATCGAATGCTCTGAGACACTCTTTGGCACTGGTCAGTATTTCATTAAGTCTTAAAGGATCACAGATTTAAGTTCAGGTCTCATTGCAGAGATGCTGTAATATAGTTTGGATACTGCTGACTCATCTTCTCCCTTAACAGAAACTGGTCGATACATTGTTGACATGTCATTTGAAATATGAAACTAGAATTTGGCATAGAGTGGGTTTAGGTTTTTTGTTACAAAATCAAGGTTCATAATCAGTCTGAGTCTGATGCTTTCCCTAAAGAGATGGATTTTGAGCCTGCAGTGGCATCAGCACATCTTGACAAGAGAGCCTGTGGTCTTTAAAGGTGCAAAAAATTAACAACTTTCAATCAAAATGTTGAACAGTGCAACAGCAAAATGGACTCGTCATAGAAAGCATAGGGATAACACAGTTACATGTTCTTCGGCCTGAAATGTGCAGAAAGAGAAAATATAAAAATGTCTTTACTCAGATACAATAGCTCTCTGAAATTATTGCACTGAGGCTACTACAGTGTATTTATATGAAATAAATAAACACACATTCTAAGAACTAAACAGATCAGATTTCCCTAGAGGTGACAAGAACTGGGATATCTTTGAAAGTAATGGGTAGAGTTAATACAGAAGCCAGAGACCCTCACAGACAGCAGGACTGAGAGCCTGGCAGCAGCTGCTCCTTATTTACACCAAGGGACTGCAGCCTTGATTTCTTTGCTTATCCCAGTTTGGCACTTGAGAACTTTGGAGGGCAGAGAAAGCTCCCTGATGCATTTGCGTGGATGTTGGCAAAACACATTCTTGTTGGAGCTGGCAGAATACACTGATTTCAAATGGAATACTGATTTTTTGACAGTCTGGATGAAATCTGATCCATTGAAATACATATGATTGCGGGCTAGTGCAAATGTGGCTTTGTAAATCATTCTTCCGATATGTGTTAGTGATATTTCTTAACATTCTAGTTTTCAACGTTTGCTGTTCAGAATTCAACACTGCTGGGGCAGAGGAATGAGGAATTCAGGAAAGCAGACTTTTCATTGCACTGATAAAGTGGCTAATACTCACTATTTATTTAGGTTACACCTTCAAAACTAGGAAGAATTAATACTGCAGAACTTCTAACTTTTGCTTTTAAAAGAGTTTTAAAATTATTTTGACTTTTATGAACAAGAATTCCTTTGACAATCTTCAGTAAGATACTTTTGATTTTGTCTTCACTTGGAACTAACTTCTTAAAAAGAATTTTATAATTTTATATTCCAACACTGATAAATATGAACAAATTTAAGAAGGCACAGGGTTTTTTAATTCCATGACATTTTTGTTTAAATTGTATTGTAAATACAGTGCAGCTCTCCGTGATCATTCTATAATTTTACAAAACAGAACAGATATGAAATAAAAGGTTTTTCATTTCAAGTGCTGGTCACTTTAGAATTTGGGTTTACTTCAGTCCTACCTAAGCCATTACTAAGGCTGACCAGCACCACACAGAGACATGAAACAGTCCAAACCAGAGGCCAATTAAACAGGCAAAAGTCCTTTTACTGGCTTCAATGTATTTCAGACAATGTCTGTAGTTTTAGTTTCCACATCTGCTCTTCTTGATACCCAGGAATGTGTTTCTTTCTCTTGTATTTTTTTCCCCCTCAAGTCCTAAGTCATTAGCATCTATTGACATTTTAAAAGTCTTGCTTTTAGATTTAGACCTCAGAAGTACTGATGAGTGTAGGTCAGTTGTAGCTGTAAATAATGCCAAGTATTTCCATTGTCAGTACTTGAAAGAATTTAAGTAATAAAGAAGATCAGGCTATGAGTGACAACTTAAAACCTTACTCACTAGACTGAAAAGGTTATAAAGTTACAATTTAATGAGTATATTTTAAAGCAGAATATATCTAATTCTAGTAGTTCTAAAAAGACTTGACTGAGCTGTTCAGGCCTATTTTTCTGATGTTACATTCATTGCAACTATAAATTTAAACTAGACTGTGTCAAAGGGCCAATTACACTTTGTCACAAAAACGAAAATTTAAACCCATGTCCTTTTCTTTTTAAATTATTAGACATATAAAATGTGTTATTTTCCCCTTAAATTTCAAATTCATTTAATGTCAAGTTCGCTACCATCTGGACACATGGTTTTATGCACTTTTCAAGGAGGACTGACTCAGCTAATTTTTTGGTTCAGTTCAAGCAAAAAATCTTTATAAAACAAGTTCTCACTGTTTGCAGAGAGAGACATCCTGAGCATGCTGACCAATTTGTGTTTAGGATCATAAATCACATTCCATTAGGGATATTAGAAAACAAATTGTTCTTTTCAGAATATACTTTATGGAATATTAGACACGATGCAGCATCACGGAGCTAAATCTTCAGTGGATACATTCTGTGTAAAACAGACCGATTTGTTTTTAAGGAAGAAAGAATTTAACATTCTCTTTACACAGGACATTCTGCATTGTAATTTATTAGTATTGCAATCTAGGGGCTGGAGTTTTTCCAGCTGCATTCAGTTGAGATTATCTGACCTTGGATTTGAGTTCAGACAGCCCATTCTCCCCAGTCTTTTGAGGGTGTTTGTGTGGTCTGTACATTTGAAGTGGAGAATCTTGATTTGCACAGGTTGTGAAAACAACATCTGAAAGCAGTTTGCCACATATGCTAAAGAAATGGAATTAGTTCATTTCAATGTTTTCCCAAAGGCCCAACCTCTTTTGATATTGCACACACTTGTGTTATCTTTAGTGTGTAACCTTAATAAATGCTTTATCTTTGGCAGTAATGTGCAGAGCATAAGTGGTATTGGCCTTGGAGGGCTTTTTGACTTAATTTACTGGATGCAAAGCCTCTGTTTCCAATAATTTATTATGTTTCAAAACCATCTCAGGGAATATAAAATGTGCACCTGAGGCTAGCTTTTATTTATTTCCAATCAATTTTTGAACCTGTTCTATTTTCTGGCATGAAAAAGTAGATATCAGTCTACCTTTTTTCTGTCCCTCTCCCTTACCCTGAATCTTTAAAACATGAATAAAATCAATATGATCATATATTGATTTGTATAACATCTTTTGTATGCTTCAAAGCGCATAGCAGAATTAGAAATTGTGTTAAACTCCAAAAATAATTTGATGGCAGATTACACTAAGTATTTAATCACTCCAAAAAACCGCAATCCTAACAATTGCCTTGGCTGAATCTCTCATACTAAAATTGATTCTCTTGCACTGGATTTTAGACTTCGTAAAGTATATATTAAAGAGCTTAACTAGTAAATTAGAAGACAAGATAACTGCAGTGTAGATAAATGAACATTGCTTAGAGAATTTTAACCAGATTTTTGCCTAATTATTTATTCTCTACTGTGTAATAAAAATGAGCAAAATCGACTCCATGGAAATATAGGATTTTGAATGACTGTTTTTGTATCACTGGGAGCAGAGGGTACATATCTGCATTTATTTGCATCTCATATTTAAGTTTCAAGATATTTTTGGCAGGGTTGATCATTCATTAGGCATTTCTTCAATGCTTGGTCTATAAGTATCTTTGTCTTGATTGGGAACGCAGCCCTCTCTGTTGGGACTTTAGAGAGAAAAGGAAGAAGCATATACCTCCTGTAAATATGAGAGCTTCAAATAGTTCTACCTTGTTCACATTCCTGTGCAATGAAAGCCTGTTCACTCACTCACCAATGTTACTGGCTAGCTTTGGTCATTTTTCTACCCAGCTGGACAAATGGGGTAAAAACCCAGGTGAAAAAGCAATGCTGTAAATCTCCTTTATCACTTCCTCTGAAAGCTAAAGCTACAGCCTGCAAAATGTATGTGCTTTACTTCCCATGCCTAAGTCATCCTCTTGAAATCGATGGGACTTCTGAGAGGCATAGATTTAAACCGGAGCATCGCTCCTCACAGGTCCTCGAGCAAGATTTATGAACGCACTGTGTGTGCTTCACTGAGAAACTTTGGCCACCAAAACACATGAGGATTCCTGGATTCAGGCCTCGTGGCAGCTGCTCTGGCTTATTTTTTTCAGTTTATGCAATCCACTCATTTACAGAGAGGGTGAGGCAATGCGGAGGCAGGGGGTGTCCCAACAGTGCCCAGGAGGGATATGGGTAAAGACTACGGGCAAGGAGAGAGCCTACAGCACAGGAAAAACAGAGGAATGATCAGCAAGACTGGGAATAGACACTCCAAGGGCTCTGGACAGCAGAAGGGAAATTTTGTGGGGAGCTCAGGGAGCAAACAGTGCTTGCCACAGCTCAGAAGGCTACCCATGATTGGAGAGATGAACAGCCTGAAAGGGCAGAGAGGGAGGGGAGAATTCTTTCCTAAACCCACTTTTCATGTATCTTCTCTCTAATCCCTTTGAATTTTCTCTGTCCTAAAGAGTTAATTATTCTGGTTCTTATTTTAATGATATTTTGCCTTTTTAATTTTAAGAGACTGTCTGTCTTTTCTGTGAACCTGCTGCAAGGCAAAGATCTAGGCAGATTTACCTCAAAGCTTTAGCCAAGTTAAAGTCCTATTACAAGCCATTGAAGTGATTTAATTTTATTACTTAAGGACACTTTTTCTGAGGAAAGTTAGTACATACTGAAGTGCTTTCCTGAGTCTGGGCATCCTTTTTCTTTAGTCCTGTCTGAGCCCTTGGTAGGCAGACACCATGGATGCAGCTGTAATAGACACTGGCATTTTAAACTGCAGTGTAAGGATACAAGATTTTTAAAGTACTGATTTGGATTCATCTGCTTAGGTGATTCCTGGCATTAACACCATATTTAGCTGTGAACTTTGGTTTTTGCTTCTTTTCTGATTTTTTGTGGTTTGGGGGTTTTTTTGTGTGTGTAGCATAAGAGTCATCTTGCACTAGTTGGTACAAAAAAGCTCAGCATCAGAGAACCAAAGTGCATTCTTTTTCCTTCCACCTGCTATCAGAATGAACACTAGGACCAAAGGCTCTTATTGAAAATAATTCTTTAAATAATCACTTACCTCGAAGGCATTTGATCTCTATGATCTGAATGCAACTGCTGATAACTTCAGAGAAACAGAAAACTGTGTTGAAAAATCACTTTCTCCTGGGGACTGAAGTCCTGCCCATCACATGGTGGATTAGAGGCTTGGCAGCTCGCCAGCCCATCAGACTGCACGTAAGTTCTTTGATGCCAATTGCATTAGCTTTCCTCTACTAATGCGCTGTATAGCTTGGAAAAGAAAAGAATGAAGGTCAATATAGCAGCACGTCCCCCTGGTACAGCGAGTGCTGCTCGTAAAGTGCAGGAGAATGGAAACGCTTCAGGGTTCAAGCCGCAAGGCTGAGTGACCTTCTCCTATGCCCAAAATCCTGAGATTTTTGTCCTCAAGTCCTGAGTGCAACGAGTGCTTGTCAGAGCTCTGTCCCAGGATGCAATTTACTCTGAAATTCCCAGACACAGTTTGCCTTCAACCATTATGGCCTGTTATTTATGTGCAGATGCTGCGGGCTGTGAACTTTCTACTGAACTCCGCTCTCACTCTTCCAGTTTCGTTCATTGTGAGGGCCAGAGTGGATGGGAATCAGTGCAGCTCACGAGTGAAAAAGAGAGATTTTATGACTGATTTGAACACCCTCAGAGAAAAACTCTGCTTTACGTACATCTTCTCCCACAGGGGTCTTGCTATAGAGATGTGTTACAGAGATGGATGGCAGGCCCCTGTGTCTGCTGACTTACCTTAATCATAATACAGTAGACACGCTGCACAGATGATAGATGACCAGGGATGATCGTGTGTTTGCAAGGTAATTAATTGCTACATCCTTCTTTCTCCCTCAGAAACAAGGGAGGAAGAACTCAACCACTCCCAAAAGCATCTGCAGTATGATACTTACTGGGAGGTGGGCAAAATGTATTGTAGCAAAGTGTAGAAGCAGAGGTTAAATCTAAGAAATAATCTAAGTGTATCTAATCATCACAAAAAAGCAAACGAACAAACAAACAAACCAGTTTTGATGTGGAAGTCCAGCCACAAAAGATTTAGAGCCCTCCAGTCTAACCTCCATGCTACCCAGGATATACCTGAGAGATTCCCACACGTTTTCTTATTCCTCACCCTGGACATCATCTTGTATTCTTCCCACATGTGGACTTTGGGAAGCTTGGAAGACTGCTGCCCCGATACTGACAATAGTACCACAGCCCTTAAGTTCACACTTCCCTAGGGAGAAGAAGCAAATTGTGACTCCCCGAGTAGCAGTTGCTCAGAGTTCAGCATCAGTCAGCTTGTGAAACTGGGACATTGACACTGAAACCCTACCTTGTGCCTAGTAAAGAGCCAGAGGAGTAAAAAACTGGAAAGAGAGGAAGTTCTTTCCTATGGCATAACAAAAATCAAATAGGTTCTTCTGGTCTTAATCTGGTTTTGGTCCAAAGATGGAAGGGTTTTATTTTAACCTCTGATTTTTCAGTTTTACACTGTAATAACCTCATAAGGGAGAGAGGCTGAAAAGTTGGGAACAATTTGTAGTATTTCCCCATGACTGTTATGTGATCAATTTGCCCTTCAAGCTTGAAGTGAGTTTGGTTTCAATTCCTTGTAGAGGAATAGACCTCCCAGAGCAAGGGAACTCTGCTGTACTTCCTTACCCTCATACTGATGATAATTGATGCTCATAAACCAGAGGCAAGGGCAACACTGCAACAGCTATCCTTGACAAGCTTACAACCTTATAAGAAAACTCTCATTGCTTGTCAAAACCAGGGTTTGATTACACAATGTTATCTGACATGGAGTGAAGAAAAGCTGTATTATTATTATTATTTTGCTTGGTTAAAAAAGGTAACAAGAAGAATATGTATAAACAATGAAAGAAGGACACACTTTGATATTAAATGAATGAGACAAATGATGGATGATGTGGACATTAAAGCGCAAGGATTGTTGGTACAATTACTTAATTTTATCCCTTTTGAAGGAAGAAACATATCTTCCATGACTTCAGTGGTGACAAAACATAGATAATGTATAAAATAGAGATTTGGCCTAAGGCTAAATATTTTACCTAGGCATAAGCAAATCTGGATCTCCATTTTGCTCTAAGATACACTAATGATAGCAAGAGAAAGAAATATTTCCGATCTGTAGATCTTGGAGAGGTTTTGATCAGTGCAAAGATAAGCCATGCACCTTTGGATGACTGATTTTTCTTTCCACATACTTCTCAAGTCTTCTATAACTATCTAAATATTCTGCTAATATACAGTGCCTCTGACTTTGCAAGGTTTGTACTGAAAAAATAATACAGAGCATGTCCAACCATAAGTCTGGATGTGCTATAAGATAATTGTAGAATCTTGCTCACAATTCACAAGCAAATTTGTAGGATTAATACAGGACATCCTAGTACATAAAACTCTTTTCCCTCCTAGTTTCTCTTCACCTGAGATTTTCAAAGTACTCTAGTAATGGTATTTCATTTCTCTTCAGATTGTAGTTACTTAAGATTTGCAGCATTTATTTGGATTATTTTTTTTTTTAGTTTTAATATTATTTGAGGTAATGACTTGGGAGGGTACTCACAGATTCCTGTAAAATAGATGTTGCCATACATGGTATAGACAGATAAATTATAATTTGAGTTTTCTGATACTTCTTATTATAAAATGCTTTTTTGGAGTTGCTTTTATAATTTCTGTGCTTTAAATGTTATGAAACCCACAGCAGATCTTTCTGAAGTCAAATTAAATGGGAAATGGAAGTGACTTTTAATAAAAAGAGTTCGGAGGAGACAAAATGGTTTGCTTACATTGTCTTAAAAATTTTCTCATTGAAAAAACCATTTCACCCACATGTTTTGGCACATGAATTGGAAATACTTACACTATGGCGAGGTAGCTTTTGGTCAGCGATGTCTGTTTCTGAATCCTTGTATTAGTCCCTCTTATTTCACCTTTCAAACAAGTCCAGTAGATACTTTTAAAAAGTCTAGTTCTGTATCTTCTAGTTTTGTGTGTGTTGCACTGAGGGGGGTGGAAGGAGGAGCCATGCTAGTCCTAAGTGTTTTTGCTTAATTTTGACTCATATTACAATAGTAATCCTCTTCTAAAAAGTAGATATAACTTTTTCCATCTATTTTTTTCTATCCTCTACTTCATTTCATGCTTTCTAACTCAGAGAGTGGTAACATAATTGCTTGATTTCTAAAGTGGCTTAAAGGAAGGGATGAAAATCTTCACGAAGATGGCAGGAACAAATGCAGGAAGGTTAGGATTTTATAATTTTTTTTCCATTTATGTAGGTATTTCTGATCCACCTTAGGAGATTCCTCTCTTGGCCCCCAGCCTTCTCACTGGTCCTCTTTGCTAGCCTACATCTCTAGGGTAAAAACCCCTTTGTTTTTACTAATTCTTGTCAATCTTAGTGACAAGGTAAAAACTTTTAGACAAGAAGCATAGGGAAGTAGCCATGGGCAGAATCCCTCTATTATTGGGAGGTAAACAGATTTATCCCTCTTAAAGTAGCAATTAGTAAATCCCTCACCATTTAACTTCCCTCTGGCTAAGGCAATAAAATTACATTTTATCTAAAACCAGAAATATGTCAATAAATACGATCCTCATAGTGACACTGAAGTCATTAGGAGCATTTTTTTCTACAAGAAAGGAGAATGCAGCTGAGCTAAAAATCCTGTAAATATACAATAGCACTTGGAATATTCGAAAAGATACAGACTCATTTAAAGTAAAATAGCATTCCCTTGTACACATAAACACATAAAGGATACATTATCTATACAGTATTTTTTTTGCTGGTGGTTTTCTTTGAGTTGGAGCCAGTAGAAGTTGGGAATATGAGATGCCCAGAGAACAGAGAGGTGGGAACAGAGGTGTTCTGAAGCTACAGTGAGAAGGGGGAATTGAAATGGAGGTGGAAAGACACTGCAGGTGAGAGGCTGAGGATGCTGGAGAATTGGGGATGCTTCCACAGGGTGATCAAAATGAGGGTATGTGGGGAAGAAAAATAAGTAGGTGACTAAGAAGGTGAACTGTGTAGGTAACAAGACTGGAGCTGTGACAAGAGAAACAGGAGAGGAACTTACTGAATTGAATGCAGCACAAGGCAGAAAATGCAGGGAAGCAGAAAGAGTGTTTTCCTAGTAGAGCAAATGGTGTTTTGGAGGCTGGTAGGAGCCGCCTGAGAGCCCCCTTTATTTCATTGCCAGTGAATATCTGTAAAGCTTCTGTCAGATTGTCCTGTTCTTCTACCAGCTATGAAAATTCCCTTGCTAACTCCACAAAAGTAGGTGTTCAGGGGTATGTGCAGTGCACATGCAGTGTGTATACAGAGTGAGTTTCAGCTATCAGTTGCCTCCTTTACCACATTTTGCAATTTTTCTGCCCTTCTTACTGCTGACTTTCACACCAGAACCCGATCTATCCATACAGAGGTTCACTGAGAAATTAACAGGTCTAAACATATTTTACTATTTTTTTCCTTTAGTTTTTTTTTGGAGGGAGGAGGAGTAGATGTGGGGGGAAGAGGAATATCATAAGTCATTCATAGACAAAGGATTGTACAAACAGCACCAATTCCAGACTTCTTAATTTAAGTACCCATCTTTATATTTAGAAGCTATTATTCCCACTGACTTTACTGCAAACTTCATCTGCAGACCAGCATTTTTGTTTAAAAAAAAAAAAAGAAAGGTGTTTCTCAGAGCTTAAAAATGGGAATGAATTTTATAGTTTGGAACATGATTTTATAGATTTGCTGAAGAACACTAACCTCTTCACTATAAGAATCACAATTAGAGTTTCTTTTTATTCAAGGGCTCAATCTTACAGGAGGCTGAACATTATTAACATTAAACTCATGGAGTTAAGGTGTATATAATCAAAGTGCACAACACTCTGAAGAATTGAGCCGTAAGCATAGAATTCACTAGACTAATGCATTTGGAAACACTTTGCTTTGCATATAGAGGGAATGATCACACATCAGACACCTGGCAATTTTGATGATCCTGGTTTCAACAGAATAACATTGCATACTCTATTTCCAGAAGAGTAATAAATGAGAGCACTGAACAGAAGTGCCAAAAGGAATCCTTAATATCATTTTTATGAACATCTGTCATTTGTTTAAGTATAAAGAAAAACGAGCCTATGCAGAATGAAAAATCAGTTCTAAAATGGAGACTATCAGTACCTTTTGCAAAATGTTCTTATTTTTACAGAGCATTTTACTGTATGAATGAGAATTCCCAGCATTATTTTTATGGCTCTGCACAACCTCCATTGTGCATTCTTTTGGTGTAGAACCGAGAGGAGATGGCTTACACGTAAGGACAAAAAGAGGTGTAATGAATCATGAAACAAGCCTGTTTTATTCAATAAGACATTGTCTGAGCTTTCTTTCCACATGAAGAACTGGTCATTCAAACAGAAATGACCTGCAGAATTTTTGCATAGAAAGGAAACTAAATGCACTGGGGCATGTGCAGTAATAACTCTGTTGTTTCATGATACTATGAGATTAAATTAAACAGTACTTGCATTTGGAAACTTCTCTAGTACACAGAACAATGAAGTATTTTCTCCTGAAAATGTCATTGATTCCTTTCTCTGGTAATTTTTCAGAAGTTCAGTAATTGCAAGACCTTTGTTTTCAAGATAAATGTAGGCAGAGATGCCTGGCACCACAGACAATAAAGGATTGAAAGGCTTTCTCAGAAAAACAAGGGCCAACCTTACAAATCCTTTACCACAAATGAAATGTTGCACATAGGCAACAGGTAAGAGATGTCACCAGTATACAATGTGATATCTGACAGGAGTTGCTAAAATGGAATTTTTATAGTTCAGATATCACCTTCAACCTGTGAAGAGATGAAAGAAAACTTATTTTACTTAATAACATTTATAGACATCAGGGTTACCTATAAGTTCTTGGCCTTTGTAGTGATGTGTAAAGCACTGAGTGGAGGATGCCATTATTCTAGAGGTTGGTGCACAGAGTAACGATATTTTTGCCTTTTTTTTTTTTCTAAAATTAATGTGTGTGGAATTGGTCTTACTAGGAGGAAGGGAACGTTTTCATTGTGGGATTTGAAAATCTTGGTTACACATAAAGGTTACTCTTTGGGATTTTAACCTTTTTTGATCAATAATATGAAACTATGAAGCACTTACAAAAAGCTTTTCTGCCTTCATATCTTTGCAGCATTCCGGCTTTAGTAGATTGCACAGATTTTTCCACTCAACCATTCCACACAACAGGTTTGGTAGTTCAATGCATACCTTTTTCTTTCTTCTCTCTGTAGCCACTGATGCCTGTGGTTGATTAATTTTAGAATAAAGCATTCCTAGAAGAGCTCTTCCAGAGAGGTTTTTCTGTGGGCGTCTGTTCTTTACATCCAGGGCAAGATGGTCCCTGCATGGTCAGGCAGGCTGTGTAGCTCAGTGTATGAAAACTTTGATTTTTACAGTCTTTTAACTTTTGGATGTGACTTCTTCATATAGGAAACACTTGCTGCAAGTCAAAGTGCAACAAGCTATCAAGTCAAATTAAAACTGGAAATAAAAATGGAAAATGAAAGAATTTTTCTTCCACCCCAGAGTAGAACACTGGCACATCAAGGCCTGACCTTAAAGCTTTCGCCATTAGGATTCTTTAATAGAGCAAAGAAATGAGTAACTGAGGAACACAGGAAAAAAGGGAGAGAGCTGCAACCCACAACAGTCCTTTGACTCATTGTTACTATTGGAGGAGTCAGTGCTGGACACACTGCTGCCTTTCTCCTCCCTTTTATGCACTTCACTGGATCTTTTTTCCCTTTTTTCTATTTTTTTTTTATGTGTCGTTAGTCATTTTCATTATGAAAGGTCTACTTTTCTGCTGGAATTTCAATATTTTTTGAACATTTTTTTCCCAAATGTCATTACATCAGCTAATATGTTTATCCCCAGTTATGAGAAGATTTTGTTGCATTTCTAGCACACAACTTTAGAATACATTCTGTCTGAAGAGTTCTTCTTTTGGTAATTAGAAATGACCTGGCTACATACTAAACACTAAAATATTGTGAAAAGCTAATGGTCATCTTCAAGGTTTGAGAACCTTCTGTTCCCTGTAAATTGTGCAAAAGTGAGTTTGAGATCTTCGAAAAATGTCTTCCCCCACCATGTTCATAGATTTCAGTTAATTGAAATGGATAAGGTCACTGAGTTTGTCTGGAAGACCATTAAAGAATAAATGTTCCTGAAAGCTTAGTTCCTTAATCTGGCACTCTCAAACTCTGCACAACCCTGATACACATTGCTTTGTAGACTCCCTTTTCATATTGACTGATTCCCCCCATGTCTGCATTTTCGTCCTCAGAGTATTTTTATAATTATAGAATCGGTTACTAGATGAGAAAAAGTAGACCCAGGACGTGTAGCTGGGCAAGGCGGGGGAAGCTGTAGCTGCTCTTCTGACACTGTTGCTGCCTCTGAAACCAGCCTGTGGTGCACCTTTCCTTTTCCCCTTGTGTGCCTCAGTTTTGTTCTCTGCAGATGGAGTGAATCCTGTGTGGCTCCTCTCGGGGCACTTGCACCTACAGGTGGAAAATGTTCATTTGTTGTTATCTGCGAATTTTTGCAGTTCTTAATTCATAACCATTTAAACCACTTGGAAAACTGTTAATTGCATTTCTGCTCTTCCACACCTCCTCCTCCTCCCATCTGCTGCCTTTTTCTCCCACCTTTCCCTGTCACCTCTTCCTCTGATGAAGGTGGAGCTCAGTCACTCCTGCCCGATGGCCCAACTGAGTTATCAGGCTCTGTGCTGCTGCCTCTGTGCTTCCCTCCAGGCATCTCAATATGTGATTTTTAGCTTCCCAGGGTTCTCACTTGAACCTTGTTTCTCTTCTTTTCTCTGCCACAGAATAATCTTATTTCCTTCTGTTGTAGTTTTACTCCCAAAGGCAGTTGCTAAAGTGAGTAGAATAGTGAGGTTGGCCCCTCTGTGGTCTCCCTTGGCTCTCTGGAGCTGGGATCATACACCTGCAGGTGGGACACACACGGGGGAATGGTCCCACTCAACACCAAGCACAAGAGGACTCTGTGAAAACACTAATTACAGAGTAGCTGAAAACCTCCCACATTTAACAGGTTTTTTACATAACAACCCATCAAAGAATGTGCTGTGCTAGGTATTCTGAGGACATGGCAAATAATCAGAAGTTTGATGTATAAGATTATGCAGAAATTATATCTATTTTCTGAAGGCAAAAATCAGATTTTTAGTGGAAGATAGGGTTGCAGAGAATTTTTTTTCTTATTTCAGCAGGACTTTTACTTATTATTAGAGGCCAAGCCAGGTGTCTGGCTTGTAATGCACTTACCTGTTGTAGGGACACTTCGAGTTGCTAAGTACATCTAATGGAAAGAAATGAGACAGAAGAGCTAGTCGGGAATTTTCCAGTAGAATGCTTTTTCCTGGAAAATGTGCTTCAAGGGAACTGAGATGTTTCATGGAAATTCTTTGTGTTTTCATCATGGTCTTTAACAAAAAGACAGGCTGTGTTGTTTGAGGAGGCAGCCTGCCCCACTTCTCAGTGCTGCTCTTGATTTGACATAATATCAAACAATATAATTGAAATACTTGGGTTTACTTTTTAAGTCATTTTAAGGACACCTGTTATTTATTATTGATTGTCAAGGCATCAGAATGGTCCACTGTTAACTAAAACAGGATATGTTTCAGTCCAGAAGAAAATGACATGTTTTAATCAATGCTGGCTGGCAAATGTGTCTGTTATGGCTCAAAAGTGAAACCCCACAGAATGGTTTGGCTTGGAAGGGGCCTCATCTTGTTCCAACCCCCTGCCATGGGCAGGGACACCTTCCACTAGACCAGGTTGTTCTGAGCCCTGTCCAACCTTGAACACTTACAGGGATGGGGCACCCACAACTCTTGCGGTATAGATGACTGTGTCACTCATTGTGGTGCACTACTGCTGCTATAGAGTGCAATAACATAAACAAAGAAAGAAAGGCAATTTCAAAATATGTTTTAAAAGGAAATTAATTTGAATTCTACAGTTTCATAAAAGCGCTGTTATGTCTAAGGATGTTTATACCTGGGATTTTGTAAGCTTTTGTTGAAATTATTAAGATTCTGAGAAGTTATCATTTTTCATTTTGAAAAAAAGCTGGTGGATAATTTCCAAGAAAGCTCTTGCCATTGTTTACTGTGCTCTGTAGTGAAACTACTCCTGGAAGAAGAGACTGGCTGGAGTAGATTTCTGTTCCCATCCTGGTTGGCAGCAAAAGGTCTGGCTGAGGCTCCATCTCTCATTCAGGCAGCATGTAGGGCACAAACTCTCTTCCATCACTGACTTACCTCTTTAACATCAGACATTCCTCTATGAAAAATGGTTGTACAATTTACCATATGTAATTTTTAAACCTAATTTAAGCTAATTCTGTACAACTTCTCATCAAAGCACTTTCAATTTAATTTTTTTCTTTTTGGGACTGGTTTAATTAAATTTAACATAAGTCAATTCATATTGATTGAAATTACCTTAAATGAGTTTGGCTTAAGCCCAAATAACACAGTCTTTTGCACCTGTTTTAAGTTAAATTGGTTTAATTTTATACCAACATTTACACTGTTGCCACCAGTCAGTGGCAGTCTGCACACAGAAAGCTCACACTTCTGGGCTGTTTTGTAGTACCAAGTAGAGAAATAGTCTGAGAGGACTTACATACACTCATCTCTCAATGGTGTCACTCGTAGAGTAAAATACCATTTAATTAGTATAAATTTATGAGAAACTTACCAGTACCATGTGTTTGATCTTCCATTCTTCAACCCTAATTATCCTATATGTTATACAAGCAAATAAATAATGATTTGTATATTATCAGGTTTTTATACATCAGCTTTTATTGAGACTCTTACTAGAGCTCACACTCATCTGCTGCAGTATTCCTACACGCTTTCCTTTCTTCCCATAATTTTAACGAGAAGTACCAAATTCATACAAAATAGGCTGGACTCAAAGCAGAAAAAACAGCAGGAGTCTCTGTAATAAGGAAAGGCAGCAGTATTTGCGTGATCCTTTTGCCAAAATTTTCTCCCTAATTCCAGAACTCTCAAACCCAAGTGAAAACTGTCACTGGGCTTCATCTGAACTCTCCCTTCTGGCCCTTGAAAAATGTTACTTGGGAGAAAGGCAAGAAAACTGTGTTTGAGACTAGGAGGAAAGTTTTGCTAATTTGATCATAAATTCACTAAGTCTGTAGGTAAATGTTGGAGCTAATTCTATGCTCACTTCACTAGAAATTGGAGGAAATTAAACTAAATGGAAAAGAATGACTTGGGGTTTTCCCATATGCAGGTTGTACCTGTGATGAGTTTGCTGCTATAGGAGAAAAAGCTGACCCTCTCTTCTGCTTATAACCTACAGAGAGGAGTAGGGCTAAAAACAACGCATACAAATAGCTGCAGAAGCTCTCAGAACATGTGTTATTATCCTGTACACTGACAGGCAAGTTTTGACATGACTGTATAGGATAATCTCACCTGGGTGCCTTATTAAGACCTCAAAGTGGTGGCACATCTACAAGCCCAGCAATTTCCAATGTAAATAAATTTTGGTGCATTTTAGAGTAGGAAGATGGTTTTATTTTACTTTTACCCATTTTTTTCTCCTCAGTCTCTCTCTTTACTATAGAATCAATTTCCTGGTGCAGAGCAGTGACCGATGTAACCCAGCATGTGTGTCATACAAATTAACAGAAATGGAAAATAATGTCCTGCCAGTGTTAGATATAGCATTTAATACCTCTGAATTAATATCCATTGAAATGTAAATATTACTGTTTAGAAAATGTTTGACCCTTTCTAATACAGGAGGCCACACCACCACATTATATCAGACCGTGCTCTGTCCTGTTGCAACATGAGATGAAGTAACAAGAAGTGACATGAACCTTTGTAAAATGCCACAGTGCAGTAACCCATTTTTAATGCTGTCAGTATAAACCATGGTAGCAGGTAGAAGCAAATCAAACATAACATCTGAACAGGAAAATATTGTTAAAATTACCTACAGCCTTCGGTTAAAATCTGACTGTCAGGACATCTCTAGCTGAGGTATCAATTCACACTAATAAATCATGTGAGTTTGTGATGAGAATGATTGTGAATCTCATTACAGAGATTGTCACTTCAGCATTATTTATCAGTACCTCATACAGCATCATGGTTAAGTAAACAATATGAGTTCTGTCTTGGTAATTTTCTTAAGTAGCAATACTATAAAACCACCTCTCTTCCCAAGTCAAAAAGAGTGAATATCAGTGAATTGATTAAGCGTCCCAGCAGCTCGTTTGCCAGTTCACCTTGCAGCAGTTTTGTTCCATTTACTCTCAAGCTTTTCTCCTCCTAAACTGCCCAAAGCACATTCCTACTGGGATGAAAAGGCTAGCAAGGCACTTGCTAACTCTCCTTCATAATACTTCCCTGAAGACTAACAGCATCTAGCTTTTATGGCCCTGACATTTCAGCAGTCCTAGGGCCTCTTCCGCAAACGAATCTCGCACTAGATGCCAAATTATATCCAAAAAGCAAAAGCAGTGCACATCTCATGAATTTTATTGGACACTGTGGAATTAACTGGACAACCAATTTAAGGGTGTAGAGACTGATTCACCAGCATTACTGCTGAGGAATAAAGCAGCAGATTCGTTGGATCTGGTATTATGGACATAAATAAAGTTTAAGGCAATTAACGATAGATTTCAGGCTTGTCCTGATGCCTTTATCAAACTGCAATTCTACAGAACAAAGGAAGTTTGAGAATTCATGCATTTAAATAAAAACTTCACTTTTAGAATGAGGTTCTTTGGTGTAGGTCTTGATCACACTGCTCTTAATATATATGAAAAAACACTATCATACTAAAAGTGATTCTTCTGCTGCTTACACTGGTAAAGGCTGCAGCACATTAGGGATTTCTCTTTTATGTGACCTTTTTGTTGCACTTTCTTTCTTCTCCTAATGTCTTCCCCATTGAAAGGGGGAAGATTTCACTGGAAAATGTTCAGCAACAAACAAGTGAACCTTGCAATCTGAACCCATAGCAGGAGATGTGGGGTTTCTTTCCAATTTAAGGGATTTTTCACAAGCACCATAAAGGCTGAGAAAATTTCCACAGCTCTCAGTTTTCTAAACGGTGCTACCCTGGCATTCCATAAATCAGTTGTGTGACCTGAAACAGGGGGGTAGAGCATTTTGTGTTTTTAAACAGCTCAAGAAACAGGGCCCAAGCTGTAGCAAAGGAAGTTCTGAACAGATATTAGGAAAAGTATTTGGGATGAGGATGGTCAAACACTGGAACAAGTTGTCCAGAGATAGTTTACAGTCTCCATTCTTAGAGGTATGAAAAACAGATAAAGCCCTGAGCAACCTGGAACAACTGAGGAGTTAGATTCAGCTTCCAAGTGGGCTCTGCTTTGCAAGGTCATCTTCCCCTGGTGGTCTTCAGGAGACCCTTCCACCCCAAATTAGTCTATGATTCCCTGCCAGCAATTACACACTGAATAATATTTGGTGACCTTCCTTTCCTCACTGATTTGCTATAATGACTGACCTCAAAGGGTTAAAAGCATTTTGTTTAGGGTTAAAAGATAAACATTAACTGCAGACCTTGAAGAATCAGATGTTACTGGCTCATCCACAAGACATCTAATGTTATGAATGCTTCTAAATGTACCATGAAGATATTGAAAATTGTGTTAGCTCATATTATCTTAAAGATTGATCTCAAAACTTTCAGACATATACCTTCTAGTTCATCATTTTATGTGTACACTGTTAAAGAATTAAGGACTAACCCAGCTTGCTGCAGGTCATCAGAGTTCCTCTTTGACCTTGTCTGATATCATCTCATCTGTTTGTATTCAAGATTGCTTAAAAGCCTAAACCCACCCCGGCACAAAACAAATATAGGAGGAAAACTCTTAAGAAATGCTCTTTATTCTAAGCCCAATGGGCTATCTTTATTCAATAGAGCTAAGTATTTGACTAGTTTTGCAATAAACAGAAGCTGAAATGTAATTTACCAGCTCTTCATGAATTGTTTATTCATATCCACCCTCAGGATATTCTAGTACTATTGAATTACGCAGTATGATGTTGACAACTAGTTTATTTTTTTTTCTTCTAATTTCTGCAATGTGCTGTTGCTGTTGTACTTAGATCTGAGAACTAATTATCAAGGACATGCAAGAATTTTGGAAAAAAAAAATGTAGACGAGTTAAATATAATGGGCCAGATTTTACCCTGAATAATACTGGTGCAACTCAACTCATGACAGCAGAAAGATGGAATGTAGGCAATTAAATATCACTGCAAGATTATTTTTTCATCTGTGACATTGCTTTCTAGATCTCCTAAAAATATTCCAGGCTTTGAGGGGGATTGGTTTGTTTTTCTCCTCTGTTGATGTAGTGAAACAGTAAACTTCTGTAATAAGAAAGGAAAAATCATAGGTAAAAAAAAAAATCCCTTGATGTGAAATGATTTTTCAGGAAGTTGATAGGGAGTGCTGTTTATTTTATCCAAAAAGGTGAAGGTATGGTTGTATTCCCAACCACTTACACAGGACAGAACAATGTTTTCACCAAGGCTTCAGAATGATGGTTAGAATTTGCTGAAGATCCTGAGAACTGATTTGTGCCTATTCCCCTGGACTACACTGAACTTACTGAGGCATTTCACTGGGACGAAAACATCTGCCTGAATACAGGGGGCTGAAAAAAACCCACCAAACAAGACCAAAGAAAATATAAGAATATGTAGATTGAAAAGGGGGGCACTAATTAACTGAAAAGCAGGTCTTTGACCTGGGAAGACATGTCCATTAACTTGAGAATAGACAGGACTTGCTTGCAGCAACATAAGATATAAAGATGAGGAGGGGTATAAAATATGGAGAAGAGAGAAGACTGCCATGCATATTTTCAGTATAATGTTGTGACAGCTGGTGTTGAGAGATCTAGCAGGTTAAAAATAACATCCTTATTTTGTCACAAATTTAAATTGCAGCATTCCTTTTTCAAAAACAGTTACAGCACTAATTACTTAATATCCTTAAGTATTTATGCTCTAGAGTAGTGCAATACTTTAATATAGGGTTAAAATTAAGGGTGATTTTATGTGGTTTTCTAAAGCAAGGCTCTGCAGTACACAAATAAAACTTAAAGGTAAATTATATCATGAATATTCTCAAGGCATCCAAGCCTCTACGTTGCCTAGGCCCTACATGCTGCAATACTAAATAAAAAATAGCCCCCCTCATTTTATCTACTGGGAATCCAATACCAAGAGGTGTATTGTGCCATATACTTCCCATACTGGCAGACATTATATTATTGGAATTATCACTGAACTTTTCTTTCCCTCCCTGTTGTAGAATAAACAGAACTATCCATCTAACACTAGTCATAGTGGGCTCTGTGAGAACTCAGGCAACAGCCATCATTCATTTGGGGTACTTCAAAAATTATCATCCTTCAAATTAAAAATCCTTCGTCTGATAAACCTGCCTGGGAGTGGAGGAAAGGACCAGATTCAGTTCTTAAAGCTTCCCTTGTAAATAAACAACCCCTAGACAATGCTGGCTTGAGCCCCACCTTGGCACTCCCTGACCTCCAGCTGGGCTCGAGGGATGTCCACTTGCAACCAGGGAGTCCAGGGTTGAGGATGGATTTTTATTTAAGAAAAATGCACTTATTCTGGCATTATGTAGGCAGACCCTCGTCAGAGAGCCCTGTCAAAGCCACTCTCCTTGCCTGCCCCATCAGGCTCTGTGTCCAGTGTCAACCCCATGTCACCAGGGCTCTTGTCACAGCTGCTCCTGTGCCTGGGCTCCAACTCGTGATGGTGATCTCTGCCATGCTCAGCTATGGAGATGGAGGAAACAGCTGTCAGGATCCCAGCTCAGACTTACCCACCAAGGTGATCCAGCGCCTTTTTCCTTCCTCTCCCTTTGCCAGGAGCACTGTTAGTCACTCAGATGTCACTGGCTGTGGTACTGCTGAGATTATCCATCCCCTGGACATGCAGGGTATAGGTTGTGTCAGCTTGGGCATGTCATTAAAGCCCTGCAGCTTCTCTGTTTTCAAAGCTGCTACATTTGTGTCCATCCCATGCAGCCCATTGCATATGAGCTGTATTAACAATGAGCACTTTTCCTGGTGTTTACTCCAATTTTTAATTAATTGCTATGTATTGTGTTGAGTCCTTGTGACGCTGCTGAGAGATCCTGTTTATGCCTGATGCTCTCAGCAGCACAATAACCCCATCGTAAACGTCCTGCTTCACTGCATTCCTGCTGTGGGGATTGGATCACACTTCTGCTCAGAGTCAGTCCCAGCTATTTATTGAGGCCACGTGGAAAAGTGTGGAGGTTTCTCCTCTGGAGCTTTGGGTTGGTTGTTTAGAAGGGCAGAGCTCTGCTGGAATTCAAGTTTTAAACAAAGCAGAGAGCTTTACAGATGAATTTCAGTGTGTAAGAACAACCAAAGCTGTCACAAGTCCTGGAAGCCACAGTCAACTTGCCCATTCATTTTGAAGCGTGAATATTAATATTTTATTCACCCAGACCTTCAAAGCATGAAGGCAGCCTAAAAAAAACAAACTAAACATCTTTCCAATCTCTGCTATGTATCCATGGTTGCCCACTAAGGAATAGTAGTGTTTCTTTGGGTCATGAGTCTAGGATTCAGCAAGTGTCTTGGCACTCCACACGTCAGGCACCTCTCCTTGGTCATCAGCAGGTGCCAGCAGTGACATCTATATTCCTTTCAAGTTTCAGATGATGACATAATACACAGCTCTAAAGTGCAGGTCTTTGCACCATGGGGCTGCAGAGTAATGCAGATCTGTCAGGAAGGAAACCATCATATTCATCATTCCAGCTTTAGAACTCTTCTTACCCTTTCGAGTTGTTGTCCTCTGCTCTATGAAATGCAAAGTGCCTTTGAGAAAGCATCATTTATTAATGAGATATATTCTTTTATATTTTGGCAGGTTACATTCGAAAAAAAGACCCAATGCATCCTTATGTAATGAAACACTGCACAATTCATGTCTCACCTCATGCCACTGCTTTTAGAAACAGGTGGAAATGAGTAATTACCCATAAATGGTAGGCACTCCTCCATTACTTACAGAAAGTATTTGGCAGCAGTCATTTAGGTTTCAAATGCTTTTTTAAAAGGTAATACCATTCATAGACCTGTCAAGTTCAGAACTTTAACAAGTATCCCCTAAGCTTTTCAACCAATTTATTACGAAATTATTCCATTTTTAAATTTAACTCTGTTTACCTCTGACACTCTGTTTGAGCCATACTTAAACCATTACTGTGGAGTTTTTCCTATATGCCAAGGTATCAGAAAATCAAATTAAGGATTACTCTGAGCACTAGTTTAAAAGAAGAAAAGTTTCTGTCACCTGTAATTCAGACAAGAGCTGAAGAAACACTCACCTGCTGCAGTGTCATTGACATCATCACAATATCCCAAGGTCAGGTTGGATGGGGCTTGGAGCAACCTGGCCTATTAGAAGGTGTCCCTGCTCATGGCAGGGGGCTTAGAATGAGATGACTTTTAAGGTGCCTTCCAACCCAAACCATTCTGTGGTTCTATAATCCTATAACTCTATGCCATGCTTGGGGCAGACTTCTCAGAGTAATGAATGGGAGAAAAGGGTATCTCACAGCTCTCCCAGTGACTCCGCACCAGCAGGTTGGTGATGTCTGCCTGGGATGGGAAGGCACTGCCACATGAGTGTGTTCCCAGGGTCATTGAGGGATGCCCACCTCTAGCAGATGTTGCTGAGCCAGCTGTGTGTGCTCTGCATCCGTATGGAAAAGCTGCACTGCAGAGTGCTGCTGTTACTGGGTACCACAGGAGTCCATTATTCCCATCCATCTGGAATGCATGCCTGAGTTTTCCTGTTACACTCTGACCTGTGTCTGTAGTTATTCTTTATTTAATAACATTGCTGAAGTCTTCTGTTTTAGAGACCTCCTCTCTTCAAAGTGACCTCATATATGGTGACTGGCCTAAGATAACGTAGCTATAAACTTCATAAAGCTGCATTCCAGCTGCAATCACAGATTTGGGAATTTATTTCTTCTGATGGTCTCAAAAAGCTGAACGTTTCAGGAATAGTAAAGGGTCATTTCTATTATCTCTGCTCTACTTTTTAGAAGCATTTTAGAGGCAGGTGTGCTAGTTACAGGAAATAGTTTGTACTGCAGAAAATGTAGTTTAATACTTTAAATATATATATATAATATATATCTAATGCATCTTCAACTAATTTTTTATTCGTTTCTGCATAGATGCATCACATTATTACATAGTCCCCTATAATAAAAACTACTATACTATAATTTTACATACTATTTTTATGTTATTTGATCTTGTAATGATTTCACTTTCATTATCTTCTCTTAGAACCAGGTCACCAGAAGTAGTAACCACTTGCATGCATGGACCAATTTGGGCAATAGTCCATCTAGTTTCAGAATTTCACGTATTGTTAGAGAGGGAATTGTATGTTGGCTGATTCTCTTAGATATCTTTTGTGTGTATTTGCATAAATATCTTCGTATATGTAGAGAGAGAGAGCAGTTACGTAGAGAGTATATTTGAGAGTGTATTTGAGTTATTTTTTATATCTACATTATTTATGTGATATTAATTTAAATTTAAATTCAGGTCTTCCATGTGCCAAAAAACACCCCACCTTATTTAGCTCTGAGAAAAGTCAGTGAAAATAAATATGGTCAAGTTATTTAAACTTGAGGATTTTAAGTGCAGGAAAAGCAAATAGACTTGAAGAAAGTGGCAAGAACACTGGCAACATCTGACATGCTATGGAAACACTGAAACTCTCTCTGAAGCCTGTGCAGTTGATTAAGAGAATCATAGGCATACATCAGCTATATAATAGGAATTACTTTTAGAGATCAGATTTAGACTCAGTGTATTAGTTTCCCTTCTGTCTTACTGATCAATAGCAGTGCTCCATCTAGCTCAGCTTTTGCTCTGTGAGTACCATAGTCCTCTTTTGCTTCAGCTGAGGAGCGCTCCTGATGAATGCAAAGCCCCACTTCCTTTCTGCCTTTGTTTTTACCATCGCTCCATTACTTTATTTGAGCACTCTGTACTTAGGGACTTCAACTAAAAATAAAAACAAAATAATTTGTTCTTCTGCCAGTGCAGCTGAAATGCCACTGAGCAATCGTGTCACTGGAAGCCCAAACCACCAGTGCAGCGCAAATATTGTCGGGTTAAGCAGCAGTTCTGCTTAATCTTCAGATTTAGTTCTGCAGCCCTAATTTTGTTCAGGCAGAGGAGGCTTCTTGGTTTGCATTTACATTTCTCCAGGATATACACATGCCAGTTTTGTGAAATGGAGGACAAGAGCAAGGTTCTCAGAAGGTGGATTCTGGAAGCTGTAAGAGTATCTTCCTTAATTTCTGTGGGCACTGAACCAAAAGGCTGAAATGCAATGTATTGAAAAACCACCACAGGGAATCTTTTTGTCACAAAAAAAAATAACAAGGCTTTAGGTGTTTTAGTGAAGTTTTGAGTCTTCTAATCTTAGTGGGGTGTGGGTGTAAGTAAAGGGGTTCTGTGCTTCCTGTCAGAATGCACAGAAAAAATACTAGAAATTGAAGTATTTTGAACAATTTTCTGCAGTTAGCAGTCAAAATAAATAATCTTTACTAACTTGGTAGAAATGATTGATTATTCCCTAAGCACCACTTTGTAGCTGGAACATGGACTCTTGCTGGTGTGCTTAAAACAGCATAAACAACCCTTTGCTTTATAACTTCAGCTAAGCATTAATTACACAAGAGTTTTACCACTAAGTGTTTTGGTATTGACTAATAGATTGGAATTTGAAAGTTTTAAAACTCTCTCTGAATGCTTACACAGTGCATGTCTGACAGTGTGGGGAATGCTCAGAGCTCAGGTTTCAGTGCATCTCCCATTAATTCTCATTAAATAGCTTCCCTTCTTCTCTTTCAGGATCTAAAGTGGTTGCTACACATTTCACAGATTTCACATTCAAAAATAAGTCTGGCAGGCACGATAAAAAAATGTACCTTTATTTAGCATAGGTTAGATGTGAACATAAAATACACCCATAATGAAAGATGTGGGGTTGGGGGGCTGCAGGAGAATGTCCTTCATGGCTTAGGACTAAATGATCCTCTTTGTGCTTGACTGATAAGCCTGAGTGGTGACAATTATCAGCATTACTCCTGAAATATAAGTCCACTGCCCCTTTCCTGCACTGAGCAGCAGAACAAGATGTGTGTCCCCATGTGTTTCTCCAGTTCCCATCCTCGTGTGTGACCTCCAGCCACCAGTGTGATGTATCTGGGCACAGGTGCTGGGTTGTACCTCACCCACTGTGGTCCCTGCAGACACTGCCCTGTATTCCCTTCCCTCTGATCATCAAACAGGAGTCAGTTTTCCCTCCTAGCAGGGTCTATGGGGGATCAGTTTTCCAGGCATATTGTGACAAAGAGTGTTACTGAAACTTCCTAAAGAAATCCGTGATAAGGCGTGACTGGAAGGGAATAAACAAAGCGCAAAGTGCCATGAACTGCAGTGAACTTTGTTCTTTCTTAAGGGCAGAGAGGAAAGCCCAGATAAAGCTTGGAGGTTTGCTGGGCAGATGAGGCTGGGTGCATGTACCAGGGGGAGGCTCTATGTGTGATTAAAAAATATAAACAATTCCCAAGAAAGTTCCACAAAAGCAGTGGATGTTTAAAAATTTTAGAAGGGAGGTACCTGCAGTTGTGCATTTCCATTGCAAACAGGATTCTAACATTTAAAATAATTATCCCTGCCACAGTATTCAGCAAAAGACCAAAACATATCTTTGTAACATCAAAAAGCATATTCTGCTTTTTTTTCTTTCTTTCTTTCTTTTTTTCCAGTGAAAAACACCCCTTGCTGTGCCTTTTTTTTTCCCTTTTTTTTCTCTTCCCAAAGACTAAGGCATACAGTCTCTAAAGTAGAGGCTGTTCACATTTCTTTTTTTCAAAAGATGTTTGACAGCTGATCCTGAGAGAGGGTCTCTCAATCTTTAACATTTTATTAATCTGCAGTATTTGGAATTTTGAGGCTAGACTTTAGCTTTTGAGGGAGAGTATTCAATGGCATGGATCTTTTAAGCTGCAGTGCTGCAAGAGATTATTTCAGCAATTTGTCACAGACCATTTGTCAGAGACAGTGAGGCATTTGTGAACAATATATGGTGGGAATAAGCTTCATTTTTTTTCATATAGCAACACTAGAAGAAACACTGTTATGTCTATGTAGTTTACATGGTGCTTAAAATAGCTCAGGCAACCTCCAAGGGTCTAAAGACAATTTTTCAAATATAAATCTCAATTTCAGGTCAAACTAGACAAAGAAAATAAAGCAATTTAGAAATACCACTCACAATTTTTTTACCTAAATTTGTAAGCTTTTTTTGTAGCTGAAAGCCAGGGTCAATTCTGGGCTGCCTAAAGGAATTTGTTCTAACCCACCTGGTATAAAAATATTGGCATTTAGTGTTTTTTCAGGGTTTTGCAGAAGGTCAGAGTCTTCTACTGTTGCTCAGATTAAGAGTACTTTTTAAGATAAGTTTTCAGTGTAAAGTCTATATGAACAAAAATAAGAACAGGAGGAAAAAAAGAATCCAAGCTAAACTTATAAAGTGTTTGTACTACTGTGAAACTTGCCTGAGTTTTTCCATCATCAGACTGATCAAAATACCTTTTACTAAATGGAGATTTATATATGAACATAAGTGCACAGGAGAACAAAATATATCCAGGTTAGGAGACCTTCTTCTAAAATCTGAAATTTTTTTGAGTTTTACTGATTGATACATACTATGCAGATGCTTCACAGCAATCACAATGCTTAATTTATATTCCAGTGACACACATTTGTTCACTATGATTTTCAATGTCTAAGCTATAATGAGTGTTTTGATGATGTAAATGACATCCAGATCTATTCAACTCTATTCCACTCTATTCTGTTCTAAAATTCTGCAAATGATGATGTTGGGATTCGTGGGAAAAAAAGTTTAAATTGCTTTGTGTTCTCATTCTGTTCAATGCTGAAGCAAAACACTGTATGGTGCAGCATCAGCATAGACTGCAGATGAAACAGTGGAACATAAAGTTACAGCAGTGTTTATCCCTTCTTCAGGAAAGATCTTTAGTGGTAAATATAGCGCCAATAGAGGAAAAAACCATCATGTTAATGCACCTCATAATAATGACTTCCTCATTTATCACTGCAGTGAGCCAACTGTTCCCCCCTTGCTGTCACAGCAGCAGGGAAATTTCAGCTACAAGGACCCACAACATCTTTATCTACTTTCTGTCTTTGCAAAAACCCAAATAACATAATGACAGTACTGGGTGCTGGGGAGTGAAAGTTTCAGCATCCATCAGCCCCAGTCCTTTGCCAGTGCTCTCTGTCATTACTGGGTACTCAGTGTAAAGATATAGACTAAGCAACTTCTTGTTAAGGCTGAAGTTCTGAAGAAGAAATTGCTCGACAAGTGAATTTATTTTGCTTATAGTTAAGTATTTTAAAAACTAAGCTGTTGCAAGAATGGTGATAGGATTGCTCCAGCTTATTTTGGAAGTGAAGGAAATGCACAAGCATGTCTTTCCATCTTAAAACTGCCCAGGCAGCCCAGCTTATTCCCCTCTGTTGCAGAACAGGAGTACTATAAGTGCTGTAAGTGCTATACATATAGATCACTGCAGTGACTAGACTGTCTTGGGCTATTTTAATTCCACTATATTCACCTTCCACTAGACCAGATCTAACAGAACTCCTTTAATGATGGACAAAGGGAAACCAAGAGATTCAATACAAGTACAGCTTTTTAAAAAGTAGACCTATAAAAATAAATGAAACAGATTGTCCAGTTTCATTTTGAAATAAGTCTTCAGCTTTCTTTTATTATTTTGCTGCTAAATTCCTAAAACCCTGACAGATACGCTGCTGACCCTGCTCCCAAGTGAGCAGGAAATGCATCCATTCCCCTGGACACTTGCCCTTTAGGATGGGAACGGTGAGCAGCAGTCACCAATTAAAGGTCCAAACCTGGACTTTGAGGGGGTGTGTGCAGGACACGGGCTGATATGGCACCTCCTGGCACTGTCTACGTCTGCGTAGTGCTAATTGAAAACTCTGCAGGAATCCCCAGCAGTGCCTGGCCCTGGGAAGCTTGTCAGGATGCTGAGCCAGGGCAGGCGCTAACACAACATCAGAGCTCCAGCTTCCCGCTGCCTCCTGCCAGGCATCACCGTGGGAGGGCAGTGGGGCTGTGCCTGGGAAAGTCAGCAAAGCTGGTTGGAGACTGTCTAGTTGAAGACTATCAAGTCACATGAAAGCTCTGTGTGTGTGTTTGTTTTTAACAAAAAGAAATACGTGTTATTAAAATGAGATTGTAGTGATGCAATGGAAAATATTCATGGTGAGTTCTCTGTGTATCATTGAAATCATTAGTAGTGCTGATGGTGATGTCATTTTCTGTAATTTAAGGTACAGTCATTCAGGTTCCAGTCCAAGCTGTTGAAAGCTGCTCCGTTTTGCCCAGGTCATTTTGTTGCTTTTATTTATTTAGTGCTAGCATTGTATTTTATTTTTTCAGCCAAGCCTTACAAGCAACATAGACAAAAAACCCAGAGGGAGTGTTTTTTATATTTGCAACTACAGTATTAGAGCATTTTTCTTGTCTAGCTTGAGTTGAAAATTGTACCAAAGGAAACTTTTAGTTTGGGTTGCTAAAGAAAAAAGGCTTAAGTGATTATGCTGTCTGCTGCTTTCATTGTGCTGCCCCCGGTCTGGTTTCCCGTGCCAGTAGCTTGTTAATCTGATGGGCTATATCAAACAAATATGACTGAAGGTAAAGCTCTAAAAGTGTGTTAAGGACCTGCATGTTTCATGAAAGTGAGAAGCCAGATAGAAGAGGAAGATATAGCTTAATGCCCTAAGTGAGGGGAAAGTTGCCTTGTGAATTTAACCCTGTTACCAGGGTGCATAGAAAAGCAGGTTTCATAATTCCTCCTATTCTTTGAAGTATAAACATAAGAGTTCCTCAATTGACATTTCTTGCCTGTACTGTCCACAGCTGTTAGTTTTATAGTGTCTACCTTTCTGCCAAAGGTTCATTCCAAGTACTTGCTTTGAAACCCAATTCCATTATTGATTACCAAAACTCCAGTACATGGAGTTCATGGAACATTCTGTCTGTCACAACAAATCACTAAGTGACTCTCTTGAAAATGCTTTCAATGAAGAAGTTCACATGTACTTGTCATCACTTTGCACGCTGTTTCCTTTCAATATTTTGACCTGGATCAGCAGTTTAAAAATTATGTTTTTCATAATGTACAACATTATTTTGGGTGGTTTTGATCTTTCCACTGGAATGGTATTTCTCTTTCCTGACAATAAATTCGGACGTAGATTTTGTTTGGATCTTGAATTTCATAATCCAAGGAGATTTTTATAATAATAATTATTATTATCTCCTTATCTTTAATATGTTTTTTCTGAGAGATGTGGAGAAAATTATTTTCAAACACTTCCAAAGTAAAAGCTGAGGTGAGGTATACACGTGCATTTTCTCCCTGTTGTATTTTTTGCATAGTTGTTCTCTCCTGTATTAAAAATGGACATAAATGGAAGACAATATTTTAGATCTAAAAGAAGGCAGATGGAAATGAAGGTACCATCTCTATACTGAGAATGCAATGATCTATGTGGTTTAATCTCTGTGGGATGTAGCAGGGTCTTTTAGATAGGTATCCAGCATTGTTTGGGCAGCAGCAGCAAATTACATCATATCTGCAAGCTCAGAGTTGTGTGTATTAGTTTCATGTTCTTTTCTTTAAAAGGAATTTATTTGAGTTTTAGTTGTTTATTTTAGTTAAGGCTTTAGAAGGAACTTTAAAAAAAATCCACAAGTCTCTTAATTGCACTCAATAAATGGCTCATTCATTTAGTATAAATTCATACATAGTATATCAACCTCCAATTTCTGTTTGATTTTAATTATAATACTCCTTGGGCTTATTTCCTCACAACTTAAAAGTGACATTTGCATTAACTTAATAACCTTTGAAAAATAAATGAGAATGCAGCAATGCCTTTAATAAATGTTGTTCATAAAGTGCCATTGTCACAGGATGCTTAATTAGAAATATTGTGTGGTCAAAATAAGAATAGAAACGAATGAAGCAGATAATGTTTCCTTCTGGTAGCAACATCCTGAATGCTCACAGTAATGGAAATAACTCTTGTTATAACTACCCAGACATACTGCATGTTTTGCAGTAGTGTTTGCACTTTGCCTAACTTACAAATTCAGTAATTGGTGAATGTGTTGAAAATATCAAGGGCAGTCTTTCATTGTTAGTACTGTATTCACTGGGGGAATCAAAGATGTAGCTTTGAGCCTTACAGTCCTTTGCCAATATCTTGCCCATTCCTATATGGACAGGAAATTTCCTTAGATTGGCGGTGTGGGGAATTTTTCTTTTTTTTTTTTTTTTTTTTGAGTAAGCCGCGCAGAAACCTGGTTTATATGCCAGGTAATATTCATGTTTCATAGTGATTTGGGCATAGAGTACATATTATTTGCACAAATGGGCTTTCTTGGTGAATATTTCTTAATGAGATTTAGTGAAGACATTGAATGAGGAGAAGAGTATTTAGCATTTGGGAGAAGAGGAAAGACAAAGATGAAATAGCAAGAGGAAAAGAAATGCTGACCACTGAGGGATTTGATAAATGAGAGCTTGAGATCAGCACATTTGACAAGAGAATTGGGAGGGAATAAAAATGTAGTTTTACAGAGTTCTTGTTTAGTTGCTGAGGTGCACTATACTAAATGTTTATTTATGGATCCATTTCTTTCCTCTTTATTTCTCTGTGTGTGGATTTATCCATTCAATCAGATAAGTCTGCTTGCATATTATAAATGTTAGATAATCTCTGTGTGAATTGCTTTGGTGAACTCTGTGGGGGGATAGTACTTAATTGTAACAAATGAAATAAAACTGACATAAAAGAGCAATCACTTCAAAGTAAACACACTATCCTAAGCAACTTCTGTGGCTTTTAAGTGAAGGATCATCTCTACAAGGTGTTGGGTTTAATTGGTTCTTTGGGACATTTCTTTATAAATTTCTTATAAATTATAAATTAATTTACATTTAAATGCCTCCATTCATTGCTGAGTTAGCCCAGAACTTAAAGAACAGCAATATCATGTTCTTAGAAGTGTCGCTGACTGTGCTAATGATTAGAGTGTTTCCTGAGCCATCCTGATCTTTACTGCTTTGTAAAATTTCTAAGCCAAATGTTTAGGTCCCAGTGAGCACCATATGACCATATGTAATACACAAAAAGAACAAAGAAGATGTAATTAAACAGCAATAAAGTGTATGAATTAATTTATAGAAAAGTTAGTTTTCACACTGTATGTCTAGTCACTGAGTAGAAAGCAATTCTGAAATATTAATCTTGTAAACAAATCCTGATGACTACAAATAATGAGGCAAACAGGGAGCATCACATCTATCTGCTTCTTCTCTTTTTAATCTGAAAGATTTGAAAAATCAAATATTCTTCCCCTTTGTCTCATTATGGACTATGATCTGAACCAAGGAAAAGAACAGACTGCTGCACACACGCTGCTCCGTTCATGCCTTCAAGAGGGACCTTGTTCTCCACAGACCACAAAATAGAAATACATTTATTTAGCTGAGAGGTTCAAATGGAAATGCCAGCCAATATTAGTGAAGTAAATCTAAGTAAAGATAGATTTTGTGCAAAAGTGGCTTATGAAAGGAAAACCAAACCTCCTACAGCAAGCAACACTGAACAAAAGAAGAATATTGATGCCTCAGTGTAAGAGCAAAAAACCTTAAAAATCAAAGAAAAGACAGCCTAGTGTCATTACATGATCTCAGTCTTCCACTCAGGCTGAAGAGGAAGCTCTGTGAGCTGCTCTGTTACAGCAGCTCAGGACTGTGGGCTCTTCTTCCACAGCAACTAGAACTGGAGAATCCTGCCACGAAATACTGAAGCCTGTATGGAGCACAGTATTTCATAATATTGGCTTCCTATATAGGTGGTCAGAACAAGCTGTAGGAAAAATACACTGATTAAAGAAAGGCTGTGCAGATAAAATTCTTTAATCAGTGGAAACGTAAAATATTCTGAGTTCTTTCTGAAAAAAAAGTCTAACACGGGAAAAAGAGAAAATGTAGTCAGAACTGAAGAAGACTAGTAAGTCTTCAAGGAGCATAAAGGACTCCCTTTATGTGCTCTGAGACTATCCAGCCTCTAACAATTAATGAAGGAGAGGAGATTTCTCTGCGGAATTTTGCTTTTTCTTTGAAAAAAGCAATTAACCATGATCAGTGCAGAGGTTCCAACACTGAGCAGGTGCTCTGTACGGCTCTATATAAATGAGGCTTGTCCACTCGAGATATTTTGTACATGTTGCCTCTATTTTCCCATAGAAGGGGGTCAAGAGCGTACAAACTAAATATGCCTCTGGTGAATAATTTGAATACGCTGAGTTTCAGGCCCTAAAATATATCTTTACATTAGAAAGCAAAACCGTAGTGGTGAACCACGATAAAAAAACCCTGATATTACTGTACTTTCAATGACCACTGTGTTTGCACAGATGACTAGTGTAGGATATAACATCAAAATGAAGAGGTATTTGGAGAGAAAGTAATTTTCTGTGGTTTCCCCACATTTATTTTACAAAATACTACTACAGTATATCTGCCAACATTTGTGTTTATTGAAACCCCTATTTATTTCCAGATATGGGACCTCATTACGCTAATAGTATACTATTATGTAAATGTATTTTCTATAAATGTCTAGTATCTGTAAGTAGTTTAGTCTCAATGTCCCTAATGTAATATATCAAACAATAACTCATTTGTCAAAGAGAGACAGTTCATTAGTATTCAGCAATCATTTGGACAGAATAAAACAGCAACGGTATAAAAATTGATGTTGCGAAACTTAACAAATGAGGGAATAAGGAAAGTGTGATTCCGGAAATTGCAGGCCTGCCCTCAAGGGCCATTTTTAGGTCACTTGTCTGCATTTTAATATTACATTTGTTTTAGAGAGTGTCTCCAAGTTATTAGGTTGGGAGGGAAGCCAATTTGCAACCATGACATCAGTATCCAGGGGGTTCAATAAATGGGAACATAACAACACTTGGGACAGAGTCAGGGTGAAAAGGTGTCGCACTGCCAACTGTGGCATTGTAACTCAGTTTTGCAATTAAATTATTGGATGATATAAACCTTAACTTTTAACGTGTTTAAGCACTGGGAAATTTGCTCTTGAAATCTCTTACCTTTTGAGATAAGGAAAGAAGTAGGTACTTGGGTATATGACCTAAATTTTGGTAGTTTTTGCGTTCACTTTGAAATTAAATTACTGCATAGATACAGAGAAGTGTGGCTGGTCTACCTATGGGCATGTTGGATAAGATGCCATCTCCACAATTTTATGTTGGCTATTCTGCACAGGTATCAGCCGTGTGTTATTCTGTTCCTTGAACAGTGCTTTGCGTCTTCTCAAATTATCAGTTTCTTTTCTCCTCATATGTGTGGGTTTGTCTTCCACTGATGTGCATTACCTGATCAGTAGAGACACAGAATTTTTACTGACTCAGTTAAAAAAGACATTTACAAGGTATTGTAATATGTCTGGAAGTACCTTGTCTCTCATCACTTCTGTAAGGTTTGCTTGAATATGAATCTCTTTTATGTGAAGAGTTTGAAGGATGCTGTGTGTGGCCTTTAAATACCTTACTAGGCAAAGTTGCACTTTTTTCTCTGACTCACAGAAAATGTCAGCAGCAGATTTTGTGAATCTGGGTGTATTTCTACATAATGTTCATCTCAGGTCAGAGAACAGTACTGGTGCAGTGAGTACTCTTGCTTTAGTTGTTCTGGCTTCCATCATTGTATATTGAGAAGAAATGGGTATATCCTAAAAAATGCCTTGGTTTGATATGGAATTTGTATGCATTTTACTTTTCATTTGGTTTTTGACCTGAAAATAAGTGAACCAGATGGGTAGGTACCCAGGTACTGAGAAGCGGTTTTCCTGTATGCTTGATTCAGGTTTCTCTATTGTCAGGTTTATTCACGAGGATGTGTCTGTTCATTTGATTCAATATTCTGTTCCCCTGTTATTTTTCCTCCTAAGAGCACTGTAACCCCCACTCATCACATCTAAGATTAGCCATCTATGGCTTTTCCAAAAATACCAGGAGCTACACAGTTGCTTTTGAATCAGAATTAGAATGAAACCTTCTTATAATGCTTTCTCTTTTCTATTCAGCACCCTCATTTCCATCTTTCACAGCTAAATCGGGTTATTTAGATTACAGCAAGGTCTGAAACAACTCAGATGAAAAAAATTATCTACAGAGCCTATTTACATTTCTTTAATGAAACACTGCGTTGGTTTTGTATAAAAAAGATTTTTCTAAGACAAAAACCTGAATGTGATAAGCATGATACTATTGTGAAGTAAAGATAAGCTTAAAACTGAAAGTATTTTTTGAAGAAAAAAGAGATTGTTCTTTTAGAGCATGATGTAGATGACAATTAATTGACGTGTTGCTTTGGTCACTTTATATAATATTCAGAAGGTGACAGTTCCACAGTGGTATTTGAAATACTTATTCTGACCACCACAAATGACCTGCACCAACTCAAACTGCATCTGTAACAAAATATGTAAACGCTGGGCTTGTTGTAAAAAGTAACCAATACACCTGGAACCCTGATGTCTGACATGTGCTCCCATGAGGGAGCTCTGGTGTGCACCAGCCCCTTCCCATGGAAATCTGGGATCACAGGAGCCATGGAACAACACAACTCAAGTTGCCAAGAGGAGGACACCGGGCAATTGGCACTGTGGGAAGTGCCTGGTGGTGGAGCCATCCATTTAGGTTAGATCAGATCTCTTCATTGTGTTTTCTCAGTGCAAAATAACCCAGGATCTGATTTTTTTAAATTGTTATTATTTTCCACAACCATGGGAGCAGAGCCCAAATCTGAATCAACAGTATTTCATTGGCTGGTAGATGGTAGCCAAAATACGGCCCTTTGGTTTTCTCTTTAGCAACAATAAATTCCTTTCCATATGGAACACCTACAGAATTAATTTAAAAGAGGCTGTCATTCCTTTTTGTAGGAATTTAATACTATCTGTCTGTGCATGAAGAAAGGAATCCTACAGCTGCAGCTTTAAGTCTGTGTTTTTCCAACCTCTACTCTCATGGTCTTAAGCTCTGCCAGCTCTGCCAGGGGAGGTTTAGGTTGGATAGTAGGAAGAAATTCTTTACAGAGAGGGTAATCAGACATTGGAATGGGCTGCCCAGGGAGGCGGTGGATTCTCCGTCCCTGGAGGTTTTTAAGATGAGACCGGATGTGGCATCAGTGCCATGGGCTGGGAACCACAGCGGGGCTGGATCAAGGGTTGGACTTGATGATCTCAGGGGTCCTTTCCAACCTGGCTGATTCTATGATTTTATGTACCTGCCCAATCAATCTCTAAACCTAGGAAAACTTGTAATTTGATGTAGCCCATTCTTTTAATAGTGCAGTAATTGACAGAGTGGGAGGTTTCTGATACTGTGGAAATGTGACATGAAAATATCTGATATGTGATAAATAACCTGCCATTTATAGGGTAGTTGAAAACCCAGGCAGTTCAGAACAGATGCTATCAAGTGATACTCTTTTCAAACCATCATCTCTCTGCTGACAGGCTGCTGTGCTGCTTTGGTGAGCAAACAAGAAGTGTTACAAGCGCAGCTGATGAGCAGGCACAGATCATGCATCAACAAGACTGAAGCAGTATTTACCTCTGGGTTAATACAACACTGAAATATTAAAATCTAGTCTCATAAATACCTGTTTGAGAGGTAATGAGTCATTCATCAGCAGTCTGCTAATGACTGACTGCAACTATCAGGTGTGGATTTACAGAAGGCCCTAGGATGGTCAAGCTAATGATAGTTTTTTTAGTTATTATAACCTGTAATGTCTCTTAAAGGCATATCAGAGTTGTCTATATTATCCCTTGTTACTGTCATTTTAGAACCTCTGGGGGTTTAAGGTTGTTCTTTTTTTCCTTTTGAAGGACCTTAATGTAAGTGTCTTACAACAATCTCAAAAGATTTTTACAAACACAGATTGTTAATGATAGGTATATCATTTTATACCAGTAGACATCAAAATAATCCTCATAAGAGATAACTGTAATCCTCATCTCCTGTGCGGGAAAAATGAGACTTGGAGCTGTGATCTGTCTGAAGCTCAGAGGAGAGGATGCAGCTGACAAACCAAGGGAGTCTTGCCACCTGCTGCTGGAGAGATGCTATGTGTCCCAACACAATCAGGCAGTGCTCTGGAACAGCTACTTGTTTCTCAGTCATAAACCAGTTGAAACAATATACAGTAGGAAAGTCCAAAATCAGTCCATGGATAGAAAGGTAGGCAGAGCACAAGCGTTTCACTACGAAGAAACTTAGTCCTAGTTTGACTATTGATAAAACCACAATTGAAACTCAGAAATACTTCTGTGCCTTCTCTTTGGGTTGATTTGTCTTGCCTTCCAGTGAGGGGATTAGTATATATGCCAGATTTTTGGGTGGTTCTTTGTGTTGTGTTGTTGAAGCTGCTTGCGTGGTCACATTATGTGATCAGTTCAGAGTTGTTATAAAAGCTACAGCTGCCCTTAACCCAAGGGATTATTGCTTAGTCACACAAAGTCTGAACTGATCTGCACAAAAATATGGTCCATATGTTTGTGTTTGTTGCAAAACAAGGCACCCAGGACTGAAGTCCAAGAAGGAGAAACCAGGTTATAGTACAGGGAAGAAATCACTAATTAAAACAAAACTTTAACACAGCCTGGAAATACCCATGGTAATATTTTTGACCTTCGACTAATTGGGTCCAAACACTGAAGTGTTCACTAGATTCTTCAGAAGGGATTTTAATAGTCCTCTGAAAGCTTACCAAGCCAGGAAAATAAGTAGTTTAAAGGAAGTACCCCCACACCATAACCTTGGTTTCTTCACACACTGGTGTCATTACCTGCCTATATGATTATGAAAAAATGTCCTTGGAGCTTTAAAGTGTCATGAAAGCAGACTCAGACAAACTGATTTTTCAAATATTTCACATATGAAAATTAGAAAGTACCAGTTTACTCTAACCACAAAATAGTTTGTTTAGCAAAAGTGTCCAGAAACTGGATTAACAGTCTGTAACCTGCAGGGACAGTGCCTGTTTGGAGCTTTCCAGCTGCCTGGGAGATGGCTTGCTGCCAGCCAGAAAGTGCTTCTTCACCTTCAACAACAAATGATTCTCCCGTAGAGTCAGCAAAGTTTTACCCATTCCTGCTAGAGATTAATGCAGAGGGCCAGTAAATGGGTGCAGATGGACGTGCAAATAAAGGCAGAAGGCCCAAAGTGATGAACTGCACCTCCAGCATGGGAGTAATTCAGTCACCCTAATCAGGCTTTGTGGTTGCAGAGCTATCTGGTTCAGGACCATCTCCTCAGCTGAAGCCCATATAAAGATTAGCTACAGTGGAGAAGAGTTCTGAGTTGTTCATATTTACAGACTTCCTTCCACCCAGTGCATTACCGGCTTCCATCTTTTCAGATCTTGAATTTCTGAAATCATGGATTTCCTGGCTGGTGAACTATTAAAATGCAGATTAACTAAACTTCAAACAGATTTATTGCGGATGGCTCCTGCAAAATCCTTTTGGATTACCTGCCTCTGGACATAATTTCATAGTCTGTAGGGGTTCATTAAGGACAGATTTAAAAGTGTTAGCTGGGAAAAGGCCAGCAGGAAGAGTATGTTGAAAATTATTCATATTATTATGCTTGATCTAGTGATATAGATTTATCTTTTAGGAATTTTTAAGTTTCTCATTTGCAGCAATGAATAAGACATGCAAGCATGCCTCATGGATCATGGCTTTGTTTAAGAGTGCATTTCATAACCACTGAGTTATTTGTGGCAAGGAAAGTCACCCGTGCTGAGAGTGCAAAGAGGAAGGACAAGAGCTGCAATGCATGTCCCTTGCAGTTCTCAGCTGCAGCAACTCTGTTTCCCTCTGAGCAGAGCCTTGAGATTCCAAACATAGCCATGAAGCATTTTGCTTTGTTTCTGTCATCTAACCCATTTCAAAATAAAATTAGCCTGTGGGTTATAAAAAACAAAAATAGCAATGTTTAGACTTACATGATTCAGAAATTGTGCTACCATTTGGTTTTGTACAAACTGGCTCCAAAGCTCTGAAGATTTTTTCAGAGATGTAGTTAATCTAAATTTATGCAGGAGCACTGTAATGACTTCTCCTTCAGACTATGAGGGGGTTTTAATCACTTTCAGCATTTAGCCCCTGATTGGGCAAAGCACTTAAATCCAAGCACTTGGGTGCTCCAACTCCTTGCTGAATCAGGACCAAGGACTAAACGCTGAATTCTCAGTTGCCTCGGGTTTTTAAAGAAAGTGGAAGTGCAGCCCTGTGATCAGGCATAATTTTGAAGCTATTTAGCAGATGAGCACTAAATTGGGGCCCTGGACAGGGCTGGCAGTACCATTGGAGCAGCAGGAGCCAGGGTCTCTCTCGAGCTCAGCTACCTCTCTGCCTGTGCCTCTTAAATGGCAACCCTTGCCTCTAGCTTTTATTCTGTACTTACACAGGCTAAATATAGAAGTTCTCCTAAGCCATTTGAAATCACTTTCCACTTCAGATCTCTAAATGTCTTATTCATTATTGCAAATGAAAAACTTAAGAGTATTTTGACAGTGTCAAGCACACAGTCCAAATATTCCTCATTGGATCCTGATCCAATTTACTTTGACTTAGGTGGGTACTGAAGCCAGTTTGAAAGTGCTCCTATTTCCAAGCTGAAGCAGTGTATTCCATTGACAAGGACTTGCCAGAAAAATCTGCCAAGCACTGAGGAGTGTTCAGCATTTTGGACTGTAGACTGACTTGTCTGTGAGCTGGCTACAGTCTAACAGATACAGTTCAGATATTGAACCCTGGTCTTCAGTGATGAAAAAGTAATGCATGAAAGAAAAAGAAACCATCTTGTTCTTCTGGCTAGTGCTGACCCTCACACCTGCTCCAGCAGTTTTGTATTCAGCTTCTATGCACTAGAGACCAAATTTCCTACCACGTTTCCCTCTAAAATGTGCTCCTCCACCGGTACAAACAGATGTTTTTGCAGCTACACTTGTGCAGGTTAACAACCACAATAGTAAAGTGCATGTGGGTTTTAGAGTTTATCCCCTTGAGCTTTCATAAATGCTCTTTTCAGGCTCTAATGGCACCGCTGATGTGTGTGTGCAGGTGTCAGTTGTGTTGAAGGATGCTTGCAGGCATTCATGGCTGCACAGGATTGATGAACATGGCAATTGGGGGTGAATAGCAGGTGCTGAAAAACTACCCTTTTTTCTTTCAGCTTTTAGTTTTCTAAGCTCTTTAACTGACTGCAGAACTATTCAATTGTATTACAAATACAGCTCTTTTTTTTTTTTGTAGTTATAAGCAAAACTATCATGATTGCAATTTTAATCTGTCATGGATTTGATCTCACCATCCACCAAAAAAAGAGAAGTTTTATTAGAGGCAATTTCTAATAATTTTTATTCCTAAATGCCTGCAAATAGGAGTTATTTGCCAAATTCTAAGCGGTAAGCAGCATGAATGCTTCATATGCTTCTGTAGCCACTTTCAAAAGACGCTGCCAAAGTACATATTGCATCAAGGTTTGCCCTGAAAAGGGAAAATCAATCAGGTCAGATGCTGTTTCAGCCTGAAGCTTGTTTAGATGTTTGCTTTCTTTCTGAAAAGGTTGGGAGCCATTTCCTCTTCTGATTTGGGAAAACTTGCATGACTGATCCCTTCTCCAATGGTTAGGTGAGAGAGACCCCAAGAGCTCTGTTATCTTACTTTCAGTGAATGAAGAGCAGTAGATATATAAATGTCAGTAGGAATGGACAAGAACTACTAATCAGACTTAAATCTGGTAATGTGGTCTGGCTGTGTAATGGGTTGAGTTAATTTTGTTGTTGCTGGAAAAAAAAAGGTAGGCATGAAGGGGAGGTTTCCTAGATTGCAGTTCATGACAGAAAATGCAAAATTCTTCGGAAAAGCTTTACCCTTGATTCTAAAATCTTACTGAAATCACATCGACATCCTTTATAAAAAATGCCTTTTTCTAGAGAGCTGTAGAGGGGATCTGAAGCATATTGTGCACTCACATTCCAGGTTCTCTAACCTTCTGCAATAATTGGCAGCTGGCCTGCTTCAAGGATAAAATTTATAAAGCAGAGAAAGCCTCCCATATGCTGCCCTTTTAAGGCAAGTCTTCTCATTACTGGAAAGCAGGAGCACAGTGATGGTAAAATACTGAAGAGATCATTTATCAATCACACTATCAACAAAGCTGCAGAAATAGAACTTGAGAAATTAGACAGGGAAAAGCTCTAATTTTTTTTGTCTTCATCTCCCCATTTCCACCATCTCAAAACTTTCTGGTGCTTTGTGTCTCTTAGTTTTCAAAGTTCAGAACAATGAGGTATGTCACCATTTCTCTCAGAAAACTTTCCTTCATTTTTAGCAGTTGTCATAACCAAGAAATGTATTTGTTTCTTGTCCTTATTTTGGTGCTATTATGTCTAGTGATAAACCTTACGTGGCAACCTGAATAATTCATACTGTAATGTACCTGCCATCCCTGGGGTGTTTTTTGACCAAACTATATTCACTTTACCTTGTGTTGTTTACCCACTTTTTAATCTTTTCTGAACACTTTCCCTTTCAGAACCTTATCATTTTTGTTTCTCTTTTGTGAGCTTACTCCCATTTGTTTTTTCTTTGTATTCCAGATAAGAAAGACACACCGTGATACCTGGGTTTTTTAGTACATTTCAGCTGCTAAACAAGTGCTGAGCTGCATTTGCAGAAGGATCACTTTTGCCTGCCCTGTGGCAATGCAAACCTGTATGGACTTAACTGGGATAGAAGTGGAGAAATCTTTAACATTGTTATCCTATCTTCTCCCAGTTCTCCCCAGGTTTAGCAGTCTGCATTTTTTTTCTGAAGCTAATCTTTCTTCATTATGTTTTTATACTCTCTGCCTCTATATTATTGCCTCAATGTTCACAAGGCCCTTTCCTTTTTTGTGTCATTGGTTAATTTAACTGCTCATCTTCCTTCTTCCCTATTATTTGCCAGGGTTTTAAATGAGGTGCTGACCCCATTTTTGGGATGTTCCCTTCAACACCCTGTAGCACCCACATGTTTCCCAAAATCAAGAGCTCAGTCACTGTGAACTTATGAAATCTTCAGGTCATGTAGGAGTCATCTGGTGAAAGAAGCAGGTAATCATAAGCAAGGAACAAAATTCAATAAACATCATTCAATAAACTCAAACAAATACAAGTGTCAGCTCTGTGCTGATGAATCACGGACTTACCTCTCTGTTCCCAGCTTCTTGATTTTCCCTTCCTGACTCTTAACGCTCTAATTACTGGGAGAGTGAGAGGGTTGTTACTTTATCCTTCCAGATTCCTTCTGTTCCTAACAAAAACATAATTACATCCCCAGTCTTCTAATATTTCTTTTGTTTTGGAGTTTTCTTCTCACTAAATAGTTGCAGTATTCTTTCCATTTAATGAAACAGTTTCAGCTTTCTCTCCTGTTTAATGGGTTGGAAAATTAGCATTGAATGGGAACAGTCCGTGGCTTTGGTCTGTAGTTTAGGAAATCTGAGAAGAAAAGGAAACACTTGCAAAGGCTGTCTGCAGACTCAGGAATGGCCTTCATTTTCCTTTTTTAATTCTGAGTACATGTGAAGACCTTAGTAAATGAAAACAGATTCAGTTTAGCAGAAGGCAGTGTTGTTCAAATGCTAGAGCTTTTTTTTTCCCAGATAAATATTATTTTTCAAAACTTAGTATTTACCATGTGTTTTGTATTTGTTCCTCAAATATACTTAAATTTTTCTTCAAATGTACTTATATTTATAGTTAGCAATGTATAAGATCTAAGAGGGCTTTAAGTTAGTTAACCACACATAGACTTCTGCATTCTCTTTTATTATTCTTAGTGTTCTTACAAAAATTTTAGATTGCCATTAGTGTTGTATTGTGTCTTGCTAATTGATGAGATTGTGGTTTTCTGAGTAATACACAGTGGTCTCTAAAGGGCATTGCAACAGCCCAGCTCCACGGCCCCATAAGAATTTGTGTGTTTTACGGATAAATCCACTACATGGAGTCACACACGTGGGATAAACAGGCAGCACAAGGAGGCTTTATCAGCATTTGGCCCCCAAGGGTTGTGCACAACACAGGAAAATCCAATTAGAGCCACAGGGAGTTTTTTCGATCTCTTAATCGGCATTGGAGCACTGCAGATAGATACTATTGCCCACTACTTAAATTTTATTACTCCATTTTTCTGTCTGTAGCCCTTCGCCTCGCCAACCCACCTTGAAGAGACGGCAGGCACAGCCATATAAAACTTTTTATGACCTTGGCATCTGCACTCTTTTGTCGCATGAAAGTACAGTTGTGACAACACAGAGGAACCCAGTCAGGATTTAAGGTGGTTTTACCAGTGCAGCTTGCTCTGCCTCCAGAGCCTCACCTGCCCTTAATGACAGAATATGCAAGACCAACTTGTTTTTGAGGCTAATGCTTTCACAAGAGGAGGCAGGATGATCTAGGATGAGGGAGCAGGTGTTGACTGCATCCAAGCCCTGGTTTGCACGGAGGCACAGATTCATTGTGTGACCTTGCATTGAGTCACTTGACTTCCAGTGTTTCAGTTGTGCTATAAAATTGACTAAAAGCAGGACTTAAACCAGGCTGTGCATCCTGGGTAAATAATAGACTCAGGGAAAACATATAGGAGGAGGGGATTATGGGTTTGTATCTTAAAATACCTTCCCTGACAGAGAAGGTGGGTCTGCTATGGATGAATAATCTGTTAGCATAAATTATTGTTATTTTCAGTGGTGGTTTACCAGGTATATGTATCAAAGAGTGATACAGTCTGCTTGATTTTATGGTACATTAACTTTGCCAGAATGCATTTATTATATTTAAAACCTACTAGGTGCCTGCAGTGGGAACAAAGATTGCGTAATTATTTTTTCTTTAGCTTGTGGGAAAACAAATGCCTTGAATATAAAAGATTCAAGGGGTGAAAAGTTCATTCTGTTCACCCCTCCATCAAGAGAGTGTAGACAAAAGGTAATCTGATTACTAATTTGAAAACAGATGAAAGGAACCAATATAGTGATGAAATAACTGCTACTTCCATTTCTTCCCTTTCTGTTATTGGAAACAGTAAATAGATTCAACAGTTGAGCTGTGAAGCAAATTTTTCATTATTTTATAATAAGCATCTTCCCCAATCAATTAATGGCTTTGGAATAAATAGCTTCAGATTTTGATTTTAAAACATATACGTGAGATTTTCTTGCTACAGCAGTAAACAGCAGGAAATGTACCAATGTACAGACTCTGTTTTAAATGAGGAATGCAGAGTCTATGAAATTAATGGAAATATCTTCATTAAGTTCACTGCCTTTGCTGCTTCAGAAAACAATAATTTGTTCTGGAAAGCATTGCAAAATCCCCATGGGCAAATTTATCGGAAGTGACAGGTAAGAATTTCCATTTTGGATGGCTTTTCCATACAGGTCTTGGGTGTGTTCATTCTTCCATCCCACATTTATTATCTGAGCTCTTATCATTTATATGATAATAACAGTGCCTCCTCATTTACTGTGGTTTGTGCCCTGGCCAATACCTGCTCTGTCTATGTGGGGAAGGGGTATATGTATGGATACTGTGACATGCAGAAAGCTCTCTGATCTTTATTTGTCAACAATGAAACTCATTGATCCTGATATATACGTATATATTACAAAAAGAGAAAAAAATAAACTCATCACTAAATTTTTAAAGCAGAGAACATGTTCCTGGTTTCACAGCCCTTCCTATGCTATGAAAAGGAGAAGGAATTCACATGATACATATTTAAAATGTAAGAAGCCTGGAACCCCCCAAGCGATAGCAAGTTTTTGACTGTCCAACTATAGCATTCTTTCACTCAACACTTTTTTTAGCACATAGCACCTTTTTTTTTTCATGCTCTGTATCTATTTTGACATAGTTCTGGGAAGAAGGACAAAGGTAGAAGGAAGAATAAACTCTCCTACTTGGCCTGTTCCCAACAGCTATCAGGCAGTGATTTACAGTATTAAAGTAAATATTTTTCATAGCTTGTACAGCAGTATTTGTGTTTAGTCCCTTTTAGTGTGAGATATAACACATTGTTGACTATGATGAATACATTCTGGGAAACAATAGCTGGGGCAGTGCACAGCAGTATTTAAAAATGGTTTGGAATGAAGCAGCAAACAAAGAATTGAAAAAGTCTTGAGCGGATTGGGGGGGGAAAAAAACCCAAACAGATAACAGTTAGATTAGATCCACCTTCATATAGACTGTCATAGCTGGAGATTGACTTATTGAGAGCAGGGGAGAGCACAGTATTCCAGCCACTGTAATGCTTTTAAGTGGTCTTCTATCATGCTGTTAAATAGTCTTCCAAACTTGCAACAAAGAATTGCAATTTTGAGAAGACACAGTAGAAGTTCTAATTTCTACCCTAGAAGGAAAAATATTGTCTTAAAACTACTGAGACTACTTCTAAAGATTCAGGGACTTATTCTACTTACTTCCCAAATCATATGTGATTTTTCCATGAGAATTAACAAAATGATTTGTCATCTTCTTTGAATTTGAATTGATGGATCACTGAAAAGCAAAACATGTGGTACATTTTGTTCTGATGGAGAAAACAGCAACAATACACAGAGTGACACTAAATGAAACTGGTAGTCGTTGAGCCACTCCCTTTCTACAGTCTATGCAGTCAACCCATCACTGCTGTTTTCAGAAGTTAACAAATGAAAAGAGATGAACTTTCTTTCTTCAGTGACTGTCTCCTGAGTAAAGAACAAGAACATAAGTACTTTAACTGTCAAGTGATGTTCTACACCGGTGACTACAAATAGAAAGTTATGCACATGTTATGTTAGAAGCTGGGAAATCATATAAAGATTAATCAAGCCAGCACATCAACTCATTGTATCACACTGATCCTCCACTGAAAACAGCTGGTATTTTGCTAGAAGTACTTTGCCAGAAATGGGACGTGATTCAATATTGCAGTGTCAGATATGCCTTTGTTAACTGAAGCAATCCTCAGAGTCAGCAGGATTAATGTTGAGTATAAATACATTTTCTTACAAATCTTAAGCAGACCAAGAATGCAATCCATTGCAATCAGCAGATGCGTTTTACACTCAGTAACTTCATCAGGATGTTGCTTGAGATTGATGGTAATTACTGATGTGTCATTTGGGGTATGTTGTCCATTAAAACTCAATTTATTTCATCAGTTAGCACCCAACTTACATTATGCAGTATGTTAAAAGAGCATTCACACTGCAATTGTAAAGGTGGGTATGTGGTTTAAAAAAAAAAAATCTTCAAAATATAATGGCACAATAATTCTCTATTTCATTGCTTAAATCTACCAGATCCTATTTCTGTCCTTGCAATTCAGAGCCAGGTTCAACTACCTCTCACACCACAGCTTTCCTCTATAATCTTGGCATGTCACTCCCCTCTTTGGGCTATCGCCTTGTTCCTATATCTGAGTATTGCTATTATCTAATTATTCAGGGTGAGGATAAAAACATAACATGCTGTAAACCATCCTGATTCCAGAGTAATTCAAGGCAACACATAAATGTCATAGAAAAGAAGGAGAGTAATAGACCATTCACATTTTTTTCCTTCAACCTTCTCCCTTATGGAGCAAATCATAACTGAAATCAAAGGAGACTCTGGGACTTGGTCTTGCTCATGTGCCCTGTGGAAATGTCTGGCTTAGAGGACAGAGTGGTGGCAGGTGTTGTGCAAGGAGGTGCAACAGCTCCAGGAGAATGCAGTATCCTATAACTGAAGGGTTTTTGAACCTTTTTTTTTCTTTTAAAATTATGATGCTGCAACAACATCAGCAGAAATCTGCTCCTTAGTCTCCTAAGATGTGAATTGAACTGGTTTAATAAACTCTCTTTTAATGCTATTTCACATCTTGATTCATTTCCTTTGCACAAAACTTTTCTACCTCTAACCTTTTCTACCTACTAACAAAATTTAGCCCAGGGCTGTAGTGAGGTTTTAAGCCATTTACAATAATAAAAAGCATCTAAAGTCACCAGTTAATACTGTCTGCAATCTTTAATTTCAGGTCAGGTGGCTTTTCGTCCTATGAGTTCATACTTTCTCCCTTCAGCCCATGTAAATGAATGAGGTTTACTGGCATAGTCCTGCTTTCCATAGCTAATGATATTTCTTGGACTGGAATGAAACATTTTTTCACTGTAAATAACAAAGATAGCACTGTGCTGTCCATGCAAAAAATATTGAATTTAGTGACAAGCTTTGAATACATAACATAATCCCTTGAAGGCCCAAACTCTGTGACTTTTCTCCCCTTGAGTGTATCTTTCTATGCAGTTAAGGAGGCTCTTTTCAGTTACTTAAGAGAAATAAGTGCAGGAGAATAGAGCCCTAAGAAATGAACATTAGTTATCCCAAAAGGGACCTAGTGAGAATGGAAGCTTAAAAGGGTCTACACAGTTTAATTCATGTACCATCTGTTTTTGGGAAAATTAGCACAGATTAGATTTTCCAACTCATCTGAGGCTAAGAAAGTGCCTTTAGAACCTGTAGTATTTGCTTAAGTATTAAAAACAAATTAGCACCGTTTTACTTACCGTGTGAATCCTGTGCATATTAGTTCCCTTTGGAGTAAGCTATAAGAATTGTAGCAGCAAAATAGCAAAGTGATGTCTCTCAGCAAACCATTCCTTGCCAATGTTTCTTAGCTGCTTTATAGAAGTGCTTGACATTCTTGTCCTCTTCTGAGCACTGTTTTGTTAGACGTGACCATTTTGTATAAATTCATTTCTTCCTCAGGGCTGAGAGTGTGTTCCCTGCGACCTCTGACTGGTGTTCCTTCTCTCAGTTTGGCTGTAAGTGGGTGTTGTAAGCTGAAAGACATCTAATTTAACCCAAACATGAGTAACTGAAGAATATTACCCTCCTGATAAAAGAATCCTCACACTCAAAGACCGTGTAATTGTATTATATCGAAGTACTACATTATAATTACACAATGGCTTTCAAAAAAAAAATAAATTTAAATTTTAAAATATTCGACAGAAACATGAAGTAACTTAGATTTTGCTGGATTTTTTTTCCCTCACTTTGGTACTTACCAGACTTCTGTGTTCTGATGGCAAAAAAATGAAACTAGATGAGGCTGTTGTGATACCCTCTAACTATGCAATATTGAATACCTGACTTCCTGCTGTGGACTGAATATAGGGGCAGTAAATGCAAAGTTAGCATCTTTAACAGTGTATTTACCTCAGCTGGACTCTGGTTTTCTTTCACTCTATTTGTTGCAGAAATCTTTAAATATAGAGCAATCTCAGTTATTGGAAGCTGGATGGCACATGTACACACATTTCTCTTGCCAAAGATTCCCAGGCTCTTACTTCAGCTTTCAGTCGTCTCACATAATTATATGAAATATAATTATTTTATGCTACCCATGAAATATTACTTAGTTTAGACACTTTGTTGACGCTGTATGGTTGATGCTGTATCTATGAATGTACTTAATAATGTGATGGTTTTGCATATCTCAAAAGATTAATGGCCTGGAATTACATCCTTGCTTGGTATGACTGTCAGATTTTCTTGACACGACTAGAATTAGTTAGATTTAAAAGAGCAATGAGCCTGGTCCATCATTTTCAGATGATGTAGTGGTAGTGCATATAATACTCATTACGGAGTAGGATGACAGGATACAACACCCAACAGAAAACTATAGTTCTGCATTTAGTTGAGGCTACAATAGGCAACCTTTCAAAGAATTCTCTAATTATAATAAAAGTTGCCTTTCAGTGACCAACTAAAGATTTTAGATTGTCATGGCAAATGGTACAGGCACTTTTGTGATGGTACTTTTTTGGTGAGTGAAACTCTACGTAGTGAAGCCTGAGGATCAACGTGCTGATAGCATGAGGTCTGTGCGTGCCCACGTGTGTGAAGTATTTGTTCACAGCACCTGTAAATAAAGGCATTGCAGCTTTGCTTTTGTGGTATCGAGGTGCCAGCTGAAAAGTGGAACTCAGAGTACTACGACGTTTGTTCCAGTGCTCCAGAAGCCCACTGTGAGTTAATCGGCGATTTTTCACAGACGACATCTAATCTATAAGTTTAAATTACTTTTCACTCCTATTATGCCTTAATTGAAGTGCACCAATGTGAAACTGCAAGAGATGGAGCTTCAGTAATTCTAGCCTCAATTAAGTTTGTGTGGATTTGAGTCTTTTTTCCTTCCTTTTCCTTGGACTGGGGATGATTCTTTGACACCTTGTGTTTATTCAAACTATTGCTAGAAAAGTTAGAGGATATGTATATGACCAGGTATTCTATAAGACCACTCCGAAGAGATAGGCAGGAGTTGTGTGTATGATTTATAAATTAATACATGTCTTTTATGTCCTACTGTTTTGCTTAAAAGCTGTACCACCAGCAGCAGCCAAATCCCTCAGGATTCTGCTGGGGAGGAATAGTTTAACAGCAATCATTTTTTGCGTAAATGGCAGTTACTATCTCTATAACAGCTACCCTCATCCCATCCTTGACTTTTCTTCAGCTCCCTGCCTATAAGACACAAAATGTGTGTTGCAGCAGACTAAAATCATAGTGAAGAAATAAAGCACCTTGCTATATGGAACAGGAAATTCAGACACAGCAGATAGCAAAAGTTGTACTAGGAGAGGCAGGATGCTGTGTAAAAAATGAACAGGCATATGGTGATGCAGTTAATTCTTAGTTACTTCACATTTTACCAGAACTGATATATATTTACCAGAAAATTAGATTTGATGCCTCTGTCTGGGCATATATGCTCTTACAAATGTTTCTGGCGTTCAGTTAATGGCAATGAAAGCAGCGTAAGAATCTCACTAGCACAAGCCTGTGGATTAAAATAGTTGTTTGCAACATATTTTTGTTACAGACCTTCCAAGTTTTCCTTCGTGGCTCAGATGGTCATAAAGTATGTTTGTGTTTGCTTTTAACTGGTTTACTCCTCTGAGTGATTTTTGGCCCCGGAGAAGTAGCCCACAGACTTTGAGAGGTCCACAGGTATAAACGGAAAACCTACTATATTTCTTAGCTTTCTCATTGTTGGACATGACTTTTTCTCTGAGTAAGAATATATTCAGCATCTCTGCCATCACAAACACAAAAGGCAGCTGCTGTGATATACACCTTGATGTGCTATAATTATGATGGTGTTACACTGTGCTGCAACGTGCCTCACTTCACCAGTCAAACTGAAACTGGGTTGCTGCTTTTTCTACTTACTTTTTCTTATAAGAAGTTGTTCTGATATGCAGGCTAAGATAGCCACACGTGCAGTGACTTCAGTAAGACAAATATACCTCTAGTTTGAAGGGACAGAGCAGAATGTCGTCCTCCTTGTCCCTGCAGTACAGCAGCACAGTGTATTGCAGCAGGGAAGCAGGTGTGGGTGTGATGCCACAGGTAGGTCAAGGAGTTATTCAGCCACAGAGCATCTGGAGAGAGCGTGGCAGGTTGTTATCACCAGGGTAAAAATACTGCCAGGTATTCCTGAGGATTTGTCAAGTGATAAATTGATGGTGTGCCCCAAGAGCATTTCAAAGAGCACAGTGGACACAGATATAAATCCACATGAATAACAGAACTGCAAGAATAATGTTGATGCTGATTAAATAAGATTAAGCTTTGCAAAATGAAAAGGGGATAGGAAAGGCAGAGGAAGAGAGAAAGGAGGAGGATAGAGAAGGTTCATTTCTCAGGCTTTCTCAAAACTTATTTAAATTCCCAGTGCATTTAAAGGGTCTGTCTGCACTGAGCAGACTACAGAAGTCAGATCTGGATTATTTAAGTCTCACGTATTGTTTAACTCATGCATTCAGAAGCAAGACAGCATTTTGTGATGATCTGGTCTGACCTCTACCTGTACTCCACTGTTCATAAAACTTTTCTGAACTGAATCTTATCTGAACAGTGACATATTCAGAAGGCCTCCAATACTGATTTGAGAATGCAAGTGATGACATACTGAATGGAGTTCATCGTAAATTGGTCCAGTGGTTAATCTTTCTATTTATTTTCAAATAAGGAGATTTGAGTTCACAGTAAATTAGCACCATAATTTCTTGTGTTCTGATTGAAAGATTGCACTTCCAAACAGCCACTGGGCTTCTAACCAGTGATTTGCATATGCAGTTTTACATGAAGATTTCTAACTTCCCTTCATCAGCTCATAGAACATATATTAGCATTGATTGGACACTCATTGCAAATCTCAACACTGGAAAGAAGTATCAAAAATTATGGTGCTGTCCCTCTCAACGGAATTCTTAATTAGGATTTTTTTTTATTATTATTTCTAAAGTATGAATTTCCCTTCTAGTGAAATTAAGCCCATCCTCTCTCTCACTTACATACGTAGTCAAAATTCTGAAAAACTGTGTGGTATTACTGAAAACATACACTACTGTACAGCCAGAGTGACCATTATAAATCAAAGAGTATTTCCAGGCCTGAGTTAGAAAAAGTGTTCTCTGGCATATAATAATCAATTGAAATATGCTTTTGAAAGCTGGATCTGAACTCCATGTAGTTCTAAGTAGCTGCACATATTACACAGCTTATTATATTGCAAAAATTTCTCAAAATATATTGGGTAGAAAGACCTTCAAGCCCCATCTGGGCTATCTTCAGATAATGATTTTGCCAAAATCTTGAATGAAAAGGGAAAGCAGAACTTTATAGGGTCAGTTTTGGTCTTTAAAGCCTTGTACATTGAGAGCATTGATATTCATTAACTCCTCACTATAACATCTTTTCCAAATTTGCTGCTGCTGCCTTTGGTTGCATCGTCTGAAGTCAAAAGTTATGGGATATTGCATGAAAGGGCAGCATATCTCAATGCCTGTTTTCGGAGCTTGCTACTGAAAATGGGGATGCTGAGAGACCGCAGTAAGGGACAGATATTTGGTGGAATGTGCTGTGGGCTGCTTGATTTTGCATATTGCTCTACTTGAAGGAGGTAGGACTGGAACAGCTGTGCACTCAATCCTAGTGAAGACAAAAATCTCTCCCTTGGGACATCGCTTTCTTCTGCCAAGTGGGAGAGTCAAGTGTTGGATTTGGCTGTGGACTTTTCTGTTCTCTCCTGCAGTCTTTCCTTATTATTTGGGCTTTGGCTGAGTATTTTGAAAGGATTAGACTGTGGTTGATTTTTATTATTCCACACATTATCCTGTAAGATTTTGTTTTGCCCTTGCTGTCTTTTAGAAACAATTTTATTTATATTTTTGTTCAAGTTCTCAGATGGTGGTTCACAAGAGAATTGCTAGTGTAGTACTCAGTAATAAAATGTTCATTTTCTATGAAAATTTTGTATGCAACTTAAAAACACTTTAAACTAAAACTTGAGCTGCCCTAGAGCATGACTCAGCCATGTACTAACAACTGTGATTTTTACCTTGTGGAAGGCATTTAAGCAGATGTTCTCTGCTGGCACCAAAATTGCTTGTTTTTTGAAAGACGAGAATAGTCATAGATATCTGCTATTTTCTATAATAAACTCCATCTTTTTTTCCTGTGTTTTTTTAAAGAAGAAGAGCAAATCAAAGGTACTCCAGCTACCTCTTGTGTCCACCCATGCTATAATGTCATTCATTGGTCCTTAAGGCTCACTTCTACTTTCTGAAATATGTCAGCACATATCACTTAAAATCTTGTAGGATTAGTATCTGCAGCTGTATTTCTGAAACTCGACTTGCCCCTCCTTTTCTTTTTTTCCTTTTACAGTGTATCAAGAAATCAGTATTAAAGATCACGTCTAGTGGACTAACCCTATTGCTTATAGAGCTCTCAAAGTATCTCTGAGATTGTTATCAGACTTTCATTTGACTTCAGTAAAGATCATCTATAATAAGTTACTATAGAGCTGATCTCCCTGGTGATCATCTGGGACTGGCTGTGCTGTACTTAGAGCAAGGGGCTGGCAAGCAGAGGGCAGCTGGAGCCCCTTTTATCCATGCTCCCCATGTTGAAACCTGCCCCACACCACAACCCTGTGTGCAGGCATGGGATTGTCACAAGGACAGGACTGACACATCATTATTTTGCATAGAGAAAATACCCAAACTTTGAGAGCCTGCCCACAACTGTCCCAATGTGACAGAAAAAGCACGGTGGGAAATAACCACTGACCATGTGAAGAAGAGGCAAATCTAGATTTTCAAAGCGCTCTCAGACTTTCATCATCTCTTTAATGAAACTTGAAAGGCAAAGAGAGTCACTCTCTTCTCTCAGCCTTCAAAAATTGCTAGAAATTATAATCTCAGACTGTTTCAGCATCTGCAGCATACTCAGAATTATAGAATCATAGAACGGTTTGTGTTGGGAGGGACCTTAAAGATCATCTAGTCCAAACCCCCTGCAATGAACAGGGACACCTTCCACTAGATCAGGTTGCTCCAAGTCCCATCCAACCTGGCCTTGGACACTTCCAGGAATGGGGCATCCTTAACTTCTCTGGGCAACCTGTGCCAGGGCCTCACCACCCTCAGAGAAAATAATTTCTTCAGATACCTAGTCTAAATTTCCCCTCTTTCAGTTTGAATCCATTACTCCTTGTTCTATCACTACAGCTCCTGATGAAGAGTCCCTCTCTGCGTTCCCTATAGGCCCCCTTCAGATACTGGAAGGGTTCTATGAGGTCTCCATGCAACCTACTCTTTTCTAGGCTGAACAGCCCCAACTTGCCAAGAATATCACAGTAAATTTCAGAAATTTCTTTCCTTCTGTAATAGCTGAAGATTATCTTTCCAGGATAGCAAAAAAAATCTAGCTTCATCCAGATCTTTTTTTTGTCATTTAAAGGACTTTGATGTATCAAAACCTGTGAAAGAGAACCTGTGTTTGGGAGAGAGCCTGAGGGTTAGCCTGCTTAGGGCTGCATCACAACCAGTGAAGTCATGCCAAAATATCTCTGGCAGTGGAATGAAGTGCTCTGGTGTGGGACACTCCACGTTTTTGCAGTCTGCCTCTACACTGGAAATTTGCTGTAATGCTTTAGTGCTGGCAAGTGACAGATGCCAGACTGAAACAGCTGTGAGGGACTTCTGTACCTTGCAGTGTTCAGTTGGTTTAGTCTCTCACAGGAGAAGAAATTAGGTAAAAGACAAGGAAATGAAAACTTCTGTTGTTTCAAAGAGCCACAGGAAAGACCAGTCCTTTGGTAGGCTCCAGCCACTTCAGTAATATTAATTCAAAGGATTTAGTACCCTGCAAGTGTTAAAAATTCCAGCAGTTGAAGACTGTGCTGAAAAAGCACATCGGAGTTTATACATGATCATGCACTTTTTTCCATGCATACTTTCAAAATGCCAAAGGATACGGTGACAAGTTTGTGTATTTACTGGTTCAATTCTGTAAATTGTTTACTTTGATGAAATAGTTGGGAATTTCTAAAGGCTGTCTGCTGAGGTAGCAGCACTAGCCAGGGAAGTCACCATCCCTGGAGGGGTTTAAAGGTGGCACTTGGGGACATGGTTTAGTGGTGGGCTTGGCAGCGCTGGCTTAATGGTCTGAAAGGTCTTTTCCAACCTAAATGATTCTATGATTCTGTGATTCTATGATCTCAAACATCCAGGAAAGAGTGCATAATGATGTAGCATGATACTATGCATATCTCATGGAGTTAAGCTAAAATCTTGCACTCTGAAATCATTAATCTTATTACTAATATGTACGTGGTAGAGAGCTACAGGAACAGACAAGAACTTTGCTAATGTTGCAATCACTTTTCTGTATATTAAATGAATTTCATACAAAACTCCTGCTTGAGCAGCATTTTCAGAGGACTTGCTTATCTGATTCTCAAGGAGAGGTACATTGCAGATGTCTACAGAGGAATATTTTTCATGCACTGAATAGTTCATATTCTCCTACATCTTTCTTATGGGAGTTCCTAGCCCTTTTAGTCACCTTACCCCTTATCCATGACTAAAATATGCCTTAATATTAGGAGGTGCTGGTCAGCAAAGCGAGGAGCAGGATCCTCTGCTTCATGAATATCACGTATACATTAATGTTCACAGTACTGCTCATACAATTCCTTCAGGTTAGTTAGCTGATGTGAATTCTACAGAGATGGCTAAGATGAAAACAAATGTGCTCTTTAAGTTTAACCATCTCTCTTAAAAATTGCTTATCTTGCTCACATTCCTATCTGAGTAGGTATAGTTTAAAGGGCAGCAGAAAATTTCTGTACGTGGCAATTATCATTCAATAGCAATAGACGGTGTCAAACTAAAGTCCAAAGCAAGGAACTTGTGATCCAGAGGGAATATAAATTCTTCCCTCAAAATATGCCCTGTATTCTTCCAGTATGTATTGGTGCATTTATACCTGCACAATTTAACATTTTCTTTTAAAAAAAAAAAGATGACATTTGATCGCACAGGGAATTGTAACTGGAAACCCCGTTATTATAATACATGCCTAAGCAGGTGAGTAATATTAAAATCTTAAGTGTTACTGCTTTCAGAGACATAGGACTTCGAAAAACCCATTTAAGCATGTCAGACCAGTCTTTATACACTCTTATTTTTAAAGTAGCATTTGTTGCTGTGCATCTTCTCACAGGCAGATATTTTTTTTTTGTCCAACAAGACATTCTGTCCCTTACATTAGGAAAAATTCTGTCTTGGCCTTCCCTTCTGCATTAATTTGAATGTTCAAATTAGGCCAGAGCTTAAAGTAATTCAAACTGGTAAGGTTTTCAACTAAATATTTTAAGTTTCCCAAGTCCATTATTTTATTTACTCTTCAAAAATGCTGGAATCATATTAGAAAAAGATTTATCTGAATGGTAAGCAGAAATCATTACCCAGACAGATAAGCCTATAAAGCATTAAAATTTATCTTAATAAAAAATACAGGACCTGGTTGTGGCACTCTGTGCATATTTGTCTAACAGACATGTAACAGAGAAATGGTCCAAATGGGCTTAATAAATCTCTTTCTTAAACTCACAAAAGACCACATCCTCACTTCCATAATTCTATTAGAGTCTGCTCCTCTGGAGGAGATAAAAGAAGAGATAACCTCTCCATTCAGAATATAAAATAGCAATTGTTCAGCTGACGATTGGAATATTTCCAGTAGAAGGACTTAATTATGGAAAAAAATTAGCTCAATCTTACCTTTTTAGAGAATAATGCAAAACTAAGTTTTTTTGAGACTGTCTTCCTGGAATAACTAAAATAAGGAATAATTTACTTCCCTTTTTTTACAAGGCCAAAAGGTGGCAGAAAATGATAGCAGTGTTCTTGGTGAGATGACAATCCAAGGATAATAATAAGACAGTATTTGCAGAAAGAGATAATATATTTTAATAGACTAGCTGATGCAGTTTAAAAACAGAGAAGCTTTCAGACACACAAGCCCTTTTCAGTGAGAGCAGGTTCCCCTCTGTGATTCAAAATTGGGAGCTTAAGAACTAGATAGTGTGATGATTGTGTCATAGGAATGCATGGAAATGATGGTATCTATATTAATTACATCCTGAAAGCTCCTCTTGGGATAAAGACATAGCATATTGTTCCAATCTCCATTTTATCTAAGTGATAAATAGGGATGAGTACCTGTACCCACAGACTGACAGGCTGGATACAATGCTGTGTGTTAAAGCATTTCTCTACAGGTGTTTAGCTCGATGAGTTTATGTGTATTGAGGCACTCTTCACAAGCTAAAAAAAACCACCACCACAAACTGGAAAGAAAAACCTCATCTGTTCTATCAGTCCTATGTCTGATTTCATGACATTCTGAATTCTCCTAAGCCATGCTGATACCACTGCATACGGGAAAAAAGGCATGAACAGGTGGTGATATTAACAGGCTTCTTATGGTTCTGAAAAATGAGATAGAAATGTTTCAGGTCATGAAAGTCAACATCAATCATCATCCATCTTGTGCAGATATGGAAGTCAGCCAACGTGGTTCTTGCTGAGGAGGCGTGAGATATTTCTTTTGCATCAGAGCTGTTGCTCTGGACACAAGTCATAATTTGTTTAATATAGATGAATGAGGAGAATATTACTAATACTGCCTTTTTTTTTTTTTTTTTTTTTTTTTAACTAAACTGAAAGCTCCCCCTCCTGGCACATTCCGTGAACTGAATGCACGGTTCCTGATTACTTTTAGCAACAAGACTTTTCACAAAGATTCTTTAAAAGTAGTATATTTATAGTTTTCCAAGGATTTCACATTTCCCTATCCAGCTTCGGGGCTTGATGTGAACTCATTTAAAACCAGGGGATTGCTCTAAGGCTTTACCTCTAATTTTAATCTGTTGCTTTTCCAGGTAAAGACTTACTTGATTTCCACTTTGCTGTATATTACAGAGAGTAAAGAAAACAACTTTTTCAGAAAGTTTGAATGTTTGCATTTGTGTTCCTTCAGGGCAATTGCTGTATCTAATCTATAACTCACCATCTATTTTCCTAATAAATGCCCTGGAATCATTTTGAGAAATCTAGAGGATCTCGTTGAACCAAAGCTGCAGCTGTGATGAGAGCAGATCCTGACCAGGCTGAGGGAATCTGTAAGCCAAGGAAATGGAAAAAAGCAAAGAGGAACACGTTTTTGTCACAATTTTGGTAACTGCTGTAACCACTCTCATCTCATTTCCGCCTGTGTTTCAAGGACCACTAATGCCAATCATTCCTGAAATCCCTTAAATCAGTGCAGTTACTTATGTGCTGAATATGATAAACTGATTTGTCACTGATTTTCCAAAGTCCTATATTTATGCAAAGAAAGGGGAAGACTCTTCCAGCACATGTAGGCACAGAATTCTGTAGTTCCCATCAATTGCTACATTTTAATTTTCTTACAGTCCCTGGTACCATTCCTCAATTCCAAGCAGGCTGACAAAGGCAGTGACACTGGTTAGGGAGCTCTCACTAGATTTGCTATCATGTTCAAAGGCATCATCTCTCTGTGTCCTTAAAAACCATTCATGGGGGACAACATTTTACTGGAGCATGAAGAGAAGAATGAATACTTCTGGAAGGATTGTATGGGGACCATACTTTCACAGAGGCACTCACACCAACCCTCAGGCCACAGAGGAAAATAAAGAAGAGTGAAGCAGAGTAAAATGACATCATAATAATCTCAACTCTGTGCTGAGTTGTAATAGTAAAATAAGAATGAATTAATTAATTATTATTATTATTTCTTTTCTGGGCTTTCCCTGAATATCAAGGTGGTATTTTCTTCTATGGTAGCAATGCTACTTTGCTTTATATGCAGTTAGGTAGTAAATATAGCAGGTTTTAGTTGTAGAATAGTGATTATTTTAAAGTCTAGTATAGAGTAACAATTTACTATGGCCACAGTGAATGAAGTATGTCCATTAGACTTGGTATATTAGGTCTGGAAGCAGGAGAATTGCTGGCCTGGCACCCTATGCCACTTTACTGTTCCCTCTCCATGATAGCAAAAATCAGGATTGACCTACACAAGAAAAGCTTCTTGCCCTAGATGGAGCAGAGCTCAACTACTGAGGCAGCGAGGCCAATTAGCTTTCAGTTCAGCTTACAGTAGAGAAGGGCTGTTAGTGTAAATATCTACACATAGGACAGAATAGCAAATGCAAACTTTGAAGTCAAATCAGAGTAATAAAGTAACAAATGACATGGTCATTATATCCATTAATATAGGTATACACATGCACCTATCTGTATTCTTCTTAAATCCTTGCTTTATAGATGTATATGCACACTTGTCTTGTTAGAAATTTCTCAAAAGCTCCTTTTATTGTCATAATGAAACAGTAGGACTCCTTTGAGAGCTATTTGTCTGCAAAACTACTGTAAACTTCTTTTGAGTAGGCTGTCTGCACTCAAGAGAGTTAAATCAGTAGAACTTTGACAAGATTAGAAGACTCACTGATATCTAATTAATGTGGAAATAATTGTTGTAATGGTTGCATTTCTCTACAAAGCATGTACCAAAAAACAGTTACACGATTTAGGGAGCATTAAATCAGTTTGATATGCAAATGAAGGTATGGACTACTTCATAATGCTGGTATGATTTAAACATTTGTTTATTAAACTGAGAAAATTGGAAATGTCAACAAATGGGATCCAAAAGCAATGTCTTTTATCAACAGAGACTTTCTTCAAAGTTTTTACTGTACTCCTTTTGGAGTCAGTATACTCTAATGACAAGAGTAACAGCAATACTAAATGTGAGGGTACTGCTGGGAGTAAAGTGTGAAACAGTTGTTCCTGCACCTCACATATTCCACAGCTTTTTCTCCACTAGGAATAAAAGGGAGCAATTGTAGTGCACTCCAGATTATCCCTGAGCTCCTATCTTTTTGCTGTTAAGGGGTCATGGAAACAACTTAAATTGTCTTTATCCACTTAATGTAGATTCAATTAACTCAGGTTAATGACTACGGGACGGAGCTCAGGGAGTTGAGAGCTGCTCTCATTGTTCAACCCGGCTTGTCCTGTGACACAAGCTGCATTTTTGGGTGGAGAAAAAAGTAAAAGGTGATATGTTGCCAAGATATGACCAAACAGAGTCTACAGGGAATCATTGCCTCTCAGGCCACGGGCAAAGCTCATGGCTGCATCCAAGTACAAAAGTGCAACACAGAGTTGACCAAATCCCATACAAAACAACTGCATCTTATCTATTTGCTAACCTTTGCTCTCAACCTTAGTACAATCAACACAAAGTCTTTGAGATTAATATGTTGTAACCCGTTAAGATTCAGATGAGTATTTTGCCTGGGATCTTCATCTTCCCTGCATTTATATATCATGGCCAAAAGAGTGAATAGGGAATAATTTGGCTTCAGAAACAATGTAAAATTCCAAATTTTTCCCAGGTAATATGGAAAATTATGTAGTTCCATGATATTTAACAGCATAAACTTTTGAAATCTTACTTGGAAGACTTAAACAGGATTACTCAGAAGAGCACTTGCTAAGCCTTTCTTTTTTCGTTTCCATTCACAGGATTTCTGAGCACCGGGGACCAAGCAGCAAAAGGAAACTATGGCCTCCTTGATCTAATTCAAGCTTTGCGATGGACTAGTGAAAATATTGGGTTCTTTGGTGGTGACCCATTAAGAATAACTGTTTTTGGATCTGGTGCAGGCGGTTCATGCGTCAATCTGTTGACTTTATCCCATTATTCTGAAGGTAACCGTTGGAGCAATTCAACCAAAGGTATTATGCAGGTTGCAAATTTTGACAATTTTGGTGTCTGCATGCCACCACCATTAGTACTATGTGATGTTCTGTATATTCTCTTTGTTCCTATGAACTGTTGAGTTCAGCTCAATATTAAGAAAACTTTTTATAGGCTGTACAAGCCTCCTTCTCCCTCAGCTCTTCTGTGCATGTTTAAATTTTGGGTCACTTTCTTCTTTTTCCTATGGAGCTTTGTAGAAACACTTTATAGTAGACTTTTGAACAGCATTTTCTTGGTGCATCATTTTTGTCTCTTTTCTTTCGTACCTAAGGGTGTCCTTTTTGGAAAACCAGTCAGTCATGCTCACGGTAGATGAGGTCGTCTTTATTTAGACAGTCGTGAAAGGCGTGTTTAGTTTCTCCTGAGAAGCAGAATTTAAAGAAAAAAAAATGACACAGTTTCTCTTTTCAGGCTAACAGCTGCAATGCTTAAAACTATTATTTTGTGTGAAGGAAACAAGTACCTAGTTCAGAAATCTTTTGTGTGAAACTGCATGAACTTCACTTGCTGTCATCTAATAAAAGAATGGTTGAATGTTTTGCATGCATGATCCAAAATTGTCAAAGCATCCAAGTTGCAAATGGATTTTCTTCTATATGTTTTTTCCTATTCCATAACTAACACCTTTTCTCTCTAGTCGAGGCAGACAGCAGGAAATTAAAAACATGCTGTTTGAGGCACCCAATTTTTTTTTTCTATGATTTTTGCACCACATTTTCACACAGTTTCTCTCATTTGCATGGCTCTTGCTTATTGATCACGTTACTTTTGTCTCACTGTTTTCACGTATTTTTATCTGTATTGTTTAGTTTTACCAGGGACATCACACTGTGCCCTGTGCATATAATCCTCCCCTAATTTCTATTGCTGTATCTCCACGGGGGACTAATTGGCCAGTCATAAAAACGTAATTCCACTGACATTAAAAGAGCTGCATTTACCCAACGTCATGGTGCAGATTCCACTGAGGTCAATAGAAGTGACAGATTCTTTAGATCATGCCATTACACTATTTTAAATGAGAGAAAAATATATGTTTTACAAGAAAAGTCAAGTGGAAAATAAGACTGTGGTCTGAATTTTAGTCTATTTCCACAATTTGATTTTTAAAATAATCTTTTCTTTTTTTTTGTTCCATAACTACCTGCACTTAAACAGAAGATATTTATAAGCTGACCTATAAGAACAAGATGTAAGCGTTGCTTCATCACAGTGTAACGTGAGGTCACACTGCACCATCTTCTTTTATCGGAACCCTCAAAAACAACTTTGTTATCAAGGGTTTAGTTTCAGGTGGATTGAGGAGACCTGGTTTATCCTCCCCTAAATCTTACATTATGATAATATTGGTCCTCTTGATATAACATGGCATTAATGAGAAATCCCATATTTACAGTATCTGGACAGTCATTTGTTGCCTCTTATAAGCAGATGTTACCATGTCATGTGGCAACACATCGCCAGAATTCTGACAGAATTTGTCTGGGGAAACTGATGCAGCAAATTGTTAACATAGCAGACCATTTGGGAGGGGAACTGAAGTTACAGTAAATTTTTGAGGATTTCTTTTATGAGAAAGGAAACCCATGCTTTGTTCAAATTTCGATTAAACAGAATAATGTGCCATAGCCCCATGTATGTTACATTTCTTTTAGAGGTGGTTAGACCTACCATGAAAAAAAAATTGGTCACTTTCAAATAAGAAAAATTATTTCAAGTATTTAAACATTTTCTGATATTTTAACATTTCCAAACCCCCTTTTATTTCATGTTATTTTGTTTCACATTCACATTTGAAAGCTGGAGAGGGACTTTTTACAAGAGGACAAGTGGTGAATGGCTTCACACTGACTGAGGGCAGATTTAGATCAGATATTAGGGAAAAAATTCTTCCCTGTGAGGGTGGTGAGGTCCTGGCACAGGTTGGACAGAGAAGCTGTGGCTATCCCATCCCTGGAAGTGTTCAAGGACAGCTTGAACGGGGCTTGGAGCAACCTGGGATAGTGGAAGGTGTCCCTGCCCAGGGCAGGAAGTTAGAATAAGAAGATCTTTAAGGTCCTCTCCAACTCAAACCATTCTATGATTCTATGATTACCAACCAGTCTCCTTGATAATCTGTCAATTCGGGTGCCCTCTTTTTCCCTGTCATTTCCCTTTGAAAGATTCCTTTGGCAGCTGAGAGGAGAACTTCAGCCTATTTCAAGATGGTGCTGTTTGTAGCCACCCACCTGCAAGTGGGCAGAAAGAACAGCAGCCATCTTCGGAAAGTGCTCTGAAAATATAGATGGATATATGCAAATTATTATTATTTACTTTGGTGATGCTTTGAATAGGAGTCACAAAGTGCTATGGTCCATTGAGCATTTAAATCTTCTTTCCATCAGTCTGAAGCCCATAAGAGATAATAACCATACACATTATCAGATAAAAATGGAGTTCTCCATCCTGTGAGGTACAAATTTCTTCCAGGAATTATGTCACAGAATGAAAATAATTTTTCATAACATTGTCCATTTTTCACCAACATGGTTTGAGTGGAGGAATATTTCTTTAAGCATTCTTCAGCAAAAGGAGGGATGTTTAGTTTCTCTTCCTCAGAAAGCTTTATGGCCAGAGGACTTGACCACTTTTTAATCCAGCATTTGATGTTTATGTAGCACTTAGCAAGCCATAGTGTTTATATCAGCATTTTCTTACACTTAGCTTACACTTTCTGTCCTTGTTCAGGCATATTTAATAAAGCAATAAAAACAGATTTACAAAAGATGCAAAAAACCCCCACACATTATGGAGTATCATGAAATACATATTTTTTAAAATTCAGCTTTGTCACTTTGTTACATTTATTACAATGCCTGGATCCTCTGTGGTAATTCCACTGACTCGGAGCTGATTTATGCTAGCTCAATATCTGACCTTATAAACATGCAAATATATTTTTAGCTGTTTTATAGATCAAGTTCATTCTTATTTTTACTCATATCATGCAAGGAAATAATATCTTGGATATAACTTCTCATAAATTTAAGGAGAGGCTGGAGTTTACATATTTCAGTCTCTACACCTATCTTATTTTAAGACTTTTAGATTTGGATCTAATACAATCTAGAATGATTTTAAAATTCCTCAGAAGCTTGTAAAATGTTTCCTGTCAGCAACAGATTCCAACTAACTTGTAAGTGCACAGGGTCTGATGTTGCAGTAGAGGCTGTGAAAGCATGTCTCTGATTGGATTTAGAGGCTATGGAAGTTTTCTATCAATAGAAATATGTTACTTATCAAAGTAAAAGCCATCTTGTGCATTATTGGAATACATTTCTGAAGTAAGCTGAGCACCTTCACTCCAGTTCCTTTAGTGGGAGTATCCAGCTATTCATCAAGCATCGGAACAAAGATGCATTCTTAGGAAAATTAAGTGAGTGGGGCCAGATGTCACTTCCAGTCATCAAGTAACTCTCCCAGAGTCAGTGGAATGCTTCCAGGTGTCTATCAGCGTAAGTCAAACAAAATTCTGACCCATATATCTTAAATCAGCATAGAATGTTATAGCCATTTTTTATTATCCACAGTGAACTATAGGAGGCAGGGTCCAGTATAAAATATTTTCCAGTAATTTGTGCAAACTATGTACTACTGAAATTAACTTTAATGAAAATAAATAACAAAAAACCAAACCAGCCAAACTCATAAACAAAAAAAAACTCAGAAAGGTCAAAGTTATCTAAATATAGCCCCAAGTTTCTGAGTGTTCTTTTGCACAAGGTTCAGACTCATAATCTCTTTCAGACACCAAATTACCCTCCCCAAATGGAGCTGGAAAAGTCCAATCCCCAACACAAAGAGAGCACAAGAAGTGTGCACAATAAGGATGGAGTTTTGATTGCATTAAATCCAATAGCAAAAAAATTAGATTGATTCATAGACTATCGAGGCTGAGGCTCTCATCCATGATATGTTTTTAAAATGCTTACAGAAGGGAGAAGAAAAAAAGGAAACGTCAGTTTCAACATATTTTATTTCTGTGGGTAGAATTCCTGGTCCAGAGTGCTAGTTAAACCAGCATAAATTCAAATTAATTGCACTGAAGTCTTTGGGATTTACTGCAAGTTTATATGCAGTGCTGGATCATTCTCTCTCCTCTAAAAGAATACATGAACATATGTTTAAATCTCTGAATTACAAAGCTAAATAGTGTAAAATATATCATTTCCCTTTTTATGTAAGTGTGATCAATATAAACCTGCATTTAAAAAGCTCCTTACAAGAAAGGATTTTGACTTAGACACTTATAAATTTAATAGCTGCCTAGTACCTTCTCATCTGTTGCTCCAGAATATAAACTCTTGAAATTATAGACAATTCAAAAGCACCTCTCAAACCAGGTTTAATCCCAAACAAAACATAAAGAAGTGTATTAGGTTTATTTATGCATGCAACTTCAACCCATTTCAGAAACTTGTTGGCTTTTCCTCCAGCCTATAAACTGCTTTAATTTTAGGGGTTTCTTTCAAGCTGTTAGTGTTATCCTACATAAGGTAATGACACTTCTTTTTTTCTGCCTGAGTTTCTTTTGAAAATCTGTTCCTCAGCTGGACTATATTGAGGTAGAATCATTTGCTTCAGCACACATTGCATTTATTTTGTGCACATTACCTGTAGGTACAACAGCAGTCAGATCCTGTGTATTTAAGTACTATTAAGATTCAGGTATCTCTCCTGTTGAAGTTTTCTGTTGTTTCAAAGAACTCCTTTGAATCTTTCAAGTCTGTGGCTGTTTCAAGGTCACTTCAGTAGTTTTCAAATATTTCTCCCCACAGGACTTTTTCAAAGAGCAATAGCTCAAAGTGGAACAGCTCTCTCCAGCTGGGCAGTTAGTTTTCAGCCTGCAAAATACGCCAGGATGTTGGCTACAAAAGTTGGTTGCAACATGTCAGACACTGTAGAACTGGTAGAATGTCTACAGAAGAAGCCTTATAGAGAACTTGTCGACCAGGACATTCAACCAGCAAGATACCACATAGCCTTTGGACCGGTCATTGATGGCGATGTGATACCAGATGATCCTCAGATACTGATGGAACAAGGAGAATTCCTCAACTATGACATCATGTTGGGAGTTAACCAAGGGGAAGGGTTAAAATTTGTTGAAAACATCGTGGATAGTGAAGATGGCATATCAGCTAGTGATTTTGACTTTGCAGTTTCTAACTTTGTTGATAACCTGTACGGATACCCGGAAGGCAAAGATATATTGAGGGAAACTATTAAATTTATGTACACGGACTGGGCAGATCGACACAATCCCGAGACCAGAAGGAAAACACTGCTGGCTTTGTTTACTGATCACCAGTGGGTTGCACCAGCAGTGGCCACAGCAGATCTTCACTCGAATTTTGGATCGCCTACGTACTTCTATGCCTTCTACCATCATTGCCAGACAGATCAGGTACCTGCATGGGCAGATGCAGCCCATGGAGATGAGGTTCCTTACGTACTAGGAATCCCCATGATTGGTCCTACTGAATTATTTCCTTGCAATTTCTCCAAAAATGACGTCATGCTAAGCGCGGTGGTGATGACGTACTGGACAAACTTTGCGAAGACTGGGTGAGTACCAGATAATGAATGGTCTTATGTGCAAACTCAGGATGGAATGATGCAGTGCCTTCCATTGTTTATCTGCGTTGGGAATGTCTCTGTACTTGTAGCATGAATAAGAGGTTAAGAATTGAGTTGGATATTTATGTTTATTGTAATGTCCTTCAGCTCACTTACATATTCTGGCAAAAAGAGGGAAAAATATCTTTGCGGACATTCTGCATGAAGAAATTTTTAAAAATACACAAATAAAGCTACGGGAACCCCAGAGAGGTGTACAACTAAGCATTTAACATATGTGTATAGTTAAATATAATTACATTAGTAACTGACTTTATCCCAACACTGATATTTTCATCCCATGAGACATAAAATTACGCAAATATTGCATCAAATATAATACATCTTATTTTAAGAGCACAGTTTGTCTTAAATTGATGTTTCTGACCATAAAATATGTGACTTTAAATTTGGAAAGTGTTGTCATTTTCATTAATTCTTCTTTCATTGGAAGTTCAAAACACTTTGTTACCTTTGAGCATTGTTATTTTTGACTTTGTGTTGCACTGAGTTGTGCTCTGCCATGATCTTTCCCCCCTGGAAGGCCACAGATGCTGCATATGAAAGGAAATGCTGAGCTGTACAAGCTTCATGTCGGTAAAAAAGAAAAACAAATCTTAATGTCCTCTCACACTCATCTCTCATCATTTGTCCACATCACCACACTGGCGGCAATCTGTCCTCAGCAGCACAAGATTTCAATGTGAGAGAGACAGCAACATTCTGGGGAACTAAGGGAGTCGCTGAAGTCTGAGTAAAAGAAGGGTTCATTTGCATAATGCTGTTTCTAATCAAGATTATTAAGGCCTCTAATTTTAGTGAATAGCACTCTGCTCTGTCCAAAGGCAGATTTAAACATTTAGTATAAAATCTTAATTATGTTAATTTTATAATTCCGTTTGAAATGCTTTGTAACATTGGAGATATCTCTTTTTTTTTTTTAGTGACCCAAATCAACCAGTGCCGCAAGATACAAAATTCATCCATACAAAACCAAATCGTTTTGAAGAAGTAGCATGGACCAGATATTCTCAGAAAGACCAACTCTATCTTCACATTGGATTAAAACCACGAGTTAAAGAACACTATAGGGCCAATAAAGTGAACCTTTGGTTGGAACTGGTACCTCATCTGCACAATCTTAACGACATTTCACAGTATACCTCTACCACAACTAAAGTGCCATCAACTGATAATACTTTCAGACCAACAAGGAAAAATTCTGTTTCAGTTACTTCAGCCTTTCCTACAGCCAAACAAGATGATCCCAAACAACAACCAAGCCCATTTTCAGTGGATCAAAGGGACTATTCCACAGAATTGAGCGTTACTATTGCGGTTGGCGCATCTTTGCTGTTCCTGAACATTTTGGCCTTTGCAGCGTTGTACTACAAAAAGGACAAGCGGAGACACGATGTCCACAGGAGATGTAGCCCACAGCGTACGACTACCAATGATCTTACCCATGCACAAGAAGAGGAGATAATGTCCCTCCAAATGAAGCACACTGACTTGGATCATGAATGTGAGTCCATCCATCCACATGAGGTGGTTCTTAGGACCGCCTGTCCCCCAGACTACACGCTAGCTATGAGAAGGTCTCCTGATGATATTCCCTTAATGACACCCAACACCATCACAATGATCCCCAACACTATACCAGGGATTCAACCCCTACACACATTCAACACATTCACCGGAGGACAGAACAACACTCTGCCTCATCCTCATCCCCACCCCCATTCACACTCAACAACCAGGGTATAGCCAGACAAGACGAAACAAACTTTATTTTTTGATGGATTACAGTAGGTAATATTACTGAAGATTACTTGGCTTTCAACCTACAAGACTCTTACTATTTAAATATGGAAGAATATTATGTGAATATACATATCAAGAACTTTTGGGGTTTTGGAAAAAATGAATTGTACATATATCAAATGAACTTACGAAACAAACAAAACAAAAGAAAACAAACAAACAAACAAAAAACAAAATGACCAACTGTTTGCAATTGCTTGAAGCAGTTGTCCTGAATGATACTTTTTCATTCACATTCAAGTATTAATTTTTTGAAGATTTAAGTTACATAATGGAATTAGGCATGTGCAACACAAACAGGAAAGAACTATGACTGAAAATTTTAAAAACCTATAAATATGCACAAGGGACACACTAATGGAATGTCAGATAATTTTCACCAATTTTTATTTGGACCTGTTTTCTTGTGTAGACCATATTTACATATTTGAATAAGTACACAAAGCACCAATGCTGTTAAGGCCTTAGAAAGGGGCTCATGCTGAAATCTGCCAGTCAAAGAAGTTTTACAGCCTGGCAGGTACAACATTATCACATAAGTGCTGTCAGTATAAAAGTTGTGGGAATAAAGGAAACTGGATATTTTTAGCACGATGTGCATGATAATTTATATGCTTGGTGGCTGTGCTGCTGATTAAGCCGTAATTAAAATTCTTCTCATCCCATTGGAGTTTTTAATAGAAGCTTTCTACATCAATTGGCACAACCTAAAGAAGTTTTTTTAAAGGGGCAAAAGTAATTACAGTAAAATATTTCATGGTAGCTTCAGAAAGAAAAGGAATTGCAACAGTTCTTAAAGGTATTTATGGCATTCTAAGTAAAAAGTGGTGGACCCTCACTGATATGAATCCCAGACAAAAAATGTGTATTATTAACATTTTTTTCCTTTCCACCTAAATAATTTCTAACTTTAAAATAACTACAACTTTAATGGAATCTCCTTTGAAGAAGGATTTATAATTTGCTGTGATTTAGTTATGATATATTCAGTTCAAATTGATAAGGAAAAGTGTGTCCAAAAATTTAATTGCCACAACATTTTGCTATATAAAAATGCCCCAATATTATAGCTCTGATTACACCTTTCAGTTTATTGTTTCAACTCATGTTGCATGTTACAAAGTTTACTTATAATACTTTAAAGTAATGTTCATTCCCTTTTTGCTATACATTAGCTTTTTCATTCCAATGAATTCTCTAGACCAGATGGCAAGAGTGTAGAAAAAGAGGGTATGTAAGAATGGGGAGAGAGCCAACAACTGGAAATTTAAAAATCTGAATACTACATATGTTTGTGTGATTTGAAGTGAATGTTCTAAAATCACAAGAAATTTTTCATTCCCCTGTTGCTTTCCAGTAATTCTATACCACGGTCCTTTCAAAATGTTTGTATATGTAATCAGATGTACATTTATATAAAAGAAATAATTGAGATGGACTTAAGAGCACATCCCTGATAAATACTTTCTCTCTTACCTGTACTATATTTCTATTAGACTAAAGTTATGTGATTTTTTTTTACATTTTTTCAAATTACTAGCAATTTTGATAGTTTGTAAGATAATGCGAAGAACTTTCTCTGACAAACTAACTGCAGTAACAGAAACATTTCTTTTCAGTTACTCTTTTTCAAGAATGAAAGCTTATTACACACAAAAATTGTATACTACTTGATGGAAAATTACTTTGTATTTCTTGGCCATATTACTGGTCATTGAGTGAAATAAAGATAATCTGGATAACGAATATTATTCCAATGTTAAGAGACCTGATCTTTGCTCATTAAAGAGCTAAAATGTTTATTGCTGTTTTGTCATTTTTTAATGAAGTAATGGTAACTGTCTCAAATAAAGAGTAATATCTTAAGACCAGTCTGGTTCTTGAAGACATGAAAATGCCTTCTACAACTAGTACAACTACATATTTATTGGCCAACCCCACCTACAACCATTTCTTACAGAAATATTGACATTGTGACTGTATGGTGTCATAATATCACGTAAAATCCCCTAGACTTCAGGAAGGAGTTAAAAATGCAATATCAACACCAAAAAAAAAGCCAAGGAAGAGGCCTAATTGAAATAAATCTGCAGTATTCCAGGATAGGAAAAAAAAAAAAATCACCTGGGTATTATTTGGGTGATTGAACTTTTATAAAAGATTGCTGGGTAGTTCAGAGCATGTTTGCTAGCATGGAGCACAGACATTAAAAATCGAGCTGAAATGAAAATAAAGTTCTGCAATTTCAGTTATTTTATTTACCTATTAAAAAAAGTAAAAGAAAAAAGAAAAAGAAAAAAAGAAATCCATGTACTTAATTAGTACTTGTTACAGTCCCCAGTTTTAAATTAAGGTCCTTTTGTAGAAGCATAAAAAAATAGTCTTCAAAATCCAGAGCGGTCTGTGTGCAATTTCTGCCTGATGTGGTTGTGCTTTTAGACTGTGACCTGCCAATGTAAACCAATAAAAAGAATTGTTTGCCATCTGATAATTATTGTTTAATAAGAAGATTGTATTTTGCTATGTTGATGAAACAAAACAAAAAAATACAAAAACATTGATGGCCATAAAACAAGATATTAATGAAATATGATTTTATGTGCTTTTCTTAACTTTCTCGAAACCAAAATAACTTTCTACTATAGTTTATTTGTGGCCATATATCTATATATCTCTCTATATACAGTATCTGGTAACTGTTTACTTTTATTAGTTACAAAATAAATGATTTAGGTAAACCAAGCATGACACTACACTTTATTTCTGTCAGCCAATAGTATTTAAAATGTGAAAGATGAAAGCAACATCACAAATTCTGTCACTCCTGTTTGGAGGAAAAATGTCCATTCCTGTGATGCAGATACTGTGAATGATATTTTAGTGGCTACTTTATAATGACATTACAGCAGCTGGCTTTCCAAAAGTAAGATGGTGTCCCACATTTTAATGCAACATTAAGAAAGATCAAGAGATGTTTTAACGCGGAAATGAAAATATAGGAAATGGTTTTGGAATCTCTTCATTATGCCTCATGGAATATAAGTTTGTTATTTTCAAAATATTTATCTGTTTGATTTGTTTTCCATGGTATCCTACAAAAAAGCAAAACTGAGTGTGATATTTAATTTCTTGTATCATCCTTGGACCAGATTTCCAATAAAATTAGGATATCAGTCAGTCTTTGGAAGTTCAGTAAAAATATAAAAAAGCCAACATTTATTGCTTTCACACTTTTGTAAATATGTTTGCAGACCTTTTTAAGAAAATGTATTCTACCATTTTGAGAAAAAAACAAACAATGGAATCATTGTCTCGTTTATCTATTAAAATTACAGGCAATATAATGTGCTGTGCTGACATTTCTAGGAGAAATAAAACCGATAAAAACACATTTCTCTCAATGGTATCTCAGTTGGTTATACCTGGTATTCTCCACACATAGAAGACTTGGAAGGCATGGATGAACTTCCTAAATATAATCTCCCATTGGAAAATGTAGTTATTTTTGTTATCTATACAAAACATGGATTCCTATGTCACAAGTCTTTTAATTATTGGATATTTGTGTTACTCAAACATCCTGAAAACTAGATGAATAGGGGTCTAACAAATAAACACATTACAGCTTTAAAGACACCACTGCACAGGAGGTGTTGGAATTTCTGTTGCCACCTTCACCAGGAGATAAAACAGCTGACTTCATAAGAAGCTGTCAAACATCATGGCATACCTTTGATGTTTGTAAGTTGCTGGTTTTTTCCTATGATGTTAGCTTAAAATATTGGCCTTTCCCCTCTCTTTTTTTTTCCTAGTAATGAACAGTTACAGATGGTCGCTTTTTAATGTAAGCAAACATTAGATAATTTAATTATTATTGTGCAAATGTGCTCCCAAATAAATTAGATTAATAGGAAATTCCCTGCAGAGGTTTTGTTATTTTTCATTCAAAGCTCTTGTCAAAATATCTATTGCAGCTATTCTACTTTCTCTTTTTTTCAGTCTGTAAGCTAAGGGACTTTCTCCAAATAACATTAAAAATCTCTTTTTCTATTTGAAATAATAACACTATAAGATTAAGATGTCCTCCTGAGGCCTCCAAATAAATATGAACAATTTGAAACATGGCGAACGGGCTTTCACTTGAAACATTCTGATGTGATTTCATTCTGGCACATAAAAAAACATTTATATGCAGACTAGAAACCAGTAGCATTTGATAAGGTGTTCAAGAGAACTACGGAGCAGAATCGATGAGTTCATCACCAGCCATGTGCAAAGTCCCTTTTCTCTTAGGTTCTGTTAATGCTTTTGTATAATTAATTCCTTATTTACAGGTTCAGTGAAATCTTAACTTCCTGAAATGGGAAGTGGTTACAACAAGGTAATGAACTTTATCTGGAGGAAAATGTTCAGGGAAAAAAAAACCTGTTGAGAGTCACCAAGGAGGTGTAGAGTTTTATATGCAACCTGGATTCGTTCCTTTTTGTTGATATTATAATTCTCAGTAATTCATACACATGGGAAACTGTCATTCCTGTAATAAGCTTTAGTTTCGAAAAGGAATTTAAGTATTGTATGTAAATTGTAGATTAAAGCCTATTCTGAGTTTTGTGTCCCTTGCCACCGGGATGGATGAACAACCTCATAGGAGCGCAACAAATTTGTACAAGTAATTTTTATACAGTTACCTGAAATTTATTTTGTTTTCATGTGAAGATAAAAGTACTGTCACAGCAGTAGAACCCGTGTAAGTATTTTTTTGTCACAGAAAATGCCTTCTTGTATAAATGTGCATCTTTGTCTCCACATGCATACCCACATGGACTACTCCAGCCAATAAAGGAGATTTCAAAAAATGTGACTAACCAGGGTATTTTACCTTTTTGCACCATTCAAAGGTGTGGAAGTAACACCTGTACATTCTTCATTCTCCACTGTTATTGACCAGATGCTCAACTGATGACATTTTTTTTAGCAGCAGCTAAATTAGTATTTATCGTAGGACCTTTGAAATCAATGAAGCCCTGAAAATTTACACCAGCTATTGATCTGCTTCCGGACCTTTAATGTTCATCATGGCCCATCTCACCATGAATATCTTCTCCTGCACATGAACACCCACTCGCAGAAATTATTACAAGTATAACTACCTGATTCATGACCACTATCAGGCATTAAAATGCGCTTTAAAAATAAGCTTACACTTATTTGTATGTAAGGTCAAAATCAGGAAAAAAAGAGTCTTCCATATAAAGAAAAAATCCATAGTAATTACGCTGATGCAAAGAATAGGTTTGTACCACAGTTTGTCACCTTAACATGCTGTAGTAAGTTTTATGCTAAAATCTTTATAAAAGGAACAGTTCTGTCTGATCCTCAAATCTATATGTTGACCTATATGTCAAAGACATAATGACACATTACAGCAGTTGGAAGCCTGCTCTGTTCTGCTTCATTCTGGAAAGGAAGAGACATGCAACTGGACCACATGTTGCTATAAATTCAGGACAGAAATAGCTGGATTTCCTCTGTCTTCTGAATTTCCCTCTCTCGATGTCAGCAATGCCAGGCATTTAGCATCTACGAGCTTAGCTTTATAATGATGCTATTAAAAAAAAAAAAGGTGGGAGTTCTTAAGTTTATAGGACTCTGCTGTTCATATCCAAGTTTTTTTGCTTTACAGCTGTAAGAGCCAATAACTTTTTTTCAAATGGAAGTTGGTAACACTGGCAACCAGAGGTGATAATACCAGAGCTCAATTAACAAGGGGTTCAAGAGAGACTGTATGAGCTGCTAACACTTTAACTGCATTACTAAAAATACAAAAAAGACAAATTTTTCATCTAGTGATTTTGTTCAGTTACTGAGGAAGTTAATGAGAATTTCGCTGTTGCCTTACAGAAAGAAGAATCAGTTCAGAAATCTGTATGAAATCCTGTGAGGTCCATATAAAAGTTAACCAGCTACGTCCATGGTTAACTAAGAGTCTTTGGATGTTTCCAGACCTCCCTGAGTCTTTTATCCATCCGTTTTTCTCTAAAGAGGAGTATGTACGTTCAGGTATTCATGCTCAGTGGCTGGACACGGATAGATTCTTCCCAAAAAGATACATCCCCATGACATTGTAAAATCAGGTAACTTATTTTTGAGCAGGTCTTGCAAGCTTGGTCTCAGCACGTGGCTTTGGGATGGAGCTTGACTGTATCTCATGGGTGTGAAGGACAGAAAAGGAAATCCAGGGACTGCAAAGCAGTCACGGGCCAGACCTGGTGCAATACACTTGCCTTTTCCCTGGGTAAAGGGAGGAGCAGGGTAGAACTTTCCAGCAGTTTGGGACGGTGAGATGTACAATGCACCTATTTCATCCACTAATTTCTAGAAACAGCTTCAGCAGTAATTATAATCAATTAAGACTAGATGAAAAGTTCTAAAAGTGATATACGATCCGTTTGACACCAAATGCATTTTCTGAAAAGCTCATCCAACATTTTAGTGATTGATGACAAATATATGGCTGTACAGTGGTGTTTTTTCTACTTTTCATAAGGTTACTGTTATGTAGTGGTGATATTTGGCTGAACAGATGAATAAATTTTGCTCTTATTTGCATATAGGTAAGTCCAGAGCAATTTCTTGAAAGTGGAAACATGGACCTTCACTACGGTAAATAATATCCAAACCCAATTACTCTTGGTCAAATAGTAGAGATTCCCTTGTTAAACCATGTGCTGATTTTTTTCTTTAACATTCATCAATTTGCCATAAATATATTTTTCTCTCCCCAGTTATTTACTGGAGTAAGTGTCCCTGCTCTTCATAGAAGATGAAGATAACAGGAACCATTGGTTTCTTCTCATGAATCATGACTTCAGTGTCCAAGATCAGAAAATGTCATAGAAGAGGAAAAATAAGCCAGAGTTTGGGGGGTGGGTTGGGTTGGTTTTTTTTTCTTTTTCTCTTTTTTTTTTTGTTTGTTTCCTATAGGCATATTTGCTATCTTGATTCTCTGAAGGCTGACCAGAACCCAGCAAAGGATACAATCTTAATTGCTGCAGCCAGGAACCTTGTTGGGAATTTTCCTCTTTCTTTGTCCAGGAGGAAAGGACAGGGTTAAGTTCATGAAAGGAGCTTTCTCCAAAAAAACACTCCCAACTGTAGCAACTGTAGCTCTGAGACCCATCAAGGAAGCATGAAAACACTTGCAGATTCTGCTGTGTTTGACAGAAGAAGGAACACGTGTTAAAATTAATAAAATATTGGTAATATTTGTATATCTGAGATTCTTATTTTTCAACAAGTAATCCTTTTTCAACAATACATTTTATCTTAAATCTCAAAGGGCTGCTTGGTTACTAGAATTTTGACTGTACTGTAAAACTGCATGTGAATTCCTGTTTGTCCATACTTGTCCTGGTTCCATTCTACAATTCAATTTAGGGATTTTATTTTAAAACTAGAAACTCTTTGTTTTTACTGAGTTGAATCAGTATGGACTATTGCTAGGTGCAGTTTGTTGTCTCTAATTCATCATTTACTCAAATATAATCCTTTCAGTTATGATTCTCTTTTTTTCTTACTTCCTTAGAGTTTTTTTGGGTTTTTTTTAACAGTTTCCGTAATAAGTGCAATTTTGTTCTTCATACCCTCTTGCTACTGTCTCACACAGGTGCAAATATTTGAAATAATTTAAATATCTGTTTTCTTCATTTTATCATTCTTCTTGTTCATTCTGATGGAAATTGTGCTTTAACTTGTTTTTCTTGTAGTTGCATATCCAGGGCTATTACTAATTTATGAAATCCCAGTGATAGGAACTCCTATTTGGATTGGGAATGGAAATCTAGTTACTCTAGTACCTCTAGCATCTGGTATGGCCCAGATCAGTTGCTTGTGGGTAGGTGCAAGAAACCCTTCAGTCAATGCAGACAGTCATGTGCCAGGAAGGTCACGGTCATAACTGAATTACCCTCACACACATCCTAGATGGTAACTTTTCCCTTTGATAGATGCCAGAGGTGCAACTTCACAGGCAAAAGCCAGCCTCGAGCCAAGGTAAACACGTGCCTCCAGAAACAAGCTGAGACTCGCGAACTCTGCTGCCTCCTAGATTCAAAAGCTTAAAAAACTAATAGTTTCCAGGTCATGGCCATGCTTCAGATAAGTGTTGATGTATTTTTCGTGGCTGTGCAGACATCAGACCATTTTTTTCTGAAGACGGTTTTGTTGTGGTGCCTGTGTGTGCCACAGCTGAGCTCCTCCTGACCCCCATGCAGGAAACAGCCAAATTTCTGTTGTCTCCACCTAGGAAAGATGAGCACCTCCCCCAGCAGAAGGGAATGAATTACAGATGGACAGCATCAACCTCAATTTTCTACTGGTTTATAATTTGAAACAGCCCTTTGATTCCCTTCTTAAGGAGCAGAAGGAGGGCTTGGTGGTTTGGGTATGATTGTGGGAGGTGTTTTTACTGTAGATTTGTGCTGGATGTTGAAGGCTATCAGACTGAAATTTTTCCTTCCTAAATTTAACCACCAGTGTTAGGTGCCTAATGTAAAGGAAGCTGAGTACTCTACCTGAAGTTAGTAAGAGAAGGAATTTTAGTACTGGATAAATCACAGTGTACTGGTATCTGGTTGTCCCTGTTGACTAAGAGAGAACCAAAAATAGGTGAAGAAATTTGATGCCCTTTCTGTCCTTCAGATACACTTAACTGTGAAAGCCTGACACAAACATTTATAGATATATTTCTATATACACACATGTATGTATGTTTATATATCCTATTGATAATTATTTTTTCCAATTGCAGAAAAATTGCATTTTTTCCAGATCAGAATGACAGCTTTTCATGCCCATTCTTTATCTTATTACCATAGTGCCTACGGCTGAGGGAATAAGAGCAGCAGTGACAAGAATTAAACAGGAAAGACTCTGAGGCAGCACAAAGCAATGAAAAAATCCTCACTTATGAAACTTCATAGTGTAGAAACTTTACAGTAGTAAGTATAGCTAAGATTGGAGGAGGCTGTATATGCCTTCTATAGCACAGAATGCATTTCAGAATGGATTCTGCCTTGAGATGGCTAAACGGGATGGAGATGTTCTTATTTCTTCCATCTCTCTAAATAGCTCCAGGATTAGATAGATGGATCCAAGACAGGTAAGGCACAGTGACGAGGTTTACAAGAATTGCTAGTTCCACAACATTTCACTCCGTGTTATATTACTTCATGAGGGGTAAGTTTCCTCAGGAGTGATTTAGCAAAGGGGAAATGCAAAACAGAGAAATGCTGTAGAGAAGAGAAAGCAGGGAAGAAGAGCTGGAGGAAAAACACCAGCCCAGAGGAGGGAATTTTGGAGACCAAATCACTACTGAGCAGCCTGGCACACCAGCAGAAACAGAGGTTTCTTGTAGCACTTGGTGAGACTGCTGTGTTTTGCCAGTTTGAGCATCTTTGATCAAATGGGCTGATTCTTCTCAGAAGTTAGTGTGGATTTAGACGTGTTTAACACACAGTAGCTGTACTTAACAAAAAAGACTACTAGCTGCCTGTTCTGGTGCTGAGGAGTCCTTTTTTTAATGCAGTCAGACATTCTGCTTTCTCCATAGTTTTGAGTGTGTTTGCAGGCTTCAAACCTTTGTTTAAGGACTACAAGAGATGATAGGAACCACAAGAGTTCACATGTGAAAGGGATGAGAGTCGTATTTTCAAAAACTGCCCAAAAGCACAAGGAGTTTTATTAGCTGTAACAGCATAATAAATTATTTCTGTCAGCCTAGCAGCCTCTAGTTACACTGTCACACTGAGTGGCACTACTTAAACCTGCGCTGAGCATGATGTACAATAGATGCGTTGATGTCAAGCACTTTAAGAAGGGTTTACGTGAGTATTTTTAGACTTCCGTGTGGTCTCTGACATCTATTTGACAAGCACTTAAGACCACAAGATTTATAAAAACATGCTTTAGAGCAATACTACCTATAAATCATTGTAAACTGACTTTACTGGAGACAGAACCGGTTGTCCTATAAATCATCGGTTTTATTAAGAGAACTATGCAAAATATGATCACTTATGTCTTGGAGAGGAGCAACGTGAGAGCCTTGGCTGTATTTGTTCAACCTTCTCAACCTCAAGCTGTGTGTTGCAATCAGATTAACTGAAAAACTAAAAACAAACAGAACAAAATAGATAAAACTGATAGCAATATTTGCCACATGCTGAGGTCAAAGAGGTGTAAATACTGACAGATATTGATGGCTTCATCACTTATGAAACTACTAAACATTATCCATTTAGAGGAGAGATCAACAGGAAAAGCATCAGCTAATGGGGACCACCTGTGGTGTAATCACCACCAAGTGCATGTCCAGCCTGTTGATCTATAAGGCTTCTGTAAAACTGCTTTTTCAGATTAGAGGTCAGAGCTAGAAAATTACGAATTTCAGAGAACAGCTGTGAGCATTCACTGAAGTCATTGACTCTAAAGATCTTCAAGGAACCCTAATTTATATGAAGAAGTTGCCATCTAGTTAACCTAGATACCAGGCACAGCAGATTTTGTTTTACAGTAGAGGTGTTTGGACTAAGGTGTGAATACATATGGTTCACATCTGATCAGCAGAAAATAACCCTTTTTGATATTGTGACCATTACCTATATGTCCCCACCTTCAGTCCTGCATGATATGTGGCATTTTCTGAGGAGGAGAGATAAGGAGCTAGTGCAGAATGCTTACCTGCATGCTAGCTTTGTTTGACTTTCACAAAGTTAATGAGGAGCACTTCTGGCAAATGGGAGATGTCTTGTCTTTCATCCTTGTCAAGAGGAATTTCCCTGCTGGCATTCAGACAGTTTCTGCAATTAGATTTGCATTAACATCTACTCTCTTTTCTATGTTCATTCTTATAGGTAGGTAAAACAAGAAATCTTGATTATTCTTGTTCAGCTTTTGAGTTTAAAAATCTTTTTGCCTGGCTGACATTAGGGACACACAACCCTAGGGTGTCACGAGGCTGTTGCACATTTACAGTCTAAGTTGGTCACTGGAATACAACAGCACTGTACAAGCATCATGATGGTGTAAAACAATCTTTCAGCTTTAGACCACAAACACTGCAGTTTCTATTGCTCCTCAGTCCGTCTTGGCATTGCCAAAGTCTCACTGGAAAATCCAGATAGGTTGTCAAAAGGCAGCACTGGCACTGGAAAGCATCTCATTGTGCAGGCTGGTCAGGATAAGTGGTCCCAGCCTTCCACATGGAATTTACAGTCATCAGACTGAAATGCAGCAGAAGGGAGCAACCAAAGAGCTTATTTCAGGTTTTTATCACTATCATGATGGTATTGGATCTAGGTCCATGGTCTGCCGTGCTAAACAGCAAATTAAATCTTGGAAAAAATCTTAAATAAAAACAAGCAAACATTTTCTGAGTTTAAAATTTTAATCTCAACTGTTGGCTTGCTGATGACGTTAACTCACAGATGTTACCTCACAGCAGACCTGTTGCAATTTTGCTGCACACTAGGTGACAGTGGCCAGAGTATTCAGCTGTTTGTTTCCAGACTAGAGCACATCTGCAACTACTTCTTCAGCCTCATAATTTCTGTGGTCTGTGATCTGTCCATAAACCTTCAGGTAGGTGCTGAGCTTATTTTTTCATGAATGTTCATCCTGGGTCTGTGCTGCTATAGTCAGAGTCTGGTCGTGGGTAGAAAAAACTGATAAACTTGGAATTTGCAGACTGCAAACCTTTGACACCCCATATATCCAGCTACATAGGATAGGCTGCATTCTTCCCATAATGTGAAACTGCTTTTAAGATGGGATCCACAATAGATAGTTGCATAGAAGAAAGAAAAATCTCATTAAAAATCAAAGAGAAAGAAGTGTTATAATAATAATTTTACTGGTCATTTATATCTCAGTTTAAAAGAAATAAAAATCAATTTTCCTATTTTCTTTGGTCAAATTTAGTAATGCTTTTTCGTAATATATAGAAAAATAGCCTATATTTTGCAAAATTATTGAGAAATTATATTGCAGCTGTTATTCTGAATGAACTTGTTTTATTTCATATGTCTTCAACAACAAAAAGGAAAGATTAGTAATCAATCATCTTGATCTGTAATCTCCACTGAGCATTTACCCCACGTGAGCCCGAGATGCCTACCCACAAGATACATCCTTCAACATCTCCAAGCTCATTCAGCTGCAACATGAGCAAGTAGCAGCCTCAGAGCTGCTCTGAGTTAAACTGGCAGCGAGGCATCATGTTCCAAGAGCTGGAGTCTGCACTGTGAATGTGCCTCTGAACTGGGCAAGAGGAGCAAGGGGACTGTGGTACTGGACCTTTTTCATCTCCACTCAGTGATCTGTGGCAGATGAGGAACAGAAAGACACAGACCCATTTTGTTACTACCAGCAACGCTACTCTGGCTCCTTTACACACAGTCCCTCTCACTTGTTGTGCCCCATTAGACAAGAGTTAAACCCAGCAATTAAAAATACTAACATTTAATTTTAGAAAGTGGAGGCAGGCTGGAATCATCCAGAGCAGACAGCAGGGTCAACAGCAGGCAGGGTCTGTAAATTGACTCTGTCTGGCGTGAGCAAACTTAGGTAACTGCTGATTAGGCAGGTCTTGTGATGTGCCTTTTGTGAAAACAAATTCAAGCTGCTACCTTCCATTCACAGCACAGCTGATGATGGGTTGTTACTCAAAGGTCTGGGAAAGCAGCTCTCAGATCCCCAGCTTGTCAGAAAAACCAGCAGGAGGGGGCAGGAATAATGAAAACAAATGTACCCTGAGAACTGGACGGGTACCACTGGAGCAGGAGTCAACAGTGTGATGTGCCCCGGAACGTATGGCAGGAAACTGTGTAAAGTCAAAGCTGACCCAGGACACCAAAAGAGCTTCTGTGTATTCATTACTTGCTGTGCTTGGGTCCTGACAGGGCAAACAGTATCAGTTATGCTTTTCTTCCCCTGTGCAGGGTGGCACAGCTTTAAGATGCCTCCTATCCTTGGAGGAAGAGACTGCAAAATTGCACTGACAGGTACAGCTGGTTGGAAGGGGAAGGAAGAGCAGCTGTTGTAGTGATGGCTGTGCTGGGGGAGGTGGCAGTGCATTGACAAGTGTCATCAGCAGCTGGAGCAGAGCTGAGCAGCAGCACAGATTGATGGTAGTGGGAGTTCAAGCTATTCCTGTAACCCCTAATGACCACAAAACATTTGCTTTTTTTTTTCAGTATGAAGAAAATTTTCAGACAGCGCTTAATGATTCACTTCCCTTACAAATGAATAGCAGAAAACATCCTTTAATCAACAAAACCCTCTCATTGCTGTTGATAACAGTTTTTTTCACAGGTGTTTAAAAAAAAAAAAAAAGTCCATTTTCAGCTGTCGCATATGCACAATTCTCAAAATAGCTGAGAATTTGAAAGCTATTTTCGGATTTTTAGGTTTTAAAGAACTTTCTGACTGGGAGTGTGAGACCACACTCACAAGCACTAGGAATAATTCTTATTGTTGTTATTTAATTCCTGGTAGTAGGTACTAATCTTATTAAAAAGAAAAAAAAGAAAACAAAAAAACCCAAGAACTGTAGGAAACTACTATATTTATTACCTGACCTACTCTGCAAAAGGCAGCTGCTGTAATTTCACATGCAGCTCCAGCAGCAGCTGTTTATCTAATGAGCTTTGGAAGACCAGCTCTTCCAGCCCGACAGCTCTGAGAAATACAGAGGCATGGCAAAAAGTGGCATTGATGTTTCAATAAGTGACATTCTTTCCTTTGAGTCAGCATGAACAAAATGTGTTGGAATAACGTTGAAGGCGCTGGGAGTCTCCACCTTCATATAAGGCTTAAAGCCAGCACCCATCTTCTTCCCAATAAGAGACTCTCCAGGGCACGAATGAGAAATAAGTGTATGTGGTCATAGACTTCAAAGAGTCTATGAAAGACAGAGACATTTTGGGGAAGGAGAGAGTAATTTTGGTTCTTTGCAGTACCTGTGAGTTGAATAAATGCTATTGGATAGTTCTGCATTGCATACCTCTAAACAGAGTATTTGAGATCCCTTAAATATGAGTCCTGTCATAGCACTGGACCTTCATTCAGAAGTTCTCTGCAAGTCCATATGATGCTGCTGCTCCAACACAGTGCGGTGTAAGGCTCATATCCTTACAGCATTGTGCCAGAAAGTCCTGCTGCTGTCACCTTTGTGGTTAAGCCTCTAGCTTAACTAGTTAAGTTCTCACAGCAGAGTTAAAAATAAAATGACCTCTTTCTTTCTCTTGCTGCTGTCACGATTGTCATTCCCCACCAGATGCCCTAACTTCCCACTGCACCCCGCTGGCTCTGCTGCCCCTGTTGTCTCAGTCCAAAGAGTTTCTGAACAAGAGAGATGCTTTTATGGAGCCTGGCAAAGCTTCAGAAGGGAAAAGGAAAAATCAATACCGCTTCAAAGCAAAGTCTTTGCTTCAGTGAATATGACATTTGCCCTTTCCTCACTAGTGGGAAAAACAACAAGGACACTTACACCGGCAATGGAAATAGAATGAACAACAACAGAGAGACCTTCCAGGTTTGACTTGTAAAGGGGAATAACTTTATAGTCATTGTCCCTATTTGGTGACATCAAAAGCAGGTGTAGGGTGTTAGGCAGTGCAGCCTGGGAATGAAGTGGAAAGTAACACAAAGTCAAAGAGAAGAGAAGGAATTTGGAACAAGAGACAATGGACTCTGCCGAAGAAACGGGGAAGGAAAGACACGACACAAAGGTCAGGTCCATTGTGGCACAATCAAATCAGCTATGAAATGTCACCTGAAAAGGTGGGCCATAACAGTAAAAGGACCTTCCAGTAAGTTTTACACCATTTTGACAGCTTTGCAGTGACTGAAAATGGTGACAGAACCTCACATTTTGCTAATGAACAGCTTTTCGGTAGGGTTGAGCAGGTCAGAAATTTTCTAACAGAAACTGAAAATGCCAATTAAGGATATTAATGTTTCTGCAAAACCAAAAGAACTTTGACAGACTCTCACTGCTGATTTTGGAGATTTACAAAAATTTAAACTAAATGTAAACCTTACAAGTTTGCTTCAATCATTTTACACACTCAATTTTTCATTAATTTAATTGTTTCCAACTACTTTCATTTCAAAACTATATGCTTTTTCTAAGTTCTTAATTTCATTCTGTTTTGACTATGCAACTTTTTAGCTAGTTTTCCAAGTTGTTTTGTTTTGATGTTTCTATTTCTGTGCCATTCTTCATATGTAATTTTGTGGACCTCTTTCTTTTGGAATACCATGCATTGTTTCAGTGGACTTTGTGTAATTGTTTGAAAATAGTCTTCCGTAAAGCAAGTATTTTCCTTATGTGAAGCTGTGCCTTCAGCTGCAGCTGCCACTGGCTTTGTTGTAGTTTCTGGCCTGTGCAATGGATAATTTACAGCATCTACCTTTCCCTGCTGGGAGGGATCCTGGGTCAGCTACTGTTGTTGCTGTCATGTAACAGAGCTTCATCCTGGGTGAATCAAACAGCAGGGTTTCTGAGGAGCACACAGGCAGTGGAGCAGGACAGTCATGTACTCATACTCTGACCCCTGTACTTGTGCTGGGTGAGAGTTCTGCAGCTGCAAGAATCAATAAAAATGTATCGATTTCTCCACACCGTCATAAAGCTTGTCTGCTCTAATCTCCAGTTTGCAAGCTGAAAAAGGAGACTGTAAAACTGAAATTATCTTACACTTTTCCTCCTTTTTCTTCCCCCTCTCCGTGCTTGCACAGGAGACCAAGATCTGTTTCTGACAGAGCCACCTGGCCAGGAAGGGGTAGCCCCCCGTGCTGTATCAGGGCAGCCTACTCTGTTAACACTCAGGTTGTGAGAATAGCTGGTTCTGAAGCTTTTTAAGTAAGGAGAAGTGCAGGGTGGGATTTCCCAAAAGGCAGAAGTTAAATGTTTTCGCTGGGCTTAACTCATCCCTCTCCATGCAAGCAACATCAGTCAAGGAAATGCTTGTGACTGAAGAGCTCAGTGCACCTCTGGATATTCCAGATTCATATAAAGTTGCTTTTTTGGAATAATTTCAGCTATGCTTGATGTTTTCTGTTCTAGGCAGAAGATAGGTAGCCCCTACTCATCTGAAGAACATGGCAATGTCCTCCCTTGGTAAAATACGTCTCAGTGTTAAAAATGAAGCAGGTGAAGGGTGAAGCAGTATTTTCAATAATATTTAATTTCACAGAAACTGTCACCCAAAGCCATACCTGTCAAAAGGTGAGTGGGCTGGTCTCTATTTCTGGTACTCACAGAGATGGATGCAGCTGTTTGTCAGTTGTAGAGCCAGTCTTGGTTAAATCCCAAAGTCCTGATACAACACATGGAATGCAGTCATAGAACTATTTATTATATGTTTGGTTTTGTTTTTTTTTCAATGAGATCAACTCAAACTCCCTTTTGGATGTTCCTCTTTGTGGCATGAGCACAGCTGAGTATGGTAATTGGAGAAATTGTTGCACATTGATCATTAACCTTCTGCACACATGCATTATTGGACAATATTTCAGTATTTAAAATACTAATAGTGTTGAGTATACTAACACTGCTTTGTGAGGTATGAAAAGGTTGGGGAAAAGGGCTGATTTTCATACTGGTGGTAATGGCTTCCCATGAGAACCCGTCCTGTAACATTATTGGGGTTTGCAGGTGCAAGGCCATGGAAACAATAAACAAAGAAGTGAGAACAACAATGGGAACACGGTGCCTCTGCAGCTGGTGTGAAAGATTCCAGAGCTGTTCGATCTTACTGCTAAGGCTGAGGCTCGGGGGCACCTGAGGCACAGCACAACAGGCCAAATTCAGCTTTAGCATAAGCAGATGTGATGTTGTAGTGCTCCGTGTCTCATCTTGGCTTCATGGTCTTGCAATAAGGCATAAGAACACAGCCTTTTCCTCAAAATATACATTTGAGCCAATCTACACTTTGGGTTTCATTCTAGAATGGTGTTTATTCAAAGAATATAATACTTCCTAAATAAGCAAACAAAAACTCACATCTCTCCCCTCCCTGCCACATGGAATTCAGGATACCATAGCCCACGGACCGCAAAGTGAGTCATGCTGACGTACAGAAATACCACCCAATCAAGCTGGTAAAACAACCCAGATTTGAGAGATTGAGGTCTCTAAATTAAGAGTGCTCTGCTGCTCACCCCCAGGCTGTTAAAGCTCATGACTGTCTGCTCCAGCACCACAGTTGCTATGGCAATTCATATAGACAAAACGAGAAACCTGTCAGTAACCAGGTAAAACACTAGGACTTAAATTATCCTCAGAAATTAACAGAAAGCTGATATAGATGCCAAAGAATCAATCCACTGTATTTTCTGTGTCCAATACCACTTCACAGGCAGGCAGCTGCATTCTGTATAAACTGCACATTCCCAATCCCTTTGAATACTCCCACCACACAGAGCACATTTGCAGCAACTCTGACTTGGGGAAAACAATAATAAAAAACTCTTGTAAAGAAACTAGGAACAGACAAAAAAAGTCTAAGCAGACCCAGACAATGCTTACTTGGATGCTATTCTAAAAAAAGTCAGATGGTGTCTTATTAGAAGATAGATATTTTTTCAGATTCTTTGGCATAATGCTAAAACAGAGCCTGAGCAGCTGCAAATGACAATCTTTAACAGAAGAGAAACAGGCACATGGCTGCGACAGGATCTGTTGCATTTTAGAAGTGGCAGGCTGGACCTTGTTTCCATTTAATTAGTGAATATATCTTGTTCATGCTCCTAGTACTATAGCACCTTAAATCGCATTATAATACGCTTCTCAGTAGAAAAGGAATTGAAAAAAACAACAGAATTGTCAGCAGCTACTTTTATACAATTTCATAATCTCAGTTTTGCCATCTCCAGTAATGAATTCAGTGATACAAGTAAGGGATTTATCAAATGGAGACCACAGATTTATCACACTGAAACTTTCTTATGTCACTTGCAAACACTGTTATAAAGTGCAAAATATCACCCCAAATAACAGCTAAACCATGTATCTGAATGTGCAAATGCCCCCAAATGGGTGGCAGACAGGTACTTCCTTCCCTGCCCCACCAGGCAGAGCTTCTAGACGGGCCGAATCAGAAACACTGTGACTCCTACAAGGCTGTGGCATGAGAGATCTCACTTTATGGGGCACCACCAAGGTAGAAACAGTCGCCCACAGCAAAGCTCTGAGCATGGAAATCTGCCAGCTGTCACTGACTGTCATAACAGGAATCACAGAATCATTCAGGTTGGACAAGACCTTTAAGATCATCAAGTCCAGCTATTCCCCCAGCACTGCCAAGCCCACCACTAAACTGTGTGTCCAACTGCTGCATTTCCACGTTTTTTCAATCCCTCCAGGGACTCACCTGGATGGTACCAAGAATTTGACAGAGCCAGAATTACATTTAATGTTGCTGAGCATCATTGCAAGGAAGAAGGGACAGTGTCTCCTCTTAGGTACAGCTCCTCCTTGCAAAGCACAGCTCAGCCCTGCAACATTTAATTCCTTGCCCTGCCTGGACATCCTCCTTCTTGGAGAGCTGCAGACGTGCCAAGTAAATCAAAGGTATAAGAATTTATGAAACCCAAAGCAGCACTGGATTTTGGAATGACAACATGATTGTATATGGGCTCTAATAAAAGGCAAAGGTTCCCTGAAGCCTCAGGCTATGAAGTGGAGTAGAGCAATGTGATTAAGAGAGAGTTAAGATGTAAAACTTTGAAGAAAAAGGCATTCTGTTAGTGACATGTTAATAGATCCCAGGAAAGATTTGTTAATGGACTAAAAATTGAGAAACTCTTTGAAGGCAGCACTAAGTAAAAAGTAAACCACTATTTCTCTATGGATGAGGTTCACTTGGAACCTGGAGAAAGCAGGAGCGCTAGGTACACCCAGGGCTTCCTGGCTGGGGCTTGGAGGCTGGGACACAGGGACACAGGGACACAGGGACACAGGTCTGGTCCCAACACGCTCCCAGCCCTGGTGCTGTACCACAGCTCTGCACAGCCACACCTGGTTTTAGATCTTTCTTCCCTTCCCACCGAGCACATGAATGAATAAAACTTTATGATTTGAGACTATGAAGGTGGCTGGGGATGTGGTGATTTCCCGAAGAGCTAAATAATGACTAATTTTCAATTAAAAGACACTGTAGTGGGGCAACAGCTAAAAATAAAACGCGATCTCATCAAAGTCTAAACCTTGTAAGGACACTGAGCCCAGTAAAAATCTTCCTCTGGCTGGTATGAGAAACTAAAATTTACACTGATAGCAACCCAAAAGCAATAATAATAAGGGGGGGGAAAGGAGCAGTAAAATGTTTGTCTTGGCCTGATCTTTTTTCTGTGATCTCCTTTCAAAGTTGACATATTGAAAGCAACAAAAGTGACAATATTTTGGAGCACATGCACTTCTGAAAGGCAGAAAGCACCAGAACAAGTAATGCTGTCTCCTCTCGATCCTGAAAGCCTGATTTATTCTTGCTGCATTATTATAAAAGGTATATATTTTGTGACATGCTGAAAGCACTAAGGGACCTTGGCCCATCTTATATATTTGGCTCAACTGCATGTTTTAATTGGATGCTTCTGCATTTCCACAATGATAAGCAAAAAACAGCAAAGGCAGATAAATCAAGCACCTTTTGCCAAATCAGTTCATAATCTCCCCTCTGGGTGGTCAGTTTTGCATTAGCTATCAAACATTTTTAAAACCAACTGTTACCCCATGGCACTGAATTCCATGAATAAAATTTCTGTGATGACGTTCATAGCTAAGAAATTAAAACCTCCCGGTCAATTTTTAGCTTCCCTATTCACAATCCTAACTAGAGGCAATTTCTTTTCTTCATGGCCTTGTTCAGATGCACCACAGATTCTCGGATTTCTTCACATAAACTTTAACCTGCGTTTCATAGGCAATGGGAAAGTGGCATCAGGAACTTTGGATATGGCTTCAGAGAGGACTGGATGTTACTGGGGTAATTGCACAGCTACTATTTTACTGTTGAGCACAAGCCTTTTCTTCAAAAGAGGCAATCCTATGTGTTTGGGGAAGTTGAGCAGTGATAATGGTAACAAGAATTAGTAAAACAGGTGCCTAAACCCTGTTCTTTTTTTTTTTTTTTTTCAATCTTGGGATCCAGCACCATGCTAAGGAATATGGCACCCACTGATGCTTTAGTCATCCCTCGTGTGCTCAACTCCTGGGTCAGTCTCAGTGATGGGGATCCTCTCCTGGCCAAGTGTTTTCCATTGGGAAGCCCCAAACCAGGCTGAGCCCAGGTGATGCAGGCTCTTGTAAGGTAACAGCAGCCAGGAGTTTTGCATTTGGGAGCTCAGCAAGGTGCTCATGAACTGTATATAAATGTCAAAGGGGAAAGGGTTTGGTTTAGTCCCATGAGCATCAGTGAGCGCAGCTGGGACATACCAGCACTCCCAGGAGTCTCTGTTGGAAAGAAACTTCCAGAAAAAGAGAGCAAAAGCAGAGATGTGGAGTGAGAAGGGGAGAGGTGGGCAGATGGTAGAGGTTGCAGCTCTGGGGCCCTGACGTACAGCTGCAAAGCAGGTTTGGAGGGAAGGCTGAGAAGAGTGAGACACCCAGAATACCTTCAGTTCAGGAAGAGGATCCCTCCCCAGAGTGCAAGTAGGTGTTTGAGTATCTTAAAAGGGATGAGAGGAAGCACTTTTATGGTTCTTTTACAGATAGTCCTGAATGCAGTACCCTGAACAGCTGTGTTTTGAGGTGGGGGTAGACCAGGGCAATTAATAGCCAATATCTGCTCACCATGCTCTTCATGTAGCAACTTAATATGACAAGTCCAAAGAAAGCATTCAATACTGGGGGGAAGAGTTTTTAATTTAAAAAAATAAAAAAGTCCTACATCTCTCTGATAGAGTCCTACACAGTAGGAAAATGCCAAACTGCTGATTTCTTGCAATGCTTATGATCCTAATTACTTTATTGATTCAAGGCCTGTATTATATATATTTTTTGTTCTAACTTTTTTTCACTGCTTGTGTTTTTACTACAGCGAGCACTAAAATTTAAGCTCTGTAAGATGGAACTGTCCTAGGGTTTTTTGCTGCTATATATCATAGAGGGTTGGGGTTTTTTTAGGCAATTTCCATATTAATAACTACTTAGCTTTTCCTTTTGGCTTTTGTTTTCCACGAGGAAATAATACCCCTCCTCTCCTTGTGGAAGAGGGGGAGTGACATGTTTGTCAGGGGTTCTTTTGATTATTTTTATTTCAGTACATATTTCTTAACTGAGAACAGTCTTCCTAAAATATCTACCTTCTGATGACCACAGTAAATCATGAAACTATGTATTTATCATTCCTGTTTATTTTTTTAAGACATGATAGAAAGGAAAGCCATTTAGCAAATCAGGTGCAAAACTAAGATCTATGTTTTAAAAGCTGCAGGGGAGTTGGAAGAAAATTGGCTCTTGTGATGAAGCATTATTCAGTCCATCACACATGTGAAGTACAATTTTGCCCCTGAGGTGAAGAAACTGGTCTTTTTTTTCCCTTCTATATAACCTTGGAGTTTAGAGGATTTTCCTTGTGTGTATTACTGTACCACTTGGTAGTGCCTCTGCTTGTCATGATTTGGGCTATACTAAGAATGGTGGGGGCAAATATGTGTGTATTTGAAGAGCAAGGCAGGTGAGGGTAGAAGGAACAGGGACAGGACTGTTTCCAGTCCTGCTTTCCCTACATAGCTGCTCTTCACAGTGAGAGAATTGGGAATTTTATTGTTTGGTTTTGTTCTGAACCTCTTTCAATTTTCATTGCTCTTGATAGAGAATTAATAAAAATCAATGGTGTTTGAATTAACTTGTCTGTGTCCACAGGAACAGCCTGGAGGCCCCGAGCTTTGTGCACGACCTGTTTAAAATATTAGGGAGCCATCCACAGTTCCACATCACCCCAACATTGCCTGTGCTTTAGGGCTACCTCGTGCTCCTTAGCAGTGATTCCTAGGTAGGGTAAATCAGCCATTAAACTGTAAATTGAGAGACTAAGTCAAGTCTAGTTATTCAAAGAGTGTACTGCTCTAAGTCATTAATAAATATATCCCAAGAGGCAGGAATGGGTGCATGGTGGGTCCCCTCCTGGGCAGAGCCTCAGTAAGCAGCATTTTCAGTATCCTGGAAGTAATGTGCAGCTTTGGAGGGTGTGGAGAGCAAAAGGAAAGGGGGATGCGCTGCAACAACACCTCTTCAGTATTTCCCTTCCTTCGTGTACAGCTTATTACCTTTAGTGTCACTGTGATGCATGAGAGTGACTGTGAGTGATGTTGATTGTGTGCTGTGGGGAGGATGGAGTTTGAATTCTCCTCTTTGACTTTCCAGCACTTCTTTCTGGTACAGAGTAAGATTATTTTCTTGCCTTTTCCTGTTCCTCTTCAGAGCACTCTAAGAATACTAACAGCATTCTTGTTCCACTGTGCTTTGCTGAGCACGGGGCTGTGAAATCCAGCTGGCACTTGCACAGAGATTCATATGGAAAACTGTCCTGGCTTCCTCCTCTTAACCCTCTATAAGGCCAGTAATTCTATTTTTGAAGATATAAGTTAAAATAAAAATGCAAGAATATAATGTAGAAACTGCTGTTGTGTACAGCTCCATAGGTCAGACTTGTTTGTTAAGACTGTAGCTTGAAGGTAGAGGGCAAATCATGTGAAAATGTTAGTACTGTAAAAGAGGAGCAGGGGGGATAGAAAGAATAAGGTTTGGAGAGAAGGAAAAATAATTTGAAGAACATTCTAAGCAAAAGTGCCAGAAGGAAGTTGTACATATTTCAGAAAGACAGATTGGGCAAAGAAGCCTGGCAAAGCAAATCCATGTAGCAAAGCTGTTAAAATGGCATTGTCTTAGAGCTGTGAAACAGCTCTGCATTCTGCATTTCTCTGCATGAGTTAACTTGACCCCCAGCCATTGTTTCCTACAGGAGTGGAATAACTTGATAGGCAGCAGGAGGCAAAATTATTTCAAGTCTTTCAGCATTTCTTCCTGTAACCAAAAAAGTAAACACGGACATCAGCATGTAAACAGGATGCTCAGCTGTAAATTAGAGCAAGATGTAGCTTGTTCTACATTCAGCTTTTCCAAAAATAATTCTGCTTTAGTAAATAAGACATTCTGTATGTGTATCCTACTTCAACACATTTCAGATTGCTGTCAACAAACTGTAGGATTTTAGTAGAAGGTGTTTGCTAAATAACAAGTAAGGCAAACTGGATTTACTAAATCAGACTTTCTCTGTTTTTGTTGCTAAACTTCTGTATGGAATATGCTTTTCTGTATTTGGATAAATGCTGCTAGGGATTTACTGTTCTATTTGTGACTGTGGCTGTTCTTACAAAGCAGTCTTATGGCTCAGATACTGGGATAACCAGGAGGTGGGTGTTCTACTTCTAGCACTACATCACTGTGTTTTTTAGCTTTTTAAAAAACATATATTTTGGCAGGGAAGGCTGGGGGTTTTTTAACCAGATTTCTTTTTCTTTTTCATTTTGCTGCTGGCAAAAATGTGAGCTCTTTGGTTTCTAGATAAAACTGCTGCAGTTTCTCTTGGAAATTGTAATTTGGTCATACAGAGCTGCATCTCATAAAATAAACCATAGTCCCCATGGTATGCTGCGTTGACTCAGTACAAGGTAACTGTAGCTCTATGGGGGACCTGTCAGCAGCCTTCCTGTGCCTTTGAGCAGGTTACCCTGCCAGGTTTTTTACAGCAGTGATGGCAGGGAGCTGAGAGGCCAAGGACATAAACTGGAGTTACGGAGGTTTACATTGGATTTCAGGGAAAAACTCTCTCATCATTAGGCTTGTTGAGCATTTTGTTTGCCCAGGGAGTCTGTGTAGTCTCCAGCTGTGGAGATATTTCAACACCTGGTTGGGTAAAGCCCTGAGCCACTATGGCAGACAGTGGTTTTGGATCATAATATAATCTTTTTGTCAAAGCCTGGTGCACCTGTATAAACTTCCTTTTGACCTACATGAGTATAGCAGAAGGTAAAGCAAATTACAGCCCAGGAGCTTGGGGGATTTCTTCTCTTGACTTTCCAGTGAGGATGGTGTTCTTAACATTAGATATATGTCAGGAATGTAGTAGGTACAGTGCAACGTGCTGACTTCTTGACTCCTTAAATATCACACCTGTTTACACAAACTACACTTGAGAGAATTTCCAAAATACTGATGTCTTTAGACTGCTGAAAGGGAAGTCAGATAACTTACTTTCAACAATTAAGATTAGTAATAGGGCAAATAACCCCCCATTTTTCCCTATCCAGATATGGCACATTTTGTAATGCTCACCACAACTGCCGCAGAGGTACAATACAGTCCAGTATCAGCAGTGAGTGATGGTGTTTGGAGGGTGAATTCAATGTGTGCAAGGTAAGTTGTAAATAAAAAGGAAAGTGTTAATAGAAAAAGGGCAGTTGTTTCTGGCTTGAACTCTTTCTCCCTTCACACGTGGCCATACTGTGTTATACTGCAGTTATAAAACAGTTACTGTACCTGTTTGCCTCTTGACTACCTTTTATCTTCAGGTAGAGAAATGTGAGGAGGCAAAAATCAATGGGTTACAAAGACTTGATTCTTTCCTTTTCAGATGTGTGTGCATGTCATTGCTGAGACAATGTACTCAAGAGCTTCTAAGTGATCAGTCTCCTCATGGATAGTTACAGTGAGATGAGGTAAACAGGCTCTTTGATATTGATTTACCTCAGTTGGAATCTTGGTGTAATTTGCACCTTGTCTGCACCAATAAGTACAGACACATCTGAGGAGTGGGTGACTTCCCACTTCTAGATATGTAAGTGCTGCCCTTGCCCCTGTAGCAGAGATTTTGTGGATTTAAATATCCAGATGGTGATACTTGGCAAAAGTCATATCTTACAAGGTTTAATTCATGCTGCAGTTGATCATTTGATGCTGGAGATGACTCTGGAGTAGGAAGTGTTTCAAAATGAAAATGCTTGTCCAAGGCCCTTTCTCCTTCAAGTCTATGAATAAAAAGAGGAGGGGGGCCCAAAGGAGAAGCTACTGGCTGTTAATGGTGGTCTGCTGGTGTGATTTTTTCAAGTGATAGACCATTGAGAACAATGATGATGCTTTCAGCGCAGAATATCTCCTTTTGAGCAGTCAGGTAGTCTATAGAATGGCTTTGGCTACATGCCATCTTCACCTTAAGCATCATATTCCTGGCTGCTAAAGAGTATTTTACTAGTAGTTAAAAACAGGGCACGCAGCTGTTGGGGAATATATTTAGAGCAGGTGGCTCGGGTTGAAAGCTGCAGGTTGAACTCTGTGGGGCAGGACCCGGAGCCAAAAGGCTGTGAACTGCAAAACAAAGGGCCTGGGGACCTGATGCTGAGTGACAGGGCAGAAGCTGAGCACCCCCGGACTTTCCCGTGCTTAGACTGAAGGTATAAAAGCCCAAGGGTTCCTTTGTTCGGGTCCCTCCTCAGAGGCACCAGCTCGAGCTGCTATTTTGTTACTTAGTTGTTGCATCAGGGTTAAAATATTTTAAGGATCTGGATGTTTGAGACTGCTATGGGAAACCTGAGGTTGAGCTGGTAAGGAAACCTGGTCTGACTGAGTTTGGGGTGTGCAGCTGTGAAGGGGCTTCACTCCCAGCTCAGGCGGTGTGAGAGTGACTGCCAGACTGGCTCCTGGATGGTTGGAGAGGGAAGTTTCCTTAACAGTATATATCAAATATTCTGGTGCCGAATTCTGTTCTCTGCATGCTACAGAAAACATTTACTTTTCTGGGTATAGTCATAATACAGTTCTGACTTTTGCAAAAAATGTTAAGGAATCCCTAAGAACAAATGGTATGAGACTGTCTAGTAAGAGGCAGAAAACCCTTTGTTATTTTTTTTCTCAATTTATAAATGTTATGCACTACTTCCTTTAAGCTTTATAGTCAAACTTCGTTCCCTAGCTGGGTGGGGCTCAGCATTGCTGTTTGCTGAGTGCTCCAAGTGGACCCTTCAGTATGAAAACTGGCACGTGGCTTGCAGCTTAAAATGAAGACAGATTTTTGACATTCCAGTTCTAGGTTCGAGGTGCTCTGATCACTCAGCAGTTTTTAATTAGAGGGAGAGTCTCCAGTTAGCAGTGTAATGTCAAAGAACAGTGCTGCATTCATTTCATCAGCAACTTTTCCTTCACAGTATAGAAAAAAATCAAATGTAGCACTAAGAGGAAGCCAGTGGCACTGTGTGTTCTGTTGGTTAGACGAGGCAAGATGCTAAAGCCAGTAGAAAAAGTCAGTGTGAGTTAATTAGTATAACTATCTGTTTGCAACACTTAACACAGCATTAGTGATATCCCCACAACCAACTAAGTTGTGATGCAAAATGTTATATGTGTCCCCAGCTTTGCTGGTCACAGAGTCACGGGAGCTCTGCATGAAAGGCAAGCAAGGTCAAACTGCATGAATCTTAATGTGTCATCTGAATTCTAGGTACTATTTGGAAAGGAATGAAGATGACTGGAGGTAAAGAGTGTATTGCTCTAAAACATTTAAAGTGCAAAAGAAAATGGGCTGTACTCTGCCATCCTCAAAACATAAATATAGGATGTATTTTTATGGGCAAGAACAGTACATTTCTTAGTCTGTTGCACAGTCAGCCTTTTGGCATACCATGAAGTCAGGTTAATTGCTAAAATCATGAACATCCATGCTTCAAGCTGGTTGCTGAAGTTATCCCACTAAATCCTTACTAAAAAATTAGGAAAAATAAAAAAAAAAAAAACCCACCACCACACCAAAACTATAGCTGCTTCTTCCCAAATTCTCCTCTAATGACACTGTTGTTCTAATAAAGTGATTAGACTTTCTTATCCCAGCTAGGGATGCTGCTACAGGAAGTTGAAATACCCATCTTGCTGGGATTATCCTTCAGGCACAATTGAAATGACCCACCAGCAAATACATCTGCTTTAACTTGACATTTGTTGTCCTTGCTGCTTTCTCCTACTAGTTCTGTAAAGACTCTAATTTTTCCCTTGGAGTCCTGAGTAGTGTTTAAGAAAAAAAAAAAATCTGTCTTTATTCTTAGAAATGACATTTTTGTTGATGAGCCCTCCTCTTTCTTTCACTTATGAACTTTAAATTGTATGCTGCTTTGACAGCATTTTCACTCTTGGAAGTATCCAGCTATATCATCAAACTTCCCGAAACCCCTGACTGTTCAGAGCCAAATTGCTGTCTTGCTCCATGCACTGGTGCTTGGTATGAAAGTGAACCAGACCAGTGAAAAGCTATTTATTATATGATGGCATCTTCAGGCCTGTGTTGGTTTGAAAAGGTCTTTTATTCCATTTAAGTCGCTACCTTAGCAGTCTGCATATTATGTTTTGTTTAAAGGGTAATTTAATCACCCTCAGTTTTAAAAGCTTTGGCCACAGGGAGTAAAACTGTTAATACCCAAGACAAAAACAGCTGAAATGAGAGTTAAGGAAAATACTAAACCATCCTTCTGCTGTCTGAGAAGAGGTACTGAAGCAGTGCTGTCTCTCACATGGTCTTTTCTGGATCCCTTCTGCTTCCCTGTCCTTCAACTCTTTTTCTCATTTTATTCAGGCCAGTTTTGCCAGTTACTGTTCAGTACTTCTCCCTTTGCCCAGAACTTAACAAAACAGCAAGATTTTCTTATAAAATTGGCATGTTTTTCTCTTTACCAGTCTCAGCTATGGATTTGTTTATCCTGATTAGAATTAAAGCCCATGCGCTGCCAGAACTAGTGTGAAGAGATCAAGTGGGATTCAGTCATGTGTTTTCATTTAAATTGCAATCACAGAAGTGTGTTTGAAATTAAAAGGTTTAATAACATACTCTTTAGAATGGTCTGCATTAGGACAAGTAAATAGGGTACAAGCTGTGCTATAAAGAAAACCTAAGCCCTGGACAAACAACCCCCCCAATTTATCCACTTTAATCTGGGTTTGGGTGTTTTATTGGCTTGACTTTGCTTTTACTATATGCAACAAATGGGCAGCACTGCTAGAAGCAGATAAGATTTTGATGAAATTCTGGTGCCCTCTTAGGTTTGCAATTATCTTTTAGTGTTTGCATTATTTGACTCCCTTTATTAGAGTTTGTTTGGGTATGTGTCTGGAAAACAGCGAAGAATTGCAGCTATTGAATTACAGAACAAACTTTACCGTATGGATTTCATACCAGCTCAGGTAAATGTTTTTCCTGTAGAGCTATAGTGTGACACGGTATTAACACACATCCTCTGGTTCACACCAGGCACCTCTGAAATCAGGCACACAGCTCATTGCTGCCTGCCCTTCTTGTGCCTTGTGTAGTCTCTTATGCCAATGCAAAGGAAATAAAACACATTCAAACACTGGATTTCAACTTTATTTAAGCTATCAGAAGGTTAGGTTTAAACATGAGACTAGGTACAGATTTAAATGGAAGTTTCATATATGCTCTCACATAGAGGACTTTTGTGTAGCAGAACCTGCTCTGCTGTGAGTGCAGCCATACAATGGGGCAGAAAATACCATGGAAACAGCAAAGAGGCTACAGCCCTTGGGTATTCTCCAGGCTTTTTAGATACTTAAGTCTGAATTACAGCAGGCACAGGCCTCCTGACAGCAACAGAATCAAGAATGCGCAAACTCTTGCAGGTGTAACTGGGAGCAGGTGCAAGGAAAGAATCCCAGGGCAGTGGGATGGATTATCCCTACTGCAGGTAATGCTGCCCTGTGGGTCTGAAAAACTACCATGTCCTGGAGTAGAAATAGGTGTTGAGCCATAATCTTCACTTGGATATATAGTGAAAGCAAACTCTAGTACAGCCTTGCACTGTGAACATAAGCAGGATTCCTCTCCCTGTGCTCAGGACTGTATCGACAGGTCCTGTTGCAATGTAAAATGCAACATGAGCTGAGTTGCTGCTTCCCAATGTGCACAAAAAGCTTGAGTCTTACTGTCACTACTCCTGGAGAACAGTTTTCCTCTAAATATAGTTTTTTAAATGATATTTCATTTTTTATACATTGGGTCCCTGGAGAGTTTAAACCGAGATATCCTTGATTCTGTTGATTTATGTGAAAATTGTAACACCATTTTATCAGGTTTTGATTTAATTAGCCTGCTTCGGGGAGAGGATTAACATAGTATGTATAGCCCCTATTTAAATGTACCCAATATTGTATAATAGGGGAGTTTGTGCCAAACAAACAGCTGGGCCCTGCCTGGAAGAGCTTATATTCTGGTGACACCAACAAAAATACACAATAAATACAAACACAGAACAGCATGTGGCCATTGCAGTTGGTATTAAATGGAAAGAAATTTAAAATCTTCTGTTTCTGTGATGGTTTTCTGCAAAGTGCCTCAGAATTATGATAACTTGTTATTGTTTCTTTGTATGGGCTAACTCTTGATACCTCCCCTTATAAACAGAGCTCCTGTTCCAATATTTTGACTATTCAGCAGATGCCTTCTTGTAACTTGCACCTTCTTTCCTTATTTTAGAATCTCTTGTGATAATTTTGCTTCCAAGTTAGAGTATCTCTCCATCATTGATAGTTCCATATGGTCACTCAGTTCATCTCGTTAAGTTAATTAGATTCCTCTATAGTGAAGCACTGCACTGGGCATAAACTCTAGTGACTCTCCTGATGGATCACTGGGCAAAGGCTTCACTCCTTAGGACTGATTGGAATGTGGTTTTAATTATTTAGATAGTTATGAAAAATAACCACAAAGTACCTTAAGAAAGTAATGTTAGATATTTCCCTGAAAACTTTAAAAAACAAGTGTAAAGAGATGTCTAGAAGCTTTAATTTGATCTAAAGAAAATTTAAAAAATCATTTTTACTCTTGCTTATAGATAGCAAGAAATCTGTTTGGGCTCTTACACATTATTTTCTTACTTTTCTGACAGCAAACTTAGGATGAATCCTCTCCACTACGTGAATGCTTTTTCTGTGCCTTGTCAGAGATAAGGTGATTGTGTAGAAAAACAATGATGATAGGGATCTGTAATTACTTGTGACTGATGAGCATATCTGACACTGTTTCCTGGTATCTACTGATAATTCTGCGAGGTAAGAGCAAAACAGACAACTTCCTCTGCTGGCACAGTACGTATTTCATGATCAAGATGCTGCGGTGAGGTTTTGGGCAGGATTGCTACACCTCAGTGTGAAAAAATCAGGAAAAGCAATGCACGTCTGGGGACCAGTCTCTTAAATGTTTCTGTCTTTCATGCTGGTGCAGTATGAGAAAAGAAAAAATGGGTCCCACGAGACTGAGAGTTCTTTCAGTTGTCAGTCCTCCAATTAACTCTGTAAGGGCACATCAGAGCACCTCTGAGTAAAGGCCATCTATGTTTTTCTCTTAATATGAGTGGTGGTACCATAATTATTCTGAGCGGTGACAGATTCTCTCTTTTCCTGAGAAATGTGTCTTCATTCGAAAGTTACTGATGTATCCAAAATCAGAACTGGACACTTATTTTAAGCTAAGCATTTAAAATGTATATGATAGTAAAGTTTCTGAGAAGTTTTTGAAATGTGAAATGGTCTAACCTATGCAGAGGTTTTGGAGTTCAAATAACTACAAAGAAGCTTTCAAACCTACTACTAACCCTCAAAACTACCTGTATCTGATTGGCTTAAATGAAAAACGTTGTCTGGAAGGGTACGAGGATAATATTTAGTTTAACTGCACTTTATCTGGTGTTTCACAAAATGATCAGCTGCAGGACAATCATTAAAATCATAGGCTATAAGTTGCTGTCCTTTGAAGTAAATTACAGATTGCAAGATATGCAGCTCTTTGTCTTTTATCACACCAAGTCGAATGTGTCTAAGTCACCAGGGGTTCTTTTTAAATTGTTCCATATTTTGCTAGGCCTGCTGCTTTTAAATGAAATGTTTTGATTTAATAAAGAATACAAGTGCTTATGTTTGTGTTGGTTTAAAAATATCTGTTTTGTTTGAGCCTCTTTTCTTGCTAAGTACTGACTATAACGCAGCACCTGATGAAATCAACCAGTTAAGTAATTAGGGGTTGTCTCTTTCCTATGTTCTCCACAATCTGCTTCGGCAGTTACCTCTTTTGTTCAAAAACAACTGGAAGTCAGGTTATGTGAAGAAACCCCATGACGAGTTAAACGATCAAGACCCAGAAAAGCCTGGAGTACTATGGTCTGTAGTGTTCCTCCTCCACTTGGAACAAATTATCTATCCCAGCTTCAAACCTCAATGGGGGAGAATATAAATTGGTTTTTATTTAGCCTTAATGTTGTGTTCGCCACCCTACTTGTGCTGTAAGTGCGAGCCCTGCAGGTTGCCAAATGACCACTTGCAATGCTTTATCTTCTGTTCCTGTTCCAGTTTTGCTGTGTTAGCCATCCTAGATTAGAAGCCGAATCACGTGTCGAACACAAGGTGGAGAAACGTGGAAAGGGTAGGGAAGTCTGGCTGGAGAATTGCAATGCATGTATCTCATGGTAAAAGGCATAAAGGATCTGAAAGTGCCAGGCTTTGGTGAAAAAAAAATGGATAGTTTAAAAAGAGGTGATATGCTATAAGCAAGATTAAAGGAAATTAAATGGGAGGATTAAGGCTCAGGTTCTGCAATCTCATTTTCTGTTTCAATTCACAAACACCTCCTAAAACCCACCAGTGATTATTCTTTAAATAATAAAAATAGGAGGCATTTTCATCTCCATAACCTGTGGCTATAACCTTTATCATAGGAACTGTTTCTCTTGTGAAACAACCTGGTGTGCTGTGGAGTCCTGGTTGTTAGAGATGTTGATTATATTTGCTCACATTCTTTGAATGAGTCGGTCTGTGATTCTATGAGTGCAGTGTTCCCAACATAAGAGGGATGTGGACTTGTTGGAATGAGTCTCAAGGAAGGTCACAAAAACAGAGTCCTGGATTTCTCCTATGGAGAGAGGCTGAATTGGGGTTTTTCAGCCTGGAGAAGAGAAGGCTCAAGGGAGACCTTAGAGCCCTTTCCAGTACCAAGACAGCTGCACAGACTTTGGGGAAGTATGTTTTGCAACTTAGGATACAGGTTTCTTGACTGGCAGGGAAAAGGCTGAAAAAAGCCCAGTGCAGGAATGCCTTGATAAGGAACGGGACTCCCATTTAATTTCAATATGATAGACTTCAAAGTTAAAAGAGAATGTGATAGTTGTACTTAATAGGGAGTAATTTCCTTTACAGAAAAATCATGTTTAAGATTGGACAAAAATCAGAATTTCCTGCTTTTGCGAAATATTTTCCTTTGTAAGGCATGGATCAAGGAATAGAGGAAACTCCATATAAACCGTAGAATCATACAACTTCTGTTCCATCACTGTAAACTACTTAAACAGTACTTCAACATGAATTAGACGTTCTTCAAATTGTGTAAAGCATGTGTGCTTAAAAGCCTTTTTTAGGAGGTATTTCACTGCTTATGGGATAATGAATAAATAATGGTTTGTCTAAACATGTCACATTACTTCTTGTTTAGTTATCCTTTCCTAAGTACTTGGGGAAGCCATGCTAGGCCTCTAGGCCTAATTTTGTCATCTTCTCACTTTCTTAATGCTATACAACTCCACATTCCTGTCCTCAGTGGACCAGTGTACATCACTGTAAGGGGGCAGAAACCCACACTGAGCTATTGTGGAGTTACCACAGGAGGTGCATTGAGGCAGGTATGTTCAGTGCTTAGGATGCCTGAGACAGAAACATCAGCTCCATGATCTATTTAATGCCTTCATTCTTTAGGAGATATTGCTATTAGCGGACTTTATAAGTAGATAGCACTCATTTTTGTTGCTTTGTAGTGTTATTTTTCCAAATTCATTATCTAAAAGGTCATTTTCAAAGGTTGCTAGGTCTGAAATGACCACTCTTGGCAGCAGTTCCAACTGTCTCTTAATTTCATTAATTTTCTTGCTGAATCATGGACTTGTTCTGTAAAATACATATATCCAATTAATTCTTCAGTATAAAAAGCAGAAACTGCTCGTAAAAAGGAATTTTAGACTTTCAAATTACATTTGGCTGATGGTTTTAATGGTATTTAATTTCTTGTTTCCTCAAGTGGGGCTTCTGTTGTTTAAATGTGTGGTGTCTTTAGCAGTAAAGAAGCAGGACTTGACATTCCAGGCATGCCTTCCAATCCTCTAGGTCTCAGTACCTTCCTTGATGAAATACTGCTGGAATGGACGATAAGGGGCAGGACAGTAGGTCCCTTTCAGAGCTTTAAAATGACAGTTTTAATGCTCTCCTTCTCCTGCAGTAGAATAAATAGTCCTGCCAAATACAGTGATCCGTGCCCTCCAGCAAGGACTGGAGAACATCACCCTTCATAGTCAGTCCATCAGCGTGTGAACCAGGTAGGATCTTTTTTTAATATGGATCCCAGACTGAACTGTCTTAAAATTGGATTTTTATATTACAAACTCTAATGTGACCTGAAAAAGCAGTGTCTAAGGGAGCCACAAGATGGCACTTCTGCTGCATGGAACAGTTAAAGCTCAATCACTTTCAGGCTGGTAAAAATACAAAAGAGAAACAAACAAACCCAACTTAAGGCTATGGAAGAAAAGCAAACTTATTTTTGTGAACAGCAATTTAAAGTCAGCGGTTAAAAACCATCAAATGGATGCCTTTCAACCTAGCCAGGAGCTGGACTTGGTAATCTTTTTCAGGATATTCTATGATAGAATTTCTGTAAAGCAGAAACTCTTTCTGCCTTATCCAGTATCTCAAGTCTAAATCAATGTCAGTAAAGTCTCTTTAAGCATAACATTCAACTTTTCCATGTTTCCATGAACATTTCCAAAGTACCTGAGATACTTTCCGATAAGGCAAGATGCACACAAATACTGAAGTGTTTTATAGATGTATAGTTTATATGGACTACTTCCTTTCAGAAAAGTTTTATGGAAGGTTTTAAGTCTGTTTGACTATCTTGCACGTTCTTTTCTAGTCATGTCACATTAAATTTACAGAATGTAATTGCGTAGAGGCTTTTTTTTTTTTCTTCTAAGTGCAAATCTATTTCAGTTTGCCTGAATGTTGGGGCATCACTTGCTTTATTGTGACTCAGTTCTGGCAAGTGTGGTCCTGATTCAGTATAAAAAAAAACAACATTATTTCCTCGCCAGTTGTCTCAAACTTTTCCCTTTGACTACACCTCTGTACTGGAAAGAGAATGCTTCTCATCCTGCCTGTAATGAGGCCAATCCTTGGCAAAAACGCTGGGGGAAGGGAGGTACTCTTACAACAGCAGCAGGAAGATGAGAGTTTGGGCAGCAAAGCAAGCCTGGTTTTAGCAAAAGGGTAATGGAATTTTATATTTGACTGACTTTTTGCTATCGCTCAGTAATTATGAGGCCTGTCCAGAAATTTTCAACTAAAATGTAGCAAATGCATGAGACTTCAAACAGCTTTCTGATTACCTAATGAGTTTAGAGCCTTGTGTAAAATCATGTGGAGTCACGGCTGGTGCACTTCACCTTTGGATATGTTTTCTGTGCTGTAGTGTTAGCTCACACTTGTGCCAAGCTCTGGACTATCTGGAAGTGGTTCAGCTGAAGCAAGTAAATGCAGAACTGTCGTGATGGTAAATCTGTTTTGAACTTCAGCCCCAGCTTTTCACCTAGAATGGGAACGACTGGCTTACGCTTTGCAGCACAAAAACCTCAGGTCTGTACTTGGGAGTGACTAACAAAACCAGTACAAAGCCATGGCTCTCACCTGAAGGTGGTCTAGAAAAGAGAAGAATGTAGGAAGGAACAGAGTTGTAACATGTTATTGCAGGAGAAAAGAAAATTGCGAATTAAAACTGATGAATCGTGCTTTGAGTAAATGCATTTCTACACGTACATGCCTGATTTCTTTGGGCAAGAAAAGTACGCGTCCAGTTGCAGTTGTTTCACTGCTGTTTAATGTTGGAAAAGGGGCTTTATTAATGAAGGTTGTATATTAGTTTACCCGCTCTTCAGCGACTACATTCTATTCTTTCTGAGACTGCTTTCAGAGCTACAGCAGTCCAGCCAGACCTGCCCATTAATACTTTATTAGAAGAAGCTAATTCTGTTATAAATGCCTGAAATTTGCTTTTCTGTCTGCTAGTATGTACACCAGATGCATGGAAGACTTCTGAAAGACTTTTTCTGCCTTCTCTGCAGTAGCTACTGGGTTAAGATGCCCTTTTTTTTTTTTTTTTTTTTTGGTAGTAGTTCTCATAGAGTAGAAAAAACCATTTTCATTGGTCTCTTTTTTTTCTTTCATTTTTTCATAAATGTCTTTCCAGGAAATGCTGTTTAATGTTACTTCCTCTTCTTAAAATTAACATTTCTATCACTAATTCTCTCAGGGTAAACAACACTAACCCCGACTTCAGACAGTGCAATTGAACAGGCTGATGCTTCTGCCTTTGTTGAAGACAGCTCAGCCCTGTTGCTTGTGTGGTAGCACCAGCATTACAGGACAAATTGTAGATTTAGGACTCAATGAACAGCAAAATGCTTCCAAGCAGAACTAAGTCATTAATCTGTACTGAAAAAATTCCTTTTTATAAGAGGACAGTATTGTAATGGAAGTGCATTCAAGATCAAAGTTTACCAATGGACATCAAGAGGCTTTGTTGATGCAGTGTAATTGCCGCAGTTGAGACACCTGTAAAACTGTGCTGGTGTGACTTGAGCCTGTTGGTATTAGTGTCAGGTGTGCCCACAGTGCTCAAATGTTCAGTCCCACAGAGCTGTGCTGGGATAACCTGTGGTTCCTGGGTGCACCTGACTCCTCATCTTCCCTCCCAGCTGGTGTGTCTGTGGGTATAGAGTATGTCACTGTGTAACTTGTAAATGCACAAAATTCTGGGTCTCACAAATTAACCCCCTCCAAAAAGCTGTAAACCAAGGCTGTCAAATGTTACTAAAGGCTGAGAGAGTTGGGGGTGTTCAGCCTGGAGAAGAGAAGGCTCCGGGGAGATCTTAGAACCTCTTCCAGTGCCTAAAGGGGCTCCAAGAGAGCTGGAGAGGGACTCTGGACAAAGGGATGTAGAGACAGGACAAGGGGTAATGGTTTCAAACTGAAAGAGGGCAAACATTGGTTAGATATTAAGAAGAAATTCTTGACTGTGAGAGCGGTGAGACCCTGGCACAGATTGCTGCCCATCCTTGGAAGCATCTGAGCCCAGGCTGGACGGGGCTTTGAACGCTCCAGGTCTAGTGCAAGGTATCCCTGCCCAGGGCAGGGGGGTCGGAACGAGAGATGCCCTTCACTCTGCCTTGCACCCCAGCCCGCCCCGCGGTTCCGCGCACACGGCCCGTCCCGCCGCAGCTCCGCCGGCCGCCCCCGCCCGCCCCGAGGGCGCTCCCCGGGGTGGCCCCTCGCGGCCGCGCCGCCGGGGCCGGGCCGGGCGCGTTCACCGCTTTACGGCTGCTGAAAACCTCCCTGGGCGGGCTCGGGGCGGCCTTGCGGCGCCGGGGCAGCGGGGCGGGCAGGTAACGGGGCCCCGGGGCGGGCGGGGGGCGGCGGGACCCGCGGAGCCCCGACCCCATCACGGCGGGGCGGGCGCGGCGCAGCCCCGGCTGTCAGCGCGGGGAGAACTTTGCCGGCTCCGGGGGTGTTTGTTTGTTTGTTTTCTAAAAGTAACTCAGAACTCGGGGAAACGGCGGCTGCGAGAGCTCTGGGGCTGTGCCCCGCTGAGATCGCGGGGGGTCCGGGCTGGGGCTGTTCGGGATGGAACAGGTAGATGAGCCTTGGGGATGGTCCCGCACAGCCCCGGGGAGCCGCGTTCTCCCGCTCGCTTCCCATCCCCGGCTCCGAGATACCGCGTTGAGTTAGTATTTCTTGTCTATTTCGTTGAGAAACTGAACACGAGCGTCGGTGTCGGCTGGATTTAGGAACTGAATTATGCGTTGAGTGATGCGTTAGTTCCTTAAAGCTTTTAAACACTAAAACAGATCCCCCGAACCATAGTTCTCAGGATGTCAGGTATCGCTGTCTGGAAGCCATCAGCGCGGTGAGCAGGGTGACAGCACGCCGTCCCCTCCCGCGTTCGGGATGTGCTCAGGTGTTACCCAAAACACAACCGCTCATTTCGCCAGTTTCGGTCCAGGACAACATTTGTAGCCCTTCTGTCTGAGCCACAGCGTCTCGGTTTCTCCATCCACGCGGAGCTCTTTGACTTCAGCAGGGACCCGTATACAAAGTCCCCCATACCCGAGATAGCCTCAGAATTGTCATTAAAACATACTCTGTAAGGACCGTGGAGTCGACACTTGCAAACAGTGCTGAGAAATCTTGCTGACTTCGGCTGAAATTTGCAGCGTTGTTGCTGAGTCATCAGGACAGAAATATTCAGGGAAGAAATAAAGAATTTAGATTTTAACCCTAATATGAACAGCCTGTTTCATGTTGGTTTATTTATTATTTGGTACATATTCGTTGCATTTACAGGCTAATGCGTTTGTTCAATGGTTAACATATGGAAAGCATTAGATAACTGAAACTAATGATGCCAGAGTCCTGTATATCAAGTAATGCTGTATGTATTTTTAGAATTTTAATATAAAGAGCTCTTGTATGAGTCCCAGTACATCCATAATGCAGCATTTATCTCCACTATAGTCAAAATACTAAAGTGTGTCTTCTGAATTTTGCTCATGGATCACATTCCTAGTAGATGTCTTAACTGTAGCATAATCTACCATAAAGTTAATCAGTTGAAACAAGCCAAAGAACGATTTTTTGTAGATGACCTTTGTTCAGGTTTTGGTGTTTTTGTTTTTTGTTTTTCAGTTGGAAAATTTTTTAAATAAAAAATCTAGAGCTATCCACACAACACTTTCTTTAAAAAAAAAAAAAGAAAATAATCCCATGAAAAAGCGCTTTTCTTCAAGTTTCATCAGATTTTTCTTAGTTTTAGTGTCTATCTAAACTTTGCAGTTTTGGGGTTTTTTTCACATCCTTAGAATTAAAATGGTTTTCCATTGCTGAAGATGTTATCTGAGATGTTATTACAGGTCACACTGCTCGATAATGAAGCAAAACTTCTGTTGGTGATAATGGGAAGCTGTTCTGTTTGCTTTGAAGAGCTGGGTCCAGGTTTCTCTAAAGCAGAAAAAAGGATTAAATGGGAAAAAGTCAGAATTGTCCAAGTTGATAAAAAGATGCTCATGTTTCACATGTATGTCACAAGCTGCAGATTTTTGTGGCAGCAGCTCCCAGTAGTCATGCTCAATCATATGACTCTCAGCTCTGTTAATCTTCATAGTTAAAGTCTTAGCTTGTCACTACCATGGTACATACCTGCATTATCCCTCCCCCCCCCCCTTCCTAAATACTCTCAGGGTATGAATACAAACTAGACAAAAATAGATCTTTAAAGTTCTTTTCCTCCCCCTTAATAAACAGATTGGTTTCAGAAGTTTCAGTTCTTAGTGATTCACATGTAATCCTCCAGGGAACGTGTGCCGTAGATCTTCATTATGGTAATTTGTCAAATAGACATCTAAATCCTCAGACTCTTTTAGTGACTCTGGAGCTTCTACTCTAAATGTACTTTGGTTGGCCAGGTGAACATTCCTGCAGCACAGAATTGCTTAAATGCTACTTAGGCAGTATTTTTTTCTTTTTTTTTTCCCCTACTTTTTTTCTCCCCACTGTGACATTTGGTTTTGTGTTTAAGCCACATGCATTATAAATATACATGTATTTATAAATTAGTTTATTAGAAGTATGCAATGCAATGTGAGGAAGTCATTGATAGATGGCTCTAAATTAGTGATAAAACTTAGAACTGTGATCCTGTAAGTTGCCCTTCTGTGCAGATCACACTTTGGTTTGCTGATGTGTAAAATAAGGGTCCTAACGCTACCCTGAAGATAGCTATAGTTAATCCAACTCTGAAATACAGGCATTATATCCAGCTGTGAGATGCAGAACAGGATGGCTGGGGAAGTGGTGGAGTCACCATCCCTGGAAGGATTCAAAAGATGGGTAGATGTGACACTTGGGGACATGATTTAGTGGTGGGCTTGGCAGTGCTGGTATTATGGTTGGACATGGTGTTCGTTCTTTTACAGCCCAGAAAATTCTGTGATTCTGTGATCAGTGGAAAACAATTTACTTCATTCTTGAAGCCTTAGCGGCACGTCCATTAAAACACTTTGTTTCTCCTCAAATACGCATCTGCTGTTTCTGTCAGTGGTGTGTGCCTGGTTAATACTGCTGTGCAGGTGGAAGTAGGAAAGGTCATTGTCCATCCTCCATTAACTACGTGGTTCTGAAAAAGGGGAAATCAAGTACAGATCTGACAGCCCAGGCTGAGTGCAGAAGTGCAGTCGTTTTCTATTAGCCATCTATTGGTCATTGGATCTGTTGGTCAGCTGGAATCTAGCAGGGAAAAACTGTTAAGAGTTTTGTATCTGAAAACACAGTCAAGAAGTAATCAAATAAAGGTTTGTGAATGCTGCTGGTTCTGGTTTCTTGCACAAATGTGCCTGTGAATATGTCAGAAGCACAGAATAAGTACAGGAGCCGAATAAAAGTGAGAATGTGCTATTATTTGTTAATGTTCATTACTTGTGTCGAAAATCAATATAATGACATTATTGACATTGGTTGTTGACCTCAGTAAGCCTTGACTTGTGATTCAGACTGGTTAAACTCTGTACTGGTACGTACAGCATTCCACCTTTATACAGAGCCAAAGGATTCAGCAATCAACACTTTTGCTGGGCTTTCTCCTTGAAAATCAGAGGGATATGTCACCCACACACGCGTGTAGTGAGGGGAATATGTCTGAGTCATCTGAGAAGCTGAATTGGTAGGATCATTGGGTCTTTGTTACCACTTCATCAGTATTTTTTTAACTTCTCAGTTAACAATGTTCCATGTACATACAGATTGTTTTATGGGTGGTCTTGAGGAAAAGTTTCAATATGAGCCAATCTATATATGACTGACAGAAGATGTATAATATCTTTGTGTTTGGCATGAATGAGATTGCTCCAGGAATCCTCTGTCAAGTTTAGGTGTTCATACTTCAAGGAGGATGTTAAAGTCAAAGAGACTTCAGACAAGAACTGGAACAATGAATAAGGGTTGAAAATAGCTCCTGAGGGAGAAATTCCAAGAGCTCAATATGTTAAATATTATCAAAGAGAAGGGCAGGGAGGGATGTGATTGCAACGTTTGTGTGCATTGTGAACAGAAATTCTATGATGAAACAGAAAATGATGAGATATTAGGAACCTTTGGTTAAAATATGAGCCAGGCACATTTGCAGTAGAAATAAGAAATGTGTCTTCAGCAAGAAGGGTAATTTATTGCACATTGTGGTCGGATATTCATCAAAGGAAAATTTTAATTCAAATGCAGTATTTTTCATTTGAGATGTACCTAAATAAAACTTAATTGAGGGCATGTGTCCATATTCTGTAGAAGTCAGAGTAGATGATCAAAGTATTTTTGCTGTATCTAAATACATGCATCTGCATAAAAAGACAATAATGAAATATGGTTCTTCAGCCCAGGAGACTGTTGAAATTAGAACAGAACTGATAGTTAACTCAAGACTTTTAATGTCTAAAATGCCTGGAAACAATGAATCACAGAATAGTTAGGGTTGGAAGAAACCTCTGCAGATCATCTAGTCCAACCCCCAAAACAAAGAACTCTAAAACAAGAACTTGTTTTAACTGTACTGAAGATTGAAGATTGCGAAGTTGTGTTGGTGAGTAATTCTTCAGCAATGGGAAGATGTCCTCAGACTCAATTTCTGCATTAGTAGGTCTCAGACATTTTAAATACTAAATTAGCATGCCAGTTCCTAAGATTTCTTACAAGTTTTCATGAAAGTACTGTGGAAATTAAGGTGGTTGAAGTTCAGAATCAGAAAGAAAGGTGAAATTAAAAAAAAAAATAAAATCCTGCTGTCACGGAGTAACTTTCACAGAAGAGAACACTTGGGCTGTTATAGAAAACTGCTGATTACAAGAGGGTGGTTACAGAAGAGCCCACTGTGTGGGAGTTATTGGAGGGTTTGCAAGGAGATCCTGCAGAGATTTTGGGGAAACCTGTGTTATAATGCATTATCGCCTATGGTGAAGAGCCAGCAGGAAAGTTCTGAGGTTTTTTCTTGTGTCCAGTTTTTACATGCCTTTAGCAGTCAATGCTTTCAGGTCTTAGGCTTAGTGGAATTGTAGGCAGCTGTGCGGGTTTTGCTGGCCATAGAGTTAATTTTCTTCCTTGTAACTGGTATGGGGGGATGTGTTTTGGATTTGTCCTGGAAATGGTGTTGATAATAAAGGGATGTTTTGGTTATTGCTGAGCAGTGCTTACACAGAGCCAAGGCCTTTCCTGCTCCTCACCTCACCCCCACTCCACAGCGAGGGGGCTGCAAGGCACAAAGAGTTGGGAGAGGACTCAGCTGGGACAGCTGATCCCAACTGACCAAAGATATATTCCAGACCATATGGCATTGTGCTCAACATAAAACTGAGGGAGAAGAAAGAAAGGGGAGACATTTGGCGTGATGATGCTTATTTTCCCAAGTGATGGAGCCTGGCTTTCCTGGGGATGGCTGAACACTTGCCTGCCCATGGGGAGTGGGAAATTAATTCCTTGTTTGGTTTTGCTTGTGTGCACAGCTTTTGGTTTACCTGTTAAACTGGATTTATCTCAACCTGTGAGTTTTCTCATTTTTACTCTTCTGATTCTCTCTCCCTTCTCACTGGGAGTGAGCGAGCAGCTGCGTGGGGCTGAGTTGCCAGCTTTAACTTTCTTGTGGGGGTTAAACCACAACAGAAACATAAGGAGAAATAAAAGAATTGTACATCAGAATAGCAAAGCCTCCTTTTGACACAGTTTGACAGGATGAGCAGAAATCAAGCTGAAGAGCAAGTCAGGAGATGCCTGTCTTGTACAAACAGCTTTTTGGAGAATGTGTCAGGAATCAGCCTTCAATATGATGGGAGATCATCAAAATAAATGAGAAGGACCCAAGCAAGCACACGTCACTCAGTGAAACCAGTCTTTTTGCCTAAATCCCTAAAGATACTGAAGCAATGACCAGATGTTTGAATAAGGAGCGTGGTTTGGTGAACCAAATCATGTCTATGATGAGGACCAGCTGGTTATAATACTGCAGCAAATTAGAGCAGGAAGAGTCTGCAGCCAGAAGGATTTTTAAGAGTCTGAAGGTGATTGTGCTTCTTGTCTCAAGGGATAATGTGCAACTATCCAGAAAGTTTCACGATACATGCTGAAGAGAAAGCTAAATATTTACTGAGTATTTACCAAGGTAAGAGTTGGAGATACCTGAAAAAGTGGGGGTTTTACAGCTCAGTCCACAAACTCTAAGCCACTTAGTTTGATTGCACAGTTTCTTACTAGTATTTAATGGCTTAGAAACAGGTGGATGATGGATGATTCCAAATGCTGTAATTACAGGTAAACCTGCATGAAACTCTTTGTAAGGTAGAGGTATTTGACCGTGCATTGTTTTTCTCCTTACTAATAGCAGAAAGTAATTCATAGGTGTGTACATATTTTCCTTCAGGACTGGTGTTGGGTTTTTTTGTTGTTGTTCTTGTTATTATTTTATGTCCTAAGTTTATATTTAGGCATTTTGTTTAATGTTCTAAGTAGTTCTATACAGGTTCTACCTTTTCTACTTTACATTCATGTTAGAGATTACCTAAATCTGTTTCAAGCTTTGTCTTTGTAATGGTGGTAATAATTCTACTTTCATAAAAGAGATGACTTAGTTTAATGCACTGACATAGACTGTTACTATGTGGGATATAAGGTGGTATAAGCCAAGTTTGTGGTTTGAAAAGATTAACTGTGGTAAAACTGTAATGAGAAGTGTCTGTGCAGAGTGATGGGTGAGAAATTCTTAAAAAAACTAATTATTTGCAGAAAACCATGTACATACTGGCAATTTTCAAGTAGACTTGGGTGTATTTATCTACCCATTTTAGTTCTTATTTTACAGATGAATATGCTAAGTGCTATTCAGAATTATTTGGCCATATGTTCCTGTTTTTATGGAACTTCATTTTGTGGGCTCTTTATATAAATAAAGTTTTCTCTTCGTGATGGCATGTACTAAGAGAAGGAGAAAAGAATGTTATTTCAAATGTTATACCTTTTGCAAAAGCGCAGATGGTGTTTGTATGTGGGGTTTCAAGTAAGTTTTACACTTTAAAACTGCTGGTTTATTCCAGATTGTCTAAGAGAAATTAGTGTTTCTAGCTCTTCTGAAGCATAACAGGTTATATTGTACCTGATGTGTGTTTTACAGTCAGCAAAGGTGTGAAGTTACACCGAACTGCTCTCACTTTGTTTCACTGTATTTGTATAATATGGATTGTTCCCCAAGTGCAGGCAAGAGTTACTTCCTTGAAGTTTCTTGTCGTACTTTGGCAAGACAGTACTGGGGTGAGACTGACTGATCTCAAGTTTCTGCATCTTTATTCTTGCCGTTATACAGATAAGTGTAAGACTTGATTCTTCTGGTCTTTATGGCTTCCTTCAGTTGCCACAGCTTTGTGAAGCTGATAGAGAACAGTCTCCTGGTGACACCAGTCAGCTCCTTCAACACCTTGGGACACATCCCATCTACTGTCCCAGTTGGTTCTTTACAGTCAATCTGACACACTTCATGGGCACTAAATTTGATACAACCCCCCCTCAGGAGAAATAGTTGGCAGATGATTAATTTTCCTATTTGTCTTTTAATGTGAAATTCAAAATCCATTGGTCATGCCAATTGTGGGGAAAAATGAATTTGTCGGTAAAGTCTCGGAGGCGTTTGTAGGTGGGAGCTGCAGGCCGCATTGAAACATTAAATTATTAAACATGGCTTTTTACAAATGTGTTCCAAGGCATTTACATCTACGAATCACAAACACCATGCTGGGTGAGACTGAGGGCAGGAATTTACACTGTATTGCTGTCCACAGTAGTTAATTGTCTTTCCCTTGTTTAGTCTGTCGGTGTTTTTTTTAAATGACAATATTTGGGCATGTTAAAAAAAACATACTTTCCTTGTGGTGATTTGCTTCAAATAACTTTATTTTAGTACTGTTTTAGCAAGAACAAATTCATGTAAACTCTGGCACAGAATAATTTCTTGCATGAATATTTGAAAGTGCAATTAGAGGGTAGCAAGAAATATTGAACTGCTGTAGATATACACCTTGTATCCACAACAAATAAAGCATTATGCTGGGGACTTACAGAATTTCATAAGCTTCCTATTGATACTGGCAGTTGGTGTGGGAACCATTGCAGAGCATCTGCTGTGTGAAGGAACTACCTCTGAGGAGGAAACTGGAACCTTGGGGGCGTCACCTGTATGTAAAAGTGAAATGTTCTGTGCCTCTGGCTCTAGGCTGTGTCTGAAGCTGAGATATGGAAGCCTATTAAAATATTCGCGGGTTTACTCATTTAGAGGTCTCTAAGAATCCCTGTGGAAGAAAGTAATGGATAGATCAGGCTGCTGCTTCCCTTAACTGTTAAAGGAGAGAGTTGGGACACTCTGTGCCCTTTTTTGCATCCTGTAAATGGGCTGTAGCAGCCATTTGGACCATCAAGGGGGGAGAAAAAGGAAAAAAGTTCTGATGAAATAGGGGAGAGAGTTACATGGGGTCAGAACAGTGCCTCTGAAATTATTATTTCAGAATAGCGAGTGCTGCCTTACTGCATATTTTTGCTGTATCAATTGAGAATAAAGCCTGTACATTGTTGTTTATATAAGTGCTTCCACAAGACAGGCATATGCTGAAGTATTTTGAGAAGCCTGGTCATGTTTTCAGACCAAAGTATTGGCCCGGAGCTGGTATGTGAGCATATGCTCAACATGCTGAACCAGTGGTTATTCAGTATTTCTTAGTTGCAGACAAGCATGTAGAAGTATTGTGTTTTCTCCCACGATGGAATGAGAACAAATGCAAGGATATTTTTAAGTTAAATTGAATTCTTGTTTTCCTACCAGCTAATCACATGTATTAGATGCTTGCTGCGTGTCTGCTGTTTGAAAAACAGATACAACATGGGCAAGTGTGTCTGGCTCAAGCCAGATGGTTTGATTTGTCTTCATGAAATAGTGAAAAAATATATAAATATAGTGAGCAAAGAGGCTGTGGAGAACGTGGTGGAAAATAAAATTTGCTGCTCTAGTTCTGATCAATTATTAGACTTTACAATTTTAATACAGAGCTTTCCTTGATTACAGAGTTGTGGCTTCTTTTCAAGTGCTTCGTCCACTTACTTGTAACGCTTTGAAAATTATTATTTTCAAATTATTATTTTTTGGGATGTGCTTTCTTACTTTCATCCTTGGAAAAAAAAAAAGGGTTTTTTTTCTTCATGTTTTCTAACAGCTGTTTTTCATAAGTGTATGTGGATAAATACTTATTTCCCTGTGGTCTAGCTGGCTTCTCTGCACTGTTAATACTCCACCATTCAAAAAGTGATTCTGCATGCACACTTCATTCTTGGTGTATTTTGTATGCCAGCACTTGGGTCTAGATTTTGAAGTTGAGTGGATAATTAGCTTTGAAACTATGAAAGTGTAAATTCACTAAATTTGCATGTGTGTCTTCCATAGGTTTCAGTTTTCAAACCAGCTTTAAAGAACACTTCAGTTTTCTGTAGAAAAACATGTCTGCTCTGCAGGAAAAAGTGATTTTTTTTTCTCCTCTTTTTAAGTAATATGAGTGTTCGAAGATCCAGCACTTCAGAACCAGAAAATGCCAGGAACAAAAAATTTTCCTGGGATGTGTGTTCAAACATAGGATACTTCTAATGTGAGTTTTGTTTTGTTTAGAGGTTTTTTGTGTTTTTGTTTTATTTTGTTTTGTTATGGTTTTTTTGTTTTGTTTTTTTTTTTTTTGTAAAGTTATTGTTTTGTTCTTCCTTTTTGTTTGTGAAAAGGAACAGACTGCTGTTTTGTTTTGTTGAGTAATGTACAGATGGTTCTTGCACAAAAAACTTATCAATGTACTTCTGAGTACAGGGAACTGAAATGAAATACCCATTTTCATATGTGTAGTGGTTATATACTAGTGTATGTAAACATAGAAAAGTTTATTTATGTGTGTACAATCGTGATCAGATAGGCTTGTGGCTTCTGAATTTGTAAGTAGTTCCAGAAAGTTTGTAGAGAATATTTATAGGAGTTTTTCTGAGTGCCAGCCCTAAGAGGGATGTGAGATGAAGTGTTTGAACAGTTATGGAGTTGTTATTTGAAGTTATGTGAAAGTAACCTGAGATGGTCTCCCTTTTGAAATGGGTATTAGTTTTCTCTTGTGTACTCTGTGAGTGAAACCTGCTTGTTGTCTAGTTGCTGATAGATCCGGGCTCCATAAAGTTGACTTTGTGTGTTCTATGTCAGAGCAGACCTATTGAATGTTTTTGGAAGGGTGGGGTGAGGTTTTGAGGGACCTGTTATCAAGTCTTCATTCCACTAAAAGATTTGTGTTCCAGTACTTGAAAGGAAGGGAAAAAGTGTTAGTGAATATCAAATTATAGTTGAGTTATTTTAAGTAAAATACTTGCTCTTGATGCTGCTCCTTAATGGAGAATCATTTGTTGTTCACTGATTTGTGCAAGCATAAATGGGAGACTTGAAAAAACTTACTCTTCTGTCTTTTTCAAGATTAACTATATTTCTGGAAAGTAATACTGATATATAAAGGCTGCTTTCTGCTCTTTGTTTCTCTTGTTTTTCCTTTATAGAATAAAGTACCTTTCTAGATGTATAATATTGTTCTGAGTGGCAAAGCCTAAGTAATTTTTTCTTTTTTCTAGCAAATACTTTGTGTGATTCTGTTTTGAAGTCTAATTCTTTCTACGTTTAATGGATACATTTCTTTTTCTTTTTCTTTGCTGGAAAGGAGTTAATTAATGACACTTCCTAGAAAGATGAGATAGAAATGTTACCAAAAAAGGGGGAAAATTTGCTTGACCTTTAATGCGTAATTTTTTTAGTACCAGTTCAAAAGTCTGAGAATCACTGATGTCTTGAGAAGGCATAAAAGTGCCAGTGTAAAAGGTATATCAAAGTAATTCAGTTTTTTGGAATTGAAATAAATGTGATTTAAAGAGGAACTGTCAAGATACTTAGATCTTAAAACTACTTTAGTGGAAATTTGATTTTTATTCAGTTAGAGGCTTGCATTTACGCTGTTGGTTCTAGAATAAATTAACTGAAAGCTGTAGAAAAACTCAGAGATTATTATTATTACAGTGCTCCCTGGCAAATATTAATCCATTTATTGTTTATCTCTTGCCTTGGAGGAATTCCATCTAGAAACTTTTATTCAATTAGCTTGTGCAATGCGAAGTATTCTAACCTGCCATGTGAATGTACTGCTATTTAAATGATTGACTGCTGATTGACACAAAGTTATACTGGTTTGTGAAGAAAAGTGGAAAAAGAACAGAATTTTCTTTGAAACTATAGAGGAAATTGCCTTACGGTGATATGAGATGTGCCTCACAAACTGCCTTAAAATGCAGACTGACCGTTGTCCTGATCTGAAGTGGAAACTTGGGTAGATATTTCTTCAAACAAAAAGCAATCTGGAAATAAATAAAAATGGAATAATTATTCACTGATGGAATTGTAGACACAGGAGTCTGCTAGGGACATTCTTTATGCACCAAGAAGTTCCTGAATGTACAGAATCTAATGCAAATATCACCCTAGTCTTTCCTGGTAATCTTTTCTCAGTCAGGGCTTTTCTTAAGACTTAATTTCTGCCAGTCCTGTAGGCACTGACTGAACAGTAACATGCAGTACTGGGGGTGTGATTTCTATTTCAGAACACTTTTTTAATCCTCACTGTTGTGTTACACTACTCAGGTCCTGCAGAGATCTGTGCTGTGTTTTGTTAGTTGTTGCAGCAGGTTAAAAATTAAAAGGAAGTGCCAGTGAAAACTAATTTAATCAGGAGTACTTTCTGCAGACTCAGTACTGAGTCTGGTTTATCAGGACTTGATAGTAAGAACAGGAATACCAAGTAAAGAGGGATTCAGTGTTTATCTAAGATATTGTTAAGATGAGAGATTTCTAGATCCTTTCCAGGGTATACACTTTTGAAGGCTGTTAGCATTTGAGTCTTTTTATGTGCTCTCTTGGCTGTGTCATGCAGAGTGAACAGCAGGTCAGACTTGAACAAAATAAATATACTCAGCCTAAAAATTGCAGGATTTTGCAATCAATGTCATGAATTTAAACTGTTAGAAAATTTGTGGGGGTTTGTTTGTTTGTTTTTGTCTTCCTTTAATGAATTATAGATTAATATTGCAAATATTTTTTTTAAATAGCCTGCTACTAAAATATATGGCCTAGTTTTTAAACTTGTAAATTATTTTCATTAGCAGCCTATTGTCTTTCTAGGCAGGATTTATTCCTCCCCCTCACAGCCACCAACTTTATTTCTGTTGTTTATCTTAAGGCTGCTTCTGACATTGTTTTAAGCACCATTTTCCAAGGTGGGGATGTGTGAGTGTATGAAGCAAGATAAGAGCATGTACTGACGCAGAATGACCCTGAGGTGTGTGAGGTGCTCAGGTTTTCTAATGACTGTTTTAGTCAAGCCTATTTGGGGACAATGAAACTGAGATCTCTGGATTTGCAGGTTGACCATGCAGTGCTTAAGTCAGGGCTCTTGCTCAGCAAAGCATTGATATTTAACATTATATACTTTCCTCTGCTAATTCAACAAATTAATGAAGAGTGTTTGCTGAAGTCTCATGGACTTCACTTCCTTGATTCTTTATTCCTGTGGTCACTGACAAACTCAGATGCTGCACAAATGGCTGAAATAAAATTTGGAATAGGCAAGGTTGCCCATTTGGTGTGCTCTGAGTGCTTTAACAGTCTGGTCTGACCTTTTCTAGTTGAAAGTCAAGAGCTGATGTGAAGAGCCCCAGTTCTCATACATGCAGAGCCCCTTCCATGTTGTCCTTATGCCTGTTAGCCCTTGTGGCCTAAGAGCAGTACTTGGAATCTTGAAGTGAGGCTGCCACAGTAATGTGAGAGTACAGAACTTGTGTTGTCTTGCATCAGCAGCATCAAAGAGCATCTTTTAGTTGGTAGTAAAAGATGCTCTGAGGAGGAGAGGGTGGGGTCTTTGTCTTGTTCCACTGCTAGAATATCATGTGCAGAATAGACTGTTGTAAAGTTGGGCTGCAGTAACAAGTACTTAGAAAAGTCTGAGTTCTTGAAACACATAAATACATTGCCATAGTGGAATGGTAAGGTGGGATTTGGTTAAAAAAAAGAAAAAATCCAGGAAAGGAAGCTGGAATGCATTTTTATTGCATTCTTCATGTCAAGAGTGGCTTTCTGAATTTGATTCTCAGTAAGAATTTTTGAAAATTTCATGTATAAGTAACAAAGATTCATAAATAGTTTATTTCAGTTTGTTTTTTCCTGATTTATGCATGATTTTATTAGCTTTAGGCAAATGCATAAGGATTCAAACAGGCTTTTTTTTTCTAAAATTCAACTCGTAGTATGATATAAATTTTTTTTTCCTTTTAACAAGCAGAGATCTTACTTAGCAGAGATTGCTAGAGAGCTTCAGCTGCACACATCTGTACTTCATGCCTGTTCTCATCCAAATATGTCAATTTTTATACTTCACTGGACTTGAGGACAGACCTGCAGCAATCTTGGTAGTTATAAGAGAATTAATTTGGTGGAAAGAAATGCATGGAAAGACTTGAGTGTTTTGTGCTGTTGTTTTGAGTAATGCAGACTTGATTAATACAACTTAGTTGTGTCCTTTTTTGTTTTGTGGTGTCCCCCCATCACATGATATGCTTTGACTGGCACAAATGGTCAACAACAGAGCTAAGTTAGTGTTAATCAGCTTATGGAATGAGTCCAGTTTGAAAGGTGAATGAGAAAATGTAAAACCCAAACCCCAAATAACCCTGTTTATAATGTAGCTTATAATAGCATATTTATATATTGCTGAGATATAGATTCTCCAAATTAATTCCAAGTTAATTGAAAAATATACTAGAATCAGAATTAGAATATGAAGAACAGAGCTAATATTTTATTTGAACAGAAGTTATATAGTTCTGCAAACTCTGCATGGTTAAGCCTGCATTACATCTCCATAAAGTTAAGCAGGATTGATGCTGTGCAGCCACATTCCTTACCTGCTGGAGCTACCCAGGCGGCTGGAATTCCCTGTGCTTACTGTGTGCTGATTTCATGGTGGTGCTCAATGTGCTAATGGACCAGCAGATGTTAAAAGCAACTTTCCATGGGTTGTAAGCCAGGAAACACAAAACTGGGAGTTCTGTCAAAGCTGGGAATAGGCTCTATGGGAGTTCTTCAGCATTATCTGTTGTTCTCTAGACCGTGTGGCTGTTGGAAATGTA